>NC_083226.1:18033375-18339862 GCF_032191835.1 Heteronotia binoei | reverse complement strand
ATATAAGTGCAATAAATAAATAAATAAATAAAGTCCAGAAACGCCCCCCCCCCCCAATCTTGAGGTCCCCCGTGGCTTTCAACAGGGGGAGAGCGAGTCTCTCGCTATCCCCCAAAAGCACCGGGCGAAAGCTGGGGGGGGGGGGGGGGCTGCGATCCCCAACGCTACACAACTCCCTTTCGATCCGCTCTCCAAATGCGCTCTCCAAAGGGATTTTCCAGTTCCCGCAGGAAATCCAAAGTTGGGGCGAAAGGGGGTTGAAAGCGGTGTCGCCCCTAAGCTGAGTTAGGCTGCGATCCCGCACGCACGAGAGCTGCGATCGCACACCCTAAATGATGCGCTTTCAACTCGCTTTCGACGCACTGTACCGCTGGATGCTGCCAGTTCGCACAGTAAAATCCAGTTGGAAAGTGCATGGAAAGTGGATTGAAAGTGCATTGTTTCGGGGGGGGGGGGTGATCACAGCCAATCACGCACTTTCAATCCACTTTCAATGCACTTTCCAAGTGGATTTCACTGCAAGAACTGGCACAACCCAGCTGGAAAGTGCATTGAAAGGGCATCATTCAGGGTGTGTGCTCTCAGGCCTAGTGTGAGCTAGCTCACAGTTTTTTTTAGCCTCGGTGCTAGCATTTTTTTTTTTTTTTGGTCTTCGCTCAGGCAAAATGACCCCGGAGCAAAGGAAGGGATGCAGTCGCTCACCGCTTTCATGCCAGCAGCTCACCAAATAATCGGAGTTTTTGCTCACAAGACCCCGCAGTTTTGAGGGAATGTTGGTGGGAAGGCTGTTATTTGGCGTGCGCGGGGGTTAGGGCCTGCGGCCGACGCCAAACAGCATTCCTTCAGTGTAAACCCACCCCCTGAAACACTTCACTCTGCGACGGATCGTGTTGTACTGAAGTCAAGGCCTCGGATTCGCTTTGGTTTGCGGGGAAAGCGAAGGAAGGCCAAGCCGATTCCGGAGTGGCAGGCAACTCCGCGGCTTTGTCACCCGGGGCAGAGAATTTCCCCCCCCCCAAACATACATTTCTAGGAATTGGTCTAGAAAGGACTTTCCCTCACGCATTCCAGGTAGAAGGACTGTCGTTCAATGCTGGAAGGGAGACACGGTCGGTGGGCAGAAAGAACAGGCCTGGAAAGGGATAGAGGTTTTTTTTTTTTTAAAATGATCTAGGTGTGTTGGAAACCAGCGAGGCTCTTTCCTGGTCCCTATTCTCGCACTCCTACCCGCGCGCGCGCGCACGCACGCACACACACACAAATCCTGCGCCTTGGAGCTGTGAACCTGGGGCTGCGATCACACACACGAAATAGTGTACTTTCCGTCCACTTTCCTTGCACTTTCCAACTGGATTTTGCCAGTTCACACAGTTGAAAAGTGCCTTGAAAGTGGATTGGAAGTTGTTTAATACTGGAAAGGAGACAACGGTTTTTATGTTCTGCGTGTGTTTGAAACTAGCTAGGATCTTTCCTGGTCCTTCCTTCCTTCCTTCCTTCCTTCCTTCCTTCCTTCCTTCCTTCCTTCCTTCCTTCCTTCCTTCCTTCCTTCCTTCCTTCCTTCCTTCCTTCCTTCCTTCCTTCCTTCCTTCCTTCCTTCCTTCCTCCCTCCCTCCCTCTTTCTTTCTTTCTTTCTTTCTTTCTTTCTTTCTTTCTTTCTTTCTTTCTTTCTTTCTTTTTGTCTCTCTCTTTGTCTCTCTCTTTGTCTCTCTCTTTGTCTCCCTCTCTTTCTCTCTCACACACACACACACCAATCCTGCGCGCTAGAGCTGCGAACCCGGATTTCTCAACCTTTTAAGCTAAACCTCGATCTACATCTCATTCGACCTCTATAGCGCTAATACGTCTCAGCTGGAGCGGGGCCTCTCCTGGATTTTGCGTTGCACTGCACGGTGTTTGGGGGGGGGGGCGGGGAGAAGGCGCAGAGGTTTTTTTAAGTACTTAACCCCCCCCCTTCCCCCAATTTAAGGTCAGCCTGAACCAGAAAGGGGGAAAGGCGGCCTCTGAAAATAGACCCCGATCTCCCCTGGGCGCCTGGGATTGGAGCGCTTTCTCTTGGCGGCCCGGCTCTCCACCCTCCCTCCCCGAGGGGGCGCACATCTGGGTCAGGCCAGAGGCCGGGGCAGCTGGGGGGAGTGCCTCCGCCCCGCAAGGGGTTAATCCGGCGCCCGGGAGGAGCCAAGCGGGCGAAGTCTGGGCTCCGGGCCCGCCCCTCGCTCATTGGCTCGGGCCGTCGAGGGCTCCGCGGCGCCGCGGCCTCGGGATTGGGCCGCCCCTTCTCAAGGCCGGGCTTTCGACAGGCGGACTGGGGGCGGCGGCGACTGCGGCGGCTGGGAGGAAGGGGGAGGGGAGAGAGAGAGAGAGAGAGAGGCGGCCCAGCGGCTGGGATCGGAGCCCAGCCCGTCCCCCAAAAGATGAAGCACGGCGGGCCAGCTCGCCTCTGAGCCGGCGCCGGCGAGCCACCCGGGCGGGCTGCCTGCGCTGCGTCCGCGGCTCCAGATGTAGGAGCGCCCTAGGCGGTTGCCTGCCTGCCTGCCGTCGAGGCTCGGGCTCGGCTCTGCTGCCTGGGGCTGCGCCGCCGTCTGGGGGAGGCGCGGCGAAGATGAGCGAGCGGCGGCGCTCGGCAGTGGCTCTCAGCTCCCGCGCCCACGCCTTCTCCGTCGAGGCCCTCATCGGCTCCAACAAGAAGCGCAAGCTCCGCGACTGGGACGCCGCCAAAGGCCTGGATCTGTCCATGGAGAGCCTCGGCCCGGATGCCGACGACGCCGAAGCCCCCACGGCCGCCCCGACGGGCTTACAGAGCCTCCGCGCCGGTGAGTCCGGGCGCCCGAGGGGGAGGGGAATCCCCGGGGACGACGGCTCAACCCCTTCCGGGATCTCGGCCTCCGCGCCTGGCGCTTTCCCGGGGCCGCGGGCCTGTCTCGGAGCTGCCCAGCCGGCGCCCCTCGGCTTCCAGCTGGACGGGAATAGATCGGCCCCCGCCGGCTATGAATAGCTCGCCGCTTCCGAGCAGACCTCGCCGGGGAGGGATCGAGGCCGGGGAGAGGGGGGCGGGAGCTCTATGGGGAGAGAAGGTGGTGGTGTGGGGGGGGGGGGACCGGACCCGTTGCAAGAGCTGGGCCTAAGGAACCGAGACAGAGAGCCGGGCCGCTCGCTTAGGGGGCAGGATCGAGCCCAGTTGCGGTCCACTTCAGGGGGGAGGAGCGGGGATCGCGGAGGGGGGGGGGGGAAGACACCCGTCGGAAGGATCGCCCACCTTGGCCACCCCGGCCAGGAGGTCTCTCTTTTGAGCACCACCTCTCCCAAACAGGATCGAACCCTTTGGAGTGGGGAGGAAGGGAGGGCTTCGATGGCGGGGAGGGGAGGGGGGTTATAAGGACCCGATCCTCTCCAAGTCCCCACTGGCTGTAAAGGCTTATCTGGCGCGCCGTCAGTGGCGGGCTCCTTCCCTTCTTCCGCACGCTTGTCTGAATCGATCGACACGGGTTGCTTCGGCTTTTGGGGGGTGGGCGGGAAGCCAGTTTCGGAAAGGGTGGAGGGAGAGACAGAGAGAGAGAAGAGAAACGCCACCTTTCTAACCGCCGGAGGATAGACCCTCCCACCCTTTCCCCAGTTCGGGACTAGTCCGGAGCTTAAGCGGTTTCAGGACAGCGGGGCACCGGTCTGCCTCGCCGGCCGGCGCGTTCAGAGTCGGAGTCTCGGAAGTTCTCCCGTCTGGGAAATCTATGCGGATTGCAGAAACAGCTGCTGGAAACAGAGCTAAAAATTCCAGGGGCTGAAAATCTTGCTGGTTGGGGGGATATGCGCGCGCGCGCTTTACAAAATGTGTTGTTTCGTAAGTACAAAAATTACAGATACATCGATGTTTGCTCGAGAAAACAAAACAAAACAAAAAAAGCCGTGTTGGAAAAGGGGACTGAAAGCTGGCATTTTCTAAAAGACCACCGCCCCCCCCACTCCCTCCAAGGGACTGGATTTAAAATAAAAAAATACAAATATAAAATCGACCTCGCAGAAGCCGATGAACGCTTAGGTGCGCGGAGCGAGCCGAAAGGAAAGGGAATGAGAAATGCTAAGCGTTTACTCACTGTTTACTAAAGATTTACTAATCGTTTACGCAAGGTGGGGGAGTCCAGGACGCAGGCCCGCGGGCCGTCCCCAGACCTTCTCGCGGCTCCTTTCCGCCTCCTTCGGCGACCGAATTTCGTTTTCAAAAGGTGGCTGCTTTCCCGAGTCAAGAGCGGCCCAAGTTTTCGGGTTAGCTTCGCCAAATCCGGTCGCTTGCAGGGAAAACCGCCCCAATTCACCATTCCTAAAAACGAAGAAACGCAAGTCTCCCGATTTTCGGCCTCCCTTCTCTTAGCAGTTGCCACTCATTTCAACCGAGCTTGGTTCGGGGGAATTCGCGGCTGGATTCTGCTTCGAAATCAATTGGGTTTCGACGTGCTTTTGCAGCCCGAACTTTTGCGCTCCCCCCCCCCCAAACAACTCCCTCCCCCACAAGGAATTCAATGGGACTTACTCCCGTGTAAAGCTCCGGCCTAGAATCTCACTGACTTTCTACACTAGAGGCAGAGAATCAGAGAAACCGACTTTATGACACTAGGATTCTATGGTTTTAGCATAGAGAGTCAGTTTGGGGACAGAGTTAAAGCAGGATTAAAGGTCTAGTGCGAAATTGGTCTCGCCCTCGCCCTGACACGCCAATCAGTTCGACTTCGGAGTGGTTTTGTTTCCTCCGATCGCGGCGCTTGTAAAACCCGTCGAACCGGAGTCGGCGCTCAGCTTTGCCCCGCGCTCCGGGTTCAGTCCTCAGCCCCCTTAGATCCCGAAACCTAATGGGAAGAGAAGCCTTTTTGAATCCGGAGTCTAAACACATCTGTTCGGGAAAATGCCTCCCGAAACAGCTGGCTAAGGGAACGGGAACCGTTTCTGGGGGCGTCTCGAAACATTTCCTTCTGCTCCGAATTGAAGAAATCGAGACTCGCTTTTTAAAATCCACCCCATCCACCCCTCCAAATAAGTCACACGGCTTGAGTGGCCCGGATCAGGATTTCTTCTAGAACCTCCGCCAAAGACGAGTTGGTTCTCCAAACGGTTTGTCTGAAGAGAGAGGGGAAAATCGGGATTCCGGAGTGAGAGCGCGAGCAAACGGGCCTTTAAACGGAGCTCCGAAATGACTGGAAGAGCCGGGATCCGCTCCAAGAGGGCAGAAGTCAGGCGCTTAGACCGATCTCGGTTCCCAACATATTTTAACCGTAAAGAAACACCAAGGACCAAAACTTTTAAGGCAAACCTTAAACCCAGAAACCGAAGACAAACGCGAAAACGAAAAACCAAAACTCACCAACCAAAAGAACAAACAAACCCCTAAACAAACAAACGAACAAAACCCCATCCCTGCTGAAATGATAAAAATGGATAATTGAAAATCGCCGAGGTGGTTTTAATGGTAGGTATTGTGCGCATCCCACTGTGGGTGTTTTTTTTTTTGGGGGGGGGGGGGTGTTGCAGGATCGCGTTATTTCAGCCCCGGAGTCTTCCCCCCACCCCTTTTCTTTCCAGATTCTTTAGGGCTGTCACAGTTCAAAGTATTTAGGTTGCGGCTTCAACTATTCTTAAAAAAGCCGTCGGGCCTGCGTCCTGACCTCCTCTTGGGCTGTTAAAGGCTTTCCCCGCATGATCTTGGCTCCAATAGCCCTGTTTTGGGAACTGCGCCCTCGCTGGAAAAGGTTCCCGCTTCGACAGACCGCTATGAAAGGCCCGCGGGATAAACACCGTCACCGGGTAGGGTAATTGGCGGCATTCGAACTCAGGACTGAGATAATTTTTCGACTCGTGGCGTGCTTGTGCGCACGTTATTCTCTAGGCCCCGGGAGAGGAGAACTTTCTTTTCCACCCCCGCCCCGCCGCCTTCCACCGTGACTTGCAAGCTTTCGCCACCCTTCGCGAACTCTGGATCGGCCGCAGGGAGGTGGGGGGAAAGGAGACGTTTCATCTTTACCTAAAAAGGTCCGCCCTGCTTGGAGGAGTTTGTAAAAATGATTCTTTTTAACGCTTCAGTTTACTGCACTTCTGCCTTAACCCCTCCGTTGGTCAATTTCATCCTCCCCTCTCCCCCCCCCCCGCCTCTGTTGGTCAATTTCATCCTCACCCGCCTCTGTTGGTCAATTTCATTCTCTCCCTCCCCCTCCTCCATTGGTCAATTTCGCTGCAACCTAAGAGCGAAGCTTCTTAAAAGCAGAGGAGCTGGACTCGTCGTCTCGACCTTTTTAGGGAAAGCAACGGGTGTTTTGCGGCTGGATTTTTGCTCTTCTTACGCAGTCAAAATCCAGTTGCGAAATGCAGTGTAGTGTGAACACACCAGAAGAAAGGCTCCCCGCTGGGCAATGTTCCCTCTAAGCTGCGGAGTCTTGTGAACAAAAAATTCCACTTCGTGAGTTACTGGGATTAAAGCGGTGAGCTACCGGCATTAAAGAGGATACATTATTGTGCTCCGGGGCCATTTTTCCTGAGCTAAGGCAAAAACTTGCGAGCCGGAGGCTAAAAGTCCCTGAGCTAGCTCACACTAACTCAGCCTAGAGGGAACTCTGCCCGCCAGCTGGTCAATTTCACCTTGTGGGTCAATTTCACTGGAAATTGATCCGCCGGGCCTGCAACCGAAGAGCGAAGCTTCCTAAAGCAGGGAATCTGGACTTCTTGTCTCGATCCTTTTTAGGGAAAACGACGACAGGCTCTCTTTCCTTTCGGAGCTTAAACCGGCTTCGCCGCCGGTCTCTTTCTGAACTTTTTGGAAAGCGCCTCCCGGCTGGGGAGCAAGGCTGAATCTTGGGGGGGGGGGCGCAGAGGGGGCCCCAAAGCAAGGGGGGGGACATCACCCACCAGCACCCCTTTGCCTTCCAAAAACAGGTAGATCTTTATGGTGGTGGGAGATAGTGGGGGCGCCATTTTTTAAACTTTGCCCCCCCCTCTCCAAAAATAGGTAGCTCCGGCCCTGCTTGGGGAGCTTTGCTTCCCAGCTCCCCACCCCCCCACCCCGCAGCCGCCGTCTCCCTCCACTCCTCCCCAGTTAATGTTCTGTTTTACGAGCCTCGTTTTTTCTGATCCCACCCGGTGGATTTTGCATCAGGGAAGTTTGATGGAGCCGATCCGCGACGCTTGTTGATTTCCATCGGGGGTTCGGTTGCCAGGGGAGGGGGCGGACGCTGCTGTGGAGGCCAAGGCAAGAGGGGGGGGGGATAGAGCTGGCTGGAAAGTTTGACCAGATCCTTACGGATGTGCCAGAAGGGAAAGGGGAAAGCCGCAGGGCCGACTGGATTTTATTGCACCGTGCTTGCTTTAGAAGGTTTTCTTTCTTTTTTTTTTTTTGGGGGGGGGGGGAGATCTGTGCATAAAACGGACCCTCTGGACTTAACGACACGAAGCTTCACGACGCCGAACCCCCACGCGCTGGGAAGCTCAGCCCTCCCCTTTAAACTCACCCCCTCCCTTTCCACCCGCCATCTGTTCCCCAGCAGCGCCGTGCACAAAACCGGGGCAAGGATCCAAGGCCGCCATTAGAAAAGGAGCCCAGCCGGAGATCGCTGGCCCTTTCCTTCCCAACCACACGCCGGGAAGACAAGAAAAGCAGGAACCGGCGTTCCCTCTAAGCTGAGCTGGCTCATAAATATGTAGCTCTCCACCCCCTCGCACATTTTGGTCTTCGCTCGGGAAGGATGACCCCAGAGCACACGAATTCATGCAGCAGCTCACAAAGTGGAATTTTTGCTCGCAAGACTCTGCAGCTTAGAGGGAACATAGACAGGAACCCGTTTTGTTTTGTTTTTGTTGTTGTAGCAGGCATTCCTTTGCATATTAGGCCACACACCCCTGATGTAGCCAATCCTCCAAGAGCTGACAGGGCTCTTCTTACAGGCCCTACTGTAAACTCCAGAGGGATTGGCTACACCAGGGGAGGGGTATGGCCTAAAATGCAAAGGAGTTCATGCTACAAAAAAGCCCTGGCAGGAACCAAACCTTTCCAGCTCAGCCTGGGAGAGGATTGCCCCTGCCAATCCACCCTGGGGAGACAAGGGGCCTGGGAAGAGAAGGCCCCGCTACGCCTCCGGTGTTTTCTTCTACTGGGTTTGCGCCGCCCCTCCAGGTGTTCCGTCCCAGGGGTTCACTGGAAGGGCATCCCATAATAACCCTGAGTCCAGGCCCCTATTGAGGATTTTTTTTTCCCCTAGAGGGGGCATGGGGATGCTAATTGGATTAAGGAAGCATAAATAAGAGAGGGATCAGGGAACTTGGAGAGAGTGTGGCTGGCAGATTTTGGGAGGGGGCACACCCCTACCCCCCATGGTCCCACTGGGTGATCCTCTGCACAATTATTCCATTCCATCAAAACCAACAGGATTTTGTTCCACTCCCTCCTGGATCTGGGAATCCTCCAAGAATGGGGGGGATTGACTTCAAATAGGGCTTTAACACCACTCAGCTCGATGTTGGTTGACTTTGTGGAGCTGAGGCTCCAGACCCGCCCGGCCACGTTGATGTAGAGGTCAAGTTCACCGGAATCGGGGCCGTAGGCTTGGATCGCAACCAGGGGTCCTTTGTAGAAAAAGAGGTGCCGGAGCTCATTAGCACAACTCCTTCGCATACGCCACCCCCCCCCCAACGTCACCAGAAAATGTACTCAATTATACCAGCTCAGCCTCTACCAATTGATTTATTTATTTTAGTATATTTCTATCCCGCCCACTCTCCGTAGGGCTCAGGGCGGAGTACGACGTACGGTGAAACAACAAAATGCCATAAAAGCGTTTTATAAACAGACAAAACGGCGCTCGGAAAACTTTACCGTTGTCCTCACATATTGCCCAGCTCGGCCATCTCACGTCATGATATCTCATCAAGATGGCAGATATCAGTCCATTTTATAGCACAGGGGACAGTGCCGATAGGGGAGGCCGACCAGATCGAGAATTCCCAATTTATTATGGTCATGTCATGCCTAACACAGTTGTCGAGGTTCAAGAAACTGCTATTCAGGGCCGGATCTAGGGAGGGGGCAGAGGGGGGTCCTTGCCCCGGGCGCCAACGGAAGGGGGGCGCCAAATTGGGTATGGAGTCCATTGTATTCTATAGGACCGTAAGGTAGAAAGGCCCATAAGGGGGCATCATTTTTTAATTTTGCCCCCCCCCCCTCAAAAAACATGTAGATCCGGTCCTGCTGCTATTATACCAGTGGTCTGTTCGATGTTCCCGAGAGGCTGAGGGCTTGACACAATTGACCAGCAATAACAATATACAAAATCTCATAGTCACAGACCATAATTTCTGACGACCTCAGAGCATTCTCATCTGCCACCAATGTTAAACCTTAAAAATGGCATTATTAGCCATCTCTACTTTGGGGGTCTCCAAGAGTCGGACTCGACTGGGTGACTGAAGAACAAAAAAACTTTGTTAAAAAATTTCCACTTCTTTGTGGCTAAAAAACAATATTTTGCTACTGCATGAGTTACAGACTTCTTAGTCTCTTCCAATAAGGATTTCAGGAGCACGCCATCGGCAAATTTCAGATAATTATCCAGAGGTTTCAATGTAGAGAGTAATGGAAAATATTAACTGATGTCTCTACCTTAAAATGCTTCTTGAATTATAATTGCCATAATAAACCCTTACTCCATCATACTTTTTCAATGACTTTCTCCTGTGTGGGCACAGTGGCCTGATGAAGATTTCCATCTGTCTGCTTTAGATGTTTTAGATTTCCCCATTTTCAGTGGGGGAAAATATTAGAACGTTTCTCCAATCTCGTGGCGCAGAGTGTTACAGCTGCGGTACTGCAGTCCTAAGCTCTGCTCACGACCTGAGTTCGATCCTGGCGGATGCTGGGTTTTCAGGTAGCCGGCTGGAGGTTGACTCAGCCTTCCATCCTTCCGAGGTCGGTAAAATGAGCACCCAGCTTGTTGGGGGGGGGGGAAGCATAAAGGACTGGGGAAGGCAATGGCAAACCACCCTGTAAAAAGTCTGCCATGAAAACGTTGTGAAAGCAACGTCACCCCAGAGTCGGAGACGACTGGTGCTGGCACAGGGGACCTTTCCTTTCCTTTCCAATCTCAAATCTTTCCAAATCTTTCCAAAATTCTCACAGGGGGGTGTTGAACAATGGAGCCCAGAAGCAAGTATTTTTTTTGGGGGGGGGGAGCCGGGCCACTGCTAGGCTTCCTGGCACCCTAGGCGAGTCACCCACTAGAGCCGGCCATTATTAAAAAAAAAAAGTAGGAAACACGAAGAGCGCCAAAGTTGACACTTTTTCACATTTTTAATTTGCTGGTCTTTAATTTAATTTTTTTCTTTAAAAAAAAAAAAAAAAAAGTTATAAAAAAAATAGTGAGAATCGGTGCTTGCCAGCCACACCAGGAAGGAGGGTGGCAGGAACAGGACGAAGTGGGAGGCCAAGTTGCACATTGGGGAGAGGGGGCAGCTTGGTGGTGGGAGACGATGAGGCGACAGCAGTCAGGAGCCAGAGTCGTGCGTTGGGGAGGGGGGTGCAGAGGAGACCCCTAGGCCAGGTGGCGCTCTAGGCGACTGTCTACATTGCCTGCTCCCACACACTGGCCCAGGTGTGGGGTGGGGAGAAAGCCGCCCTGAGCCTGCCTAGGCGGGGAGGGCGGGATACAAATAAAATTTAATAATAATAAAAAAAAATAACACAATAAAATTTAGAGCTTCCGGAATGCCACTCCTGTGAGCTCCTTCCCCAAATGAGGCCCAGTTGCAACCATCCTCCCCTCCCCCTTTTCTGGATTAGTTATCATTGGCCCCTGTGACAAACACTTATTTTCCAACTGGCCACAGAGTTCACTACCCTAGAATGTGAAAAACCCGAAGCTTCGTTATTATACAGCTAGCTCTTAACCTCAATTCTGTGCTTGGGAAAGATGCTCCTTTGCGGAGGGGATTTATCCCAGTGATTTCCGGAAGCTTCCTTTGGGGAGGGACGGCGGCTCAGTGGTAGAGCATCCGCTTGGTAAGCAGAAGGTCCCAGGTTCGATCCCTGGCATCTCCAACTCAAAAGGGCCCAGGCAAATAGCTGAGAGTCTGATTTCAGTAGAAGGCAGCTTCAGATGTTCATATTAGGGAGAGACGGTGGCTCAGTGGTAGAGCATCTGCTTGGTAAGCAGAAGGTCCCAGGTTCAATCCCCGGCATCTCCAACTCAAAAGGGTCCAGGCAAAGAGGTGTGAAAAACCTCCGCTTGAGACCCTGGAGAGCTGTTGCCAGTCTGAGAAGACAAGACTGACTTTGATGGACCGAGGGTCTCCTTCAGTAGAAGGCAGCTTCATATGTTCCCAGGAAGTATACTTGGGGGTTGCGGCTTCAGCGAAACCCCTTCAGCCGATCAATTCAGGGCTGAAGCCAAGATTGTAGCTCTGTTTATGGTTGGTCGAGCGTGGATGGTGCAAGCAGGGTTCGGCGCAGCAAAAGAAATGACCCAGGAGAATCTTCACCCTGACCTCTGGGGGGAAATTTTCATGCACAGTAATTCTCACTGTGTAAGAATAGCAAAAGTCTGGATGTAGAATGCATTCTACTGCGTCGTGCGAATGCACCGCCTGTGAATTAAAATAGACGCCGGAGCGGAGATTCTCTCAGCGCATTTCTTTTTCGCTCATTGCTCGAGAGCGATCCAGAGTGGAGGTGCAATAAGCCTGCAGTTCTTTTCTGCATTAGGCAGGTGGTTTTGAGGGAGGGGAGGCCAGCACGGCGTAGCCCTGTCTCGTTAGGTCGCGAAAGCAAAGCAGGGCCAGCATTTGGAAGGGAGACCCACCAAGGAAGACTTTGCAGAGGAAGGCAATGGGAAACCACCTTTGCTTCTCACTGGCCTTGGAAGTCCCTTGCTGGGGTCACCAGCAGGGCCGGCCCTGCCGCTAGGCAAACGAGGCAATTGCCTAGGGCGCTGGCCTTTTAGGGGTGCCAAACTGGGCATCCCCCATGTGCTTGGTGACATTATCAGTATGGTTGGGACGGTGGAATGTGTCCCCGACATTAGTCTTGCCTAGGGTGCCAGACGGTATAGGGCCGGCCCTGGTTACCAGAAGTCTCCTGAAACTTGACGGCACTTTGAACACACCCGACGTGGTTTTTCGGGCCATTTCGTTAGAAGAAAAGTTAATGTGGCCCAGTGAGGAGCCCGCTTGTGTGCCCTCTGCAGCACTATGGTTTGAGGATGTCCACTGAGACCGCCTGTTGGGATACAAGTTACTGTATTTTTTGCTCCAATAGACTCACTTCCCCCCCCCAAAAAAAAAAGTGAGAGGAAAAGTGTGTGCGCCTTAAGGAGCGAATACTGCAAAAAATTCACACAAACGCCTCTAAATTCACACAAATGCCTCTAAAAACTAGGTGCGTCTTATGGTCAGGTGCGTCTTATGGAGCGAAAAAATACGTAATTACATTTCGGACATTATAGAGTTAACTGTTGTTGTTTACCTGAGAAGAGGCTGTGATATATCGTAGCTTAAACCCAATTTAGGTTCTGCCTCTTCCAAGTCTGGGAAAAATGTAAGCACAGTATTGGTCAGTTGGCACCTGGTGTGTGAGAAGCTCTGATGTTATATGCAAGTTGAATGGCCTGTTTTCCGGTCCCAATGTTCTCTGGGGAAAAAAGAAGCAACTTAACAAAAGGGTTGTAAAAGCAGTCATGTAGCAGATAAGATGTAGATAAGCCATACTAGAATGCTAAGTTTTATTTCTTTTATCCCAAGTACCGGGGAGGGACGGTGGCTCAGTGGTAGAGCATCTGCTTGGTAAGCAGAAGCTCCCAGGTTCAATCCCCGGCATCTCCAACTAAAAAGGGTCCAGGCAAATAGGTGTGAAAAAACTCAGCTTGAGACTCTGGAGAGCCGCTGCCAGTCTGAGTAGACAAGACTGACTTTGATGGACTAAGGGTCTGATTCAATATAAGGCAGTTTCATACGTTCCTGATGTTTTATAATAACTTTACTTCTTTTGATAAGCTTAAGTCTGCTCTCCATTTATTCACGCCTCTGAATTTTCCATGCATTTCCCAACACCACCGCTGGCCAGGTTGGGCTCTGCCGGTTGCGGACCGCTCAGCAGAGGCCCACCAGGAATCCCCCCCTGCAAGTGAAACGGCCAATCCGCTCCTTACAGTTAGACTTAACAAGGGGGCGCCATGCACTGCTTGCGGGCGATCTCTTCCCATTCTTATCCTTTCCCCCTCCGCATCGCTGTGGCTACTGCTCCTGATGAGGAGGTAAGTTTGTCTATTTTCTGCACATGCGTGGGAAAGGCACCACTTTTGTATTGGGGGGGGGGTGGATTTACACTCACCAAATTAATTTTTTTTAAAGGATTTCAGATTTTGCTGAAAACGCGGGAGCCGCCCCCTGCAACCTTGCCGAATATGTTTTCTTTCCGTGCTCCCCCAACCTGCAGATTTCGATATCGATAGATGGGGAGGGCACGTGTGGGCATTCATATATAGATGCAGGCCTCGTCTTGGGCAGGAACGCACAGGAGTGGAGCTCCGGGAACGTCTAAATTTTATTGTGCTCTTTCTTCCCCGCCCCTCCCCTCCCCAAATGCTTCCGGGCTCCATTGTTCAACCTCCCCTGTGAGAATTTTGCTGGACTCTGGGATTTGACAAACTTTCTCATATTTTCCCTACCCAAAAATGGGGGAAATAACCAAAACATATCAAGCAGACTGGTGGAAATCTTCCTCGTGCTGCTGTGGCCGCGTAAGAGAAAGTTATTTCAAAAGTATGGTGGGAGGAAGGTTTTATTAAGCCAATTATGATTCCAGAAGCATTTTAAGGTGAATGCTGAGCTGATATAATTGAGCCCACCTTCCGGTGATGTCAGGGGTGGGTAGCATGTGCAAATGAGTTGTGCATATGAGTTGTGCTAATGAGCGCCGGCACCTCTTTTTCTACAAAACGACCCCTGTATAGATGGCATTGAAAAACCTAACCACGGGGAACGGTTTTATTCATTAGAAGTTGATCTGATTCTGATTCGGTGGACTTGTGCTTGTTCTCATCATGCATTCCTGTTGTCTCTTGCTGTAGCTCAGGGATGGCCAAACTTGCTTAACGTCAGAGCCACGTGGAATAAACATCAGATGTCTGAGAGCCGCAAGACGTGAACGTCAGGTGATTGAGAGCCGAAGGAAGGAAGGAAATAGATGGGGAGGTAGAAAGAAAGCAACTTTAAATGCGTTTCCCAAGCTGCCAGCTGGCTTGGCTTGGAGAAGTGACTTAAAGAGACAGATGCCTTCTCCAAGCGGGGCAGTGGGGACTTCAAGAGCCACGCAATATGTACGAAAGAGCCACATGTGGCTCCCAAGCCACAATTTGGCCACCCCTTTGCTGTAGATTCTCCATATTCCCCCCCCCCTCTGCCACACAACATTTCTCCATTGCGTAATGGTCTTCCCGAAAAAGCTGTAAAATATTACGAGGAGTGCGAACTGTCTAAGTCAATGCTCCTTCTAAGCGGTGGAGTCTTGCGAGCAAAAAATTCTCCTTCGTGAGCCACTGGCGTTAAAGCGGTGAGCGGCTGCATCAGTTAGTGTGCTCTGGGGGCCATTTTTCCTGAGCTAAGACAAAAAAGGTGTGAGCCGGAGGCTGAAACACTGTGAGCTAACTCTCACTTGCTCAGCTTAGAGGGAACACTGGAGCTGTGCTTGCGATGCTGCAGATCTGCCCAAATTAATTTCTTTTGCTCTTCTTCGGCCTGCCGACTCGGCTTCAGCAGCTGCGGGAAGGATATTTATAAAGCTGACTGCCCTTCGGCCTGGCTCCCTCTGACGCTTCCCCCCCCTCACGTCCCAAGCTGGAGGCTGGTTGGGGTGTAGCAGGTGGTGAAGGTGGCTGGGCTGCTTACCAGGGCCCTGGGCTTGTTTGTTGATTGCTCCCATGGGGAAGGGAAACAAGGAAGGATTCCAGGCACATTTGATCCGGGAAGTCGAGTTGTCCTCCGCTCAGCTTCACTCTCCGACAAACTGATACCACTTCAAGAGGTGGCCGGGAAGGAGACACCCAAACGGATTCACCGATGAATCCATAAATTGCAGGTTAAAGGTGACAAATCGGACCGGTCTCTTTTACGATCCTTGGTTAGTACAGAAATGGTACGGTAAGCAATTATCGGATTCCCTCGATCGCCGCACAACAGGCCGTGTTTTGCTTCCCAAAAGTAATCTCCCTGTTCCCAAAAACATGGGAATGTTTATTAAATCTTCCTTGGAATCATTCGTTATTTTCAGAGGCCTCGAATCATGCCCGGTGCTTAATATTGATGAATTATTTTTGAAGGGGAGCTTGTTTCAAACTGGTTAGATCCCCCTTCCCCCTTCCCCCCCCCGGTTGGCCTGGTTTGAATTTAAATCAGCCCAGGAAGGCCCTATGAATCGGCCCTCTATTTACTAAAAAGGTTTAATTGGTCCACAGGTATAACCGGAATCCTCAGATTTGTGCAAACACCTAAAGAGGCTCCTGTTTGGTTTGTAGGGTGCAAGCCGAACGCGACTTGGCAGGCGTTCGCATTTAAAGTATGGAAACAGGGCCCTGAGCAGAGAGAGTCAGTTATGAAGGCGTCTTTCCCTCTCACGGCTTCCACATGCTAGATGTTTCTCCAGGTTGCTCTCACTGCCCGCTGCAAATAATAATAATAATAATAATAATAATAATAATAATAATAATAATAATAATAATAATGGCTCTTTTTGTACCAGGAACTCCTCTGCATACTAGGCCATGGGCTACTGATGTAGCCAATCCTCCTGGAGCTTACAGTAGGCCCTGTACAAAGAACTCTGTGTAAGCTCCAGTCGGATTGGCTACATCAGGGGTGTGTGGCCTAATATGCAAAGGAGCTCCTGCTACAAAAAGAGCCTTGATAACAACAACAAAAAGATTAATATTGTTATTATTATTGTTATTGTAATTATTTTCAATTTGTATCCTGCTCTTTTCGACTAACATTGGGTTCAAAGAACGTTCCAACATATAATAAACAAAACATTCCGCAAATTAAAACATTTCAATCAAAACAATCCAACAATCAGGGCCTTTTGTGTGTGTGTGTGGGAAACGTGGTGGAAACAAAATTCTCAAAAACCATTTAAAAGTTTGTGTGGGGTGCCCATGTGTTTCTCCTTCATTTCCCTCTTGAGAGTTCCAGTACCTCTTTTTCCAGAGAAAAAGCCCTGCCAGCAATACAATTTCCATGATGGTCCATAAATTTACTATGCTGCTGCCCCAGGGAGAGGGGGGACAAGGTAGCAGATCTGCACAGATGGGAGTTCCCCTGATCTCATCCACATGCTTGACGGTACATCTGTGCCTTACAGGCCTTTCGGAATTGTACCAAACCCCACAGGGCCTGGATCTCAGTTGGGAGTGCATTCCACCAAGCTGGAGCCACCACTGAAAAGGCTCTGTTTCTGGGCGAAGCCAGAAATAGTCCTTGGTCCCGGGATCTCCAGTGTGTTGTTAGTGGCAACAGAGCATACAAAGAGCATTTCCCAGTGGGCTCTTTTTAGGATCAATGTCACACACTGTATTGGTCAAAGGGACGTTTGACTCTCAAAAGCGCATACCCCCCCAAATTTTGTTGGTCTCTATGGACCCTGGCTCTGGTTGAGGACAGCCAAATGTTCTTTGGACCAGGGATCACCAGCAGATTTAAGTCCCGAAAATCCCACTCCAGTTTTGGTGTCAAACTGGGACAAAAAACCCCCACCACTGCGCAGAAACATTGCATGAAAAGGAACCTGACAATTCACTTTTCCATGTGAACAGAAATGTAGCACTGCCACGGCTAATGCTAGGCTTTCTGGCCCCCTAGGCAAATCACCCAGTAGCACCCCCCCCCCATTATTAAAAAATATAGGGAAAATGAAGAGCACAAAACTTGAAACTTTTCACATTTTTAATTTACCGATTTGTAATTTTCTTTTAAAAAAATGTTCTTAAAAAATGGTGAGAATAAGTGCTTGGCGGCCAAGCCAGGAAGGAGGGTGACGGAATAGGATGAGGTGAGAGACCAAGTCGCTCATCAGGGACAGGGTGGGTGGCTTGGCTTTGTTGAGGACAGCTTGGTGATGGGAGAAGACAAGGGGACAGTGGTCAGGAGCCAGAATAATGTGTCTGGGAGGGGGCACCCAGTGGGGCCCCCTAGGCCAGGTGGCGCCCTAGGTGACTGCCTACTTTGCCTACTCCCGCGCACCGGCCCTGAGCACTGCAGGTGTGATGTTGCTACCAAGTCACACCGAGCCCCGGTTACAAAACAAAACAGGTTGGCAGTCCGGGAATTGTGTGTGACCTGGGTGGGGGGACTGCCTTTGCAGCGAATGGTGAGAATCGAGGGAAACGGTACAGAAAAAGAGAAAACGCCATCTCTTCCTTGCCACTTTGCAGGAGACGCATTTTGCAAAAGTGCAAGAGCAGAGATGACGTCACCTTCCCCACCTCGCCCAGTTCCCATAGGCCTGTGCTCACCCCTTCTGCCTCATCTGTACCACAGACCGACACGGAGCCTTGAAACAAAGAGGATGATGCTGTAAGAAGGAAAGGAAAGGTCCCCTGTGCAAGCACCAGTCGTTTCCGACTCTGGGGTGACGTTGCTTTCACAATGTTTTCACGGCAGACTTTTTTACGGGGTGGTTTGTCATTGCCTTCCCCAGTCTTTTACGCTTCCCCCCCAGCAAGCTGGGGACTCATCTGACCGACCTCGGAAGGATGGAAGGCTGAGTCAACCTTGGGCTGGCTACCTGAACCCAGCTTCCGCCGGAATTGAACTCAGGTTGTGAGCAGAGAGTTCAGACCACAATACTGCAGTACTGCTGCTTTGCCACTCTGTGCCACCAGGCTCTTAAAATCCCGAAACTCCAAATAAATGCCCTTGCCAGATTCCAGTGCTATATGGGTGGGAAAATATTCACTATTGGGTTCTATCGTACACCGAGACGTGCTTGTCGGTTTTTGACTTGACTGCTTAACCAGACACTCTGTTTTTCCAGTAAGTTGTTGCTTCAGATTAAGTCAGCGTAAAACCTGATCCTATACAGAGTTAGGCCGACTCAAGGCCATGATTTTCACTTGGCTGAGGAAAGTTTAAGTCTGGATAGCATCAGTTCGATATTTGTTTCTTTTTCTTCCTTCTCTTTTTCTTCTCCTTCCGTTTCTGAACAACGGATAACATGTGGGTTTTAGTATCTGAATGGCAGCTATTTATTCCCCACCTCAAAGATGCATGGTTGGATACGCAAATTTATGATAAGAAAGTTATAATAAGTCTGGATAGCATCTGTCCACTATTTGTTCCTTTTTCTACTTTCTCTTTCTCTTCTCCTTCCACTTCTTAACAACTGCTAACGTGCGGGTTTTAGAATCTGAACGGCAGCTATTTATTTCCCACCTCAAAAATGCGCAATTGGATATGCAAATTTACGATAGGATTTATATAATAATAATAATACTTTTTAATTGTATCCCGCCCTCCCCGCCAGGGCAGGCTCAGGGCGGCTCACAGCATACAAATATAAAATACAATAAAACCATACATAGTAATTACAGTTACAATTATACTCGGAGTGTTTTGTATTGCTGAAGGGGCGTGTGGTGTCCAAAAGGGGGGACAGTGAGTGAAGCAAGCATCGCAGAGAGGGAATACCATTTGTCCCATGAACGGTCACACAACGCCCAACATGAAAAGTATTCTGTGCCTCATGAAAGACCGCAGTGCCTTTTAACTCACATCAGTGCCTGGTGCATCAAATCATTCCCCCCCCCCAGCTTTTGTTTGGTGGGGGTGGAAAGAGCTGCCAAGTTGCAGCTACTTAAGGAGAGTATGTAGAGTTTTCAAGGCAGGAGGTGGGTTGCAATTTCCTGCTTCCGCGTCATGACCCTGGTATTCCTCCTAGGCCACTCATCCAAATATGAGCCGGAGCTGATTCTGCTTAGCTTCTGAGATTTGACGAGATCGGGCTATTCTGGGCTACCCAGGTCATAGTTTGTTTTGTCATGGCTTGTTTGTCCCTATATCTTATTGATTTGCAGTACCTTAAATATTAAATCAAAGCAGCCCCATGGCGCAGAGTGGTAAAGCTGCAGTACTGCAGTCCAAGCTCTCTGCTCATGACCTGAGTTCAATTCTGGCGGAAGCTGGGTTCAGGTAGCCACCTCGAGGTTGACTCAGCCTTCCATCCTTCCGAGGTCAGTCAAATGAGTCCCCAGCTTGCTGGGGGGAAAGTGTAGATGACTGGGGAAGGCAATGGCAAACCACCCCGTAAAAAGCCTGCCGCGGAAACGTTGTGATGCGACGTCACCCCAGAGTTGGAAATGACTGGTGCTTGCACTTTTACCTTTTTTAGAGCCATTTCACACGAAATGAGTTTGTTTTATTTTCTTAATATTTCATGGAAACGCTTGCTTTATTTTTAAACTATTTTATGGAAACATTTGTTTCATTTTTAATATTTCATTGGAAAAAGTTTTAAAAGTGCAAAAATCCCAACGGCATGATTTCAAAGTCACATCATACTGTGTTAAGAAGCACAAAGCGATTAATCCCATCTTTTTTTTTTTCATACAAAGTCATTGTCACCAACGACCGTTTCTCAATAAACTTAGCTTGCTGTGTAGTAACATCTCGGATAAGACCAGAGGCCATTTTATAGAAAAAGTGATGCCGGAGTTAATTAGCACAACTCATTTGCATATGCCACACACCCCTGACATCACCGGAAGATGTACTCAATTATATCAGCTCAGCATCTGCCTTAAAATAATAATAATAATAATACCTTTTATTTATATCCCGCCCTCCCCGCCGAAGCAGGCTCAGGGCGGCTAACAACAGAGTTCAGTATACATAATACAAAAATACTTCTTGAATTAGAATTGTCATCATAAAACCTGACTTCCATCATACTTTTACAATGACTTTCTCCTGTGTGGCCATGAGGGAGATTTCCATCTGTCTGCTTTTATATGTTTTGGTTATTTTCCCATTTTTTTGTGCAAGGAAAAATATTAGAAAAATTGTCAAATCTTAGAGTTCAGCAAAATTTTCATGGGGGTGGGGTGGATTGAACACTGGAGTCCAGAAGCAGGTATTGGGAGGGGGGGAAGGAAGGAAAGAAAGAAAGGAAAGGAAGGAAGGAAGAAAGGAAGAAAGGAAGAAAGAAAGAAAGGAAGGAAGGAAGAAAGAAAGAAAGAAAGAAAGAAAGAAAGAAAGAAAGAAAGAAAGAAAGAAAGAAAGAAAGAAAGAAAGAAAGAAAGAAAGAAAGAAAGAAAGAAAGAAAGAAAGAAAGAAAGAAAGAAAGAAAGAGCACAATAAAATCTAGTAGTTCCTGAGCTCCGCTTCTGCCCAAAATGAAGCCTGGATAAGACTTACACCTTGAAATTTTAATTGGGGCATTAGAGCCCCTTCCCAAATTCTCAACCCTCAGCTGCTTGATTTCCCGTGGGGCATACGAACACATGAAACGGCCTTATATTGAATCAGACTCTTGTCCCGTCGAAGTCAGCATTGTCTCCTCAGACCGGCAGCGGAGTTAACAAATAAATGGCGAATCCCCTATTTGCAGCAGATGTCCAGTCTTTCAAATAACATAATGTTACGATGGGGTCTGAAGGTAAATGTCATCCAGCGAGATCCAAAATAAGACTACAGTTTTGTTGTCCGAATGGCTACATTTTGAAGAAAACATTTTAAGGACAGAATAGAGGCAAAGTTGGGCCTCTTGATTAATACTCCCTGTAATCTTGTGAGCAAAAATTATAATTTGTGAGCTACTGGCATTAAAGTTGCGAGTGAGCGATTTGGCTTCTGCAGAAGTAAGTTTGTTTTGGGGCCATTTTTTCCCTGAGCTGAGACAAAAAATGTGCAAGTTGGAGGCTAAAAAATGGTGAGCTAGCTCACACTAACTCAGAGGGAACACTGATCTCGATTTGTTGCCGGCTTCGAGATATTTGAAATGTTCATTCAACACAGCTGGGCTTTTAAAAACCACAATTGTTTTATAACCCTTATACAGAAATTGTATTTGGAAAATTGTGGGTGTTCAGTCTTTCAAATAACATAACGTCACTATGGGGTCTGAAGGTAAACTTCATCCATTGAGATCCAAAATAAGATTACAGTTTTGTTGCCAGAATGGCTATATTTTGAAGAAAATATTTTAAGAACAGAATAGAAGCAAAATTGGGCATCTCAATTTGTTGCCGAATTTGAGATATTTGAAATGTTCGTTCAACACAGCTGGGCCCTAAAAACCACAAATATTTTATACCCCTTATAGAGCAATTGTATTTTGCAAAATTGTGCGTGTCCTGTCTTTCAAATAATATAATGTTACTATAGGGTCGGAAGGTAAATTTCATCCAGTGAGATCCAAAATGACTACAATTTTGTTGCCAAAATGGCTGTATTTTGAAGAAAATATTTTAAGAACAAAATAGAGGCAAAATTAGGCATCTCAATTTGTTGCCGGCTTTGAGATATTTGAAATTTTTATTCAATGCAACTGAGCCCTAAAAACCACAAATATTTTATACCCCTTATAGAGAGATTGTATTTTGCAAAATCATTTGTGTCTAAACTTCATCCTGTGATATCCAAAATAAGACTACAATTTTGTTGCCAGAATGACTGCATTTTGAGGAAAATATTTTAAGAACAGGGGAGAGGCAAAGTTAGGCATATCAGTTTGTTGCCGGCTTCAAGATATTTGAAATGTTCATTCGACGCAGCTGGACCCTAAAAAACCACAAATATTTTATAATCCTTATAGAGAAATTGTATTTTGCAAAATTGTGTGTGTGTGTGTGTGTGTAGGGGTTGAAATATGAAATGCTTAGGGCATAATTCAGCAAAGTAATTTTATGTTTCATGAAGATCTATGGAAATGGAAAGTAAGCTTTGGATAGAACATTTTTGGGGGGATTTGTATCATTTTTTTAAAAATATGCTTCTTATTTTAAATATAATAGCAGTAAAGAAAAAAGAAAGGATACATAGGGAATAGAAACATAAATAATTATATTGGAATATTAACATTAATTAAGGACATGCATATTATTTACAGTACAAAATGCTAATAATAATTTCCAAGCATTACATTTAATTTTAACATACCACTGACCATACTTTGCTCTGTGGATCTACCTCATACAACTATACTAAGAGGAGAACTTGTTAAACAAGAACCATTAAATATATACTTTTTTAAAAAGAATTTTCTCCCACATTTCCACAGTTATATACTGCAATAAATAGTGCAGGCCTTAGATAAGTATTTATACATCGATCTTTATTATTTCTGTCTCTCTCCTGGCATTCATATCAATTGGTTGACATCTGTGTTCCACCAAGGAGCTTGTGGCATTATTCATGGTCTCATCACCTCACTGCTAGCCATGTTGTCCTCCGAACCAGGGGTGGAATTCTAGCAGGAGCTCCTTTGCATATTAGGCCACACACCCCTGATGTAGCCAATCCTCCAAGAGCTTACAAGGCTCTTTTTTGTAAGCTCTTGGAGGACTGGCTACATCAGGGGTGTGTGGCCTAATATGCAAAGGAGCTCCTGCTAGATTTCCACCCCTGCTCCTAACCATCCAGTTTGGAAGGTCAGGCAGAGATGGAGAGTGGTTATAAGAGGACACTGCAGATGTCTTTAAGAGAGATCCAG
Source organism: Heteronotia binoei (assembly GCF_032191835.1). Lineage (NCBI taxonomy): Eukaryota > Metazoa > Chordata > Lepidosauria > Squamata > Gekkonidae > Heteronotia > Heteronotia binoei. The sequence goes on along the minus strand of NC_083226.1, from coordinate 18,317,151 downwards.
ATGTGAATCAAGAAAGCAGCCCAAATATGTTTCATTTCATTTATAACCTATCTTTCTCCCCAGTGCCTGCAGCTTTCTTCTTCTCCATTTTGCCCTTTCCCCCAAACCCTATGAGTTAAGCTAGGCTGAGAGTGCATTGCTGACCCAAAGGCACCCAGCAAACTTCCACGGAGATTCGAACCTGGGTCTCTCAGATCCTAATCTGACTCCCTAACCCCTATAACCACCCTGGCTGTCATAGGCCACAGGTCAGATCCCTCCATCTTGAAGATTCCTCCAAGATTCTTATGGAAAGATGGAGAAGGGCAGACGGAATTTGCCCCAAGAAGAATTTGTGTCTGTCTTTTTGAGTTGCAGTGGCTGCTAAGTTCCTCTTGTGTGGAGAAGAAGCCAGCATGAAGCAGAACGAGAGGGAGTTAGAACAGATGATGCTACTTCAGACTGTTCTTGGGGAAAATCACATTTGAACTCTCCCCACTCACAGCACATGGAACGATAGTGCTTTGGACAGAGGGTCACTAGCCCCAGGCCCAGCCTAGGCAAGCCTAACTTCTGGCATGCACCCTCACACTGATAATGTCACTGAGACACATGGGGCACCCAATTTGGAGCCCCCACAAGGCCAGTGCCACAGACAATAGATTAATTTTCCTAGTGGCAGAGCCAGCCCTGGCTAGCCCAGCACCTCTCAAGGTGACCTGGCACCTGAAATGTTTCTTGGTTTATCTTTTACTCCTCACACGAAGGGGGTCATCTTTTCTTGCCTCTTGGTCCTTCTCATCTTTCCTTGGTCCTTCTGAAATGGCCCGTTCACAAACCTACCATTTCCACTCTTTCCTTCATCGCCTTCCCCATTCTTTCTTTCCCCCTTTCCCACCCTTTCCTCTCTCTTAGGTTTTCCTGTCCTTCACCCCCTAGCCTGTGCTAATTCTCCAGATGGCCTTGAGGTGTGTTAAAGGTGATGGGAAGATGGACAGGCTGAAAGGCTAGCAATGGGAATTAGAGGAAAGGGTGAAGGAAAGAGAGTACCAAGTTCCAGTCCCTTCCTACAGATCTGGGAAAGGTAAACTCTGCTGCTAAGTCACAACCAAACTTAATTTAATTTAATGTTTCGATTTATACCCCGCCCTATCCCACGAGCAGGCTCTGGGCGACTTAATAACATTAAAAACCGTACAAAACATCAAACTGCATCCAACTAAATAATCTAATAATTACAGAATTAGCCGAAACCACGATCCACCTCATTGGCAACAAATCATAAACCACATATAGGCTGGTAGTGCTCAACACTACCCCGTCTCATGGGGTTTTCAAGGCAAGCGATGAGCAGAAGCCGTGCTCTCTGTAGCACCTGTAGTGTTCCTTGGTGAGCTCCCATCCAGCTTAGTTTCTAAGATCTGATGAGTCCGGGTCGATGCGGGCTATTAGGATTGCTACTTAGGGAAGGGACGGTGACTCAGTGGTAGAGCATCTGCTTGGTAAGCAGAAGGTCCCAGGTTCAATCCCCGGCATCTCCAACTCAAAAGAGTCCAGGCAGATAGGTGTGAAAAACTTCAGCTTGAGACCCTGGAGAGCCGCTGCCAGTCTGAGCAGACAATACCAACTTGGATGGACCGAGGGTCTGATGCAGTGTAAGGCAGCTTCATATGTTCATATATGCTCGTGTTATTAGGGGAGGGATGATGGCTCAGTGGTAGAGCATCTGCTTGGTAAGCAGAAGGTCCCAGGTTCAATCCCCGGCATCTCCAACTAAAAAGAGTCCAGGCAGATAGGTGTGAAAAACCTCAGCTTGAGACCCTGGAGAGCCGCTGCCAGTCTGAGTAGACAAGACTGACTTTGATGGACCCAGGGTCTGATTCAGTAGAAGGCAGCTTCATGTGTCCATATGTCCCTTTGGGGAGAGATGGTGGCTCAGTGATAGAGCATATGCTTGGTAAGCAGAAAGTCCCAGGTTCAATCTCTGGTATCTCCAGTTGGTGTGAAAAATCTCAGCTTGAGACCCTGGAGAGCCGCTGCCAGTCTGAGTAGACAAGACTGACTTTGATGGAGCGAGGCTCTGATTCAGTAGAAGGCAGCTTCATATGTTCATATATGCTCAAGTATTATTAGGAGAGGGACAGCAGCTCAGTGGTAGAGCATCTGCTTGGTAAGCAGAAGGACCCAGGTTCAATCCCTGGCATCTCCAGTTGGTGTGAAAAACCTCAGCTTGAAACCCTGGAGAGCCGCTGCCAGTCTGAGTAGACAAGACTGACTTTGATGGACCCAGGGTCTGATGCAGTAGAAGGCAGCTTCATAAGTTCATATGTACTCCTTGCCAGCCAACTCATGGTGACCCCACATGGTGTTTTCAAGGCAAGAGATGAACAGAGATTGTTTGCTATCGCCCACCTCTGCGTAGCAACCCTGGACTTCCTTGGTGGTCTTCCATCCAAGTACACACCAGAGCCAACCCTGCTTTGTTACCGAGATCTGACAAGATTGGGCCAGCCTGGCTCATCCAGGTCAGAGTGAACCTTTTCATAGTGCCCAACAAAAACTGAAATCCTCCACCCCCCACTCCAAAAAATTAGTTGAGAGCGGCGTAAGGTGAGTGCGAAATCGGTCTACGAGAACGGTGACTGACCCACGGTCACCCAGCTGCTGCATGTGGAGGAGTGGAGAATCGAACCCAGTTCTCCAGATTAGTGTCCACTACACCAAAGTAGGAAGTGGCTTGACAGCACTTCACGCACATACCATGGGAGCCATTTCGTCACCGTGCCCGCTGCCCTTTGCCATTCTTGTAAAAGTGCCCTCAGACTCAGCAGGGATGGGCACCCCTATTCTAGTCCAAGCCTTTGCTTCTAGAAAGGGCATTCGTATCTGCAAGAACAAATGGGAGGAGATGTGACTTGGTGGGAAAGCATCTGCTTGGCATGCAGAAAGTCCCAGGTTCAATCCCTGGCAGGTCCAGTTAAAAACGACTAGGCAGTGGGTGATGCGGAAGACCTCTGCCCGAGACCTTGGAGAGCCATTGCTAGTCTGAGTAGACAATCTCAGCTTTGGTGGACCAAAGCTCTCATCCAGTAGAAGGCAGCTTCATGTATTTATAAGTTTGTAATAAAAGGGTAGAGCCCCGTGGCGCAGAGAACCCCGTGGTGCAGAGTGGTAAAGCTGCAGTACTGCAGTCAGAGCCCTCTGCTCACAACCTGAGTTCGATCCCAGTGGAAGCTGGTTCAGGTAGCTGGCTCCAGGTTGACTCAGCCTTCCATCCTTCCGAGGTCGGTCAAATGAGTCCCCAGCTTGCTGGGGGGAAAGCGTAGACGACTGGGGAAGGCAACGGCAAACCACCCTGTAAAAAGTCTGCTGTGAAAACGTTGTGAAAGCAACGTCACCCCAAAGTCGAAAACGACTGGTGCTTGCACAGGGGACTACCTTTCACCTTTTAAATGCAGGGGTAGCATTTAAAAAACGCGCTGCCCGAAGCGGCACTTTCTAGTCTACCAGCTCTGCTAGCAGTACTATCTTCCACTACCACACACCGTTGTCGATCAGCTTCGCTCACCGCAACAGGGGTGTAAATCTCAGGCTTTTCGCGGGCGAGTTTGAAGAACGTGCTCGAGGCAGTGAAAGCCGTAGGAAAAAATGAGCGGAGTGTCAACCGACGTCTTCATTTAGAAAGATTACATTCATTTGAAATAATCCCCCCCCCCGCTTCCGTACGATATCATTTTATTACATCTGTAGGAGCAGGAAGACGAGGGCTTTGGAAGGACGTTGCTGTCTGGCCGGTGATTTCTGAGCAAATCCAAGGAGATTTCGTTACATGCAGAAGTCAAAGAGTGACTTGCAAATCATCTATCACTCCGGCCTCTTCCCACTTGGGCCTGAGCTGTTATATCAAATATCAACACAAGCGGCCTCCTCTGGCCCAGCCGCATCCAGCCCTGTCTTGAGAGAAACTGATGTTTTTTTCAGATGGGGAAGCAGAGCAGGGGAGGAGGGACGGCTTCAGGCTCTCGGTTAGCTTCGGGGAAAAGGCCTTTTGGAAACACGTCGGCCCCATCTCGCATCCGGGCAGGGCTGTAACTAGGTCGGGGCCAGGGTGGCGGCGCCCCCTCTTCCGGACACACCCTCCCCTGGTCCTCCACCCCTCCTTGTTCATGCTTTGTTAATTAAATTGGTATCCCCTGGCACTCTCTCCAGAAAAAAAAAAAATCCGAGAGCCAGTTTGCTGCAGTGGCCAAGTGTGCGGAGTGCGGACTCTTATCTGGAAGAAGCAGGTTTGATTCCCCACTCCCCCACTTCCATCTGCTGTAGGGTTGCCAATCCCCAGTTGGGGGCAGGGGATCCTCCGGTTTGGAGGCCTTGCCCCCGCTTCAGGGTCATCGGAAAGTGGGGGGAGGGGAGGGAAATGTCCGCTGGGAATAGGGTTGCCAATCCCCAGGTGGGGGCAGGGGATCCCCCGGTTTGGAGGCCCTGCCCCCGCTTCAGGGTCGTCAGAAAGCGGGGGGAGGGGAAGGAAATGTCTTCTGGGAACTCTATTATTCCCTATGGAGATTTATTCCCATAGAAAATCATGGAGAATTGATCCGCGGGTATCTGGGGAAGGCTGTTTTTTGGGGTAGAGGCACCAAAATTTCAGTATAGCATCTAGTGCCTCTCCCCAAAATACCCCCCAAGTTTCAAAAAGATTGGACCAGGGGTTCCAGTTCTATGAGCCCCAAAAAGAAGGTGCCCTTATCCTTCATTATTTCCTATGGAAGGAAGGCATTGAAAAGGTGTGCCGTCCCTTTAAATGTGATGGCCAGAACTCCCTTTGGAGTTCAATTATGCTTGTCACAGCCTTGATCTTGGCTCCACTCCCAAAGTCTCCTGGTTCCATCCCCAAAGTCCCCAGATATTTCTTGAATTGGACTTGGCAACCCTAGCTGGGAACTCTCTTATTCCTATGGAGAATTATTCCCATAGGAAATAATGGAGAATTGATCTGTGGGAATCTGGAGCTCTGGGGGAGCTGTTTTTTGAGGTAGAGGCACCAAATTTTCAGTATAACATCCAGTACCTCTGCCCAAAATACCCCCCAAGTTTCAAAAAGATTGGACCAGTGTGTCAAATTCTATGAGCCCCAAAATAAGGTGCTCCTATTCTTCATTATTTCTTATGGAAGGAAGGCATTTAAAAAGGTGTGCGGTCCCTTTACATGCGATGGCCAGAACTCCCTTTGGAGTTCAATTATGCTTGTCACAGCCTTGCTCTGGGCCCCACCCCCAATGTCTCCTGGCTCCACCCACAAAGTCCCCAGATATTTCTAGAATTGGACTTGACAACCCTAATCTGCTGGAATGGCCTTGGGTTAGCCATAGCTCTCGCAAGAGCTGTCCTTGGAAGGGCAGGTGCTGTGGGAGCCCTCTGAGTCTCTGATTCAGAGAGGAGGGCGGAGTATAAATCTGCAGTCTTCTTCTTAGATACGGACCTGCATCCAACAAGCAGAGAAGTCACGCTATGTTGCTCAGATAGAGGGACTGAGGATTTATGATGTTAACAGTTTGAGGAGAGAGGGGCATTTTAGGAACAAATTGATCTGCTCCCTTCTCTTCGCATTAGAAGGTTTGTGGGTTTGTATAAAATGCATTCGAGTTGCAGATGATTCATGGCGACCTTGTCGAGCAGGGGTCCCCAACATGGTGCCCGCTGGTCCCATGATGCCCACTGGTACTTTCCCAGGAGCCCACCAAGAGTTACCATGGCTCCGGATGGGGGCACTGATCATTTGATTGGCTGTGCAGCTTTTCAGAAACGTCGGTTTGGCAGCTGTTCAATGATTTTCACTGGATGAATGAAGGTCAACTTGGGGCTGCCAGCCTCCAGGTGGTGGCTGGAGATCTCCTGAGATGACAACTGAGCTTCAGGCAACAGAGTCAGTTCCCCCGGAGAAGATGGTTGCTTTGGAAGGTGAATTATATGGTGTTTTACCTCACTGAAGTTTGGTGTAGCGGTTCAGTGCGCGGACTCTTATCTGGGAGAACCGAGTTTGATTTTTCTCTCTACATGCACTCGCTGATGTGTCCTTGAGTCAGTCACAAGTTCTTCCAGAGCTGTTCCTCTCAACAGCAGTTTCTGTCAGAGCTCTCTCAGCTCCACCTATCTCACAGGGTGTCTGTTGTGGGGAAGGGAAGGAGATTGGATTTGTAAGTCACCCTGAGATTCCTTTGGGTAGTGAAGGGCAGGATATAAATCCAATTTCTTCTTCTTCTTCTTCTTCTTCTTCTTCTTCTTCTTCTTCTTCTTCTTCTTCTTCTTCTTCTTCTTCTTCTTCTTCTTCTTCTTCTTCTTCTTCTCTTCCCCAAACCTCACCCTCCTCAGGCTCTACCCCCTCAAATATCCCGGTAATTCCCAACCCTAGGTCAGCTGTGGCTGCTGCTGGCTGCCTGCACCTCCTGTAGCAGCCATTTTGTGGCAGCCATTTTGTAGCTGTGCTCACCGCTCTGTGTCAGAATCCCTAAGGTGCTCAGAAGCTCAAAAAGGTCAGGGACTCCTGCCATAGGATTTTCAGGACAAGAGGCACTTCAGAGGTGGTTGAACGTTGCCTGCTTCTTCATGGCGACCCTGGACTTCTTGGCAGCCTCCTGTCCAAGTCCTAACCAGTTGTTCTTGCTTAGCTTCTAAGATCTGAGGCGATCAGGCTACCCTGGAGCCAAGGTTTATACATGGATATATTTCAGACTTCTAACCATTCTGAGGACTCAAGGTAATTTACAATGCAAAACAGTCACGCTTTATAGATCGCTGATCGGTATAAGCCTTCTGTCCATCAGTCACGTCTCCATCCAGTTTTTCCTTCGATGAGCTCAGGGCGGAATACGTGATTCTGTCCCTCTCTGTTCTACCCTCACAACAAACCTGTGAGGTAGGTTCAGCTGACAGAGAGGGCCTGACCCAGCATCACCCAGGAAGCTCCATGCTGATAGGGAATCTGAACTCGTGTCTCCTCGGTCTTAGTTCACTGACCATTTTCACCACACTGATAAACACCATATCCAGGCTCAAGCTAGTTTATTTAGGAAGACAGAATGGCTCCCTAGTCGGTTCAGATGCTTTTCTGGCCTTTGAGGGGTGTGCGTGTGTGCGTAGAGTTATACATGCACACACTCTTTCCTAGGTACGCCAGTGAAGTTTTACTACTGTTAGCCAGCCTTTTAGAGGTAGTCATTGGATTATTCCATCCGTACCCCCAACAGAAATCTGATTTGGTACCATTTTTCTCAAAGGATGAGGATCCAAAGTTTACTTTAGTCACGGCAAAATTCTCTAGGGCGATTACCTGGAAGAAAAAGATGAATATTTTATGATAAGGTTAAGAAGTTTTTTTTTTTAAACCCGCTTAATTCCAAATTTAGGAATAAAGCAGGATTTAAAATAGATGGAAGTATTTACACATCATCATAAAAATAAACAAAACAATAAAAATAAAAATAATGTAGCGCAGTTAAACTTGAGACCTTTGGTCAAATGAGTCAGCCATTAAGGAAGACATCTGATTTGCTTGTGTTTATAGAAAATCAGAAGTAGAAAGCAGATAATGAAAATAGGGGTGGTGGGGGGAATACTAAGGGTGATTCTGCACAGTCACTTCCCCCAGAGCATGCTGACAAAAGTAAGTCGGAGTTTGGAGTTTTGCACAGAACAGGGTTTTGATCCGGGTTCTGCAAAGCTTCTTTCGGGTTTTCTGAACTCCTCTTTTTACAGGTGTTTCCGTTTTGATTCGGCTGTCAAACCGCGGCAGCGTGAGCAGAACTCTTTCATTTGGGTCTATTATTTCCCACCCCCGTCCTGGTGACCATGCCCTCCGTCCCTCCTCCTTTTCTGACGTGCCCGCTGTGACGTTGCACAGCAACCTGGCAAGCTTTAAAAAAAAAATTAAAAATTTCTCATTTGTATAACAGCGTAATTTACCTCAATGCAACTGCAAAAAAAAAATAAAAAATAACAATGCTGTGCTGTGGCTATAACCAACACTAGGGTTGCCAATCCCCAGGTGGGGACAGGGGATCCCCCGGTTTGGAGACCCTCCCCCCGCTTCAGGGTCGTCAGAAAGCGGGGGGAGGGGAGGGAAATGTCTGCTGGGAACTCTGTTATTCCCTATGGAGATTTATTCCAATCGAAAATCATGGAGAATTGATCCACGGGTATCTGGGGCTCTGGGGGGGGTGTTTTTTGAGATAGAGGTGCCAAATTTTCAGTATAGCATCTAGTGCCTCTCCCCAAAATATCCCCCCAAGTTTCAAAAAGATTGGACCAGGGGGTCCAATTTTAGGAGCCCCAAAAGAAGGTGCCCCTATCCTTCATTATTTCCTATGGAAGGAAGGCATTGAAAAGGTGTGCCGTCCCTTTCAATGTGATGGCTGGAACTCCCTTTGGAGTTCAATTACGCTTGTCACAGCCTTTATCTTGGCTCCACCCCAATGTCTCCTGGCTCCACCCCCAAAGTCTCCTGGCTCCACCCCCAAAGTCCCCAGATATTTCTTGAATTGGACTTGGCAACCCTAACCAACACACGGCCATTCACAAACACACACACAACATGCACACCGTTTAATTTTTCCCCCCTTTCATCTGCAGCCAATTTGCGTTGGGATGTGATTCTGCTTTGAGCGCGGCTGCACTAAAACTGTGATTAGAGACCATTCAAGAATCGACAAATTTCAATGGTGTTCCTTGGAGTGGTTCTCGGCATCAAGCAAGACACTTTTCAAAACAAGAACCAAGCACAGATAGTTTCATGGAGCACGGATAATGAGCTACATATCTAAAGTAAACTCTTTATTGTTTTGGAGAAGGCAGCCAACTCCAAGTGCATGGGTTTAAGCTAGGCCAATTCAACACAGTTAAAAACTGACCCTGTGCAAGCAGTGAAATCCAAAGGCATTAAGATTGGTTACCCTATCAAGGGACGCCATGAGTTCTCCATCTCATAGCCAAAGCTATTTGCAGCGCATCAATGTGTGTGTGTGGGGGGGGGGGAAGGGATGTTATAATGTCTTTGGACTCACGCCGTTGCATGAGCATTAATCTGGCCACCAGATGGTGCCGTCAGTTTTGAGCAGACAATGATGAAACCCAGAGTTCCCGTCATGCACTAAACTGTAACCGGATGATGTGAGAATGATGGCCCTGTTTGCACACCATTTGTTTTGAACATGTCATGTGGTTTGATCAATTCTGGATCATGGGAACGGGCCCCAACTCTGCTCTCAGGCTGCTTGGTGTCTCGCACCCTTTGCGTTATTTCAGTTTGCAGGACTGCGACCCAGTCTTCTGTTCCAAGGGCATGGGCGAGTCGGAGAGCTTTTCCAAGGGAGAGGTTGTCCCTCTGTGGTCAAGCACATACTTTGCATGCCGAATCCCATGTTCAATCCAAGACGAGTACTGTCAGTGGCCAGGTCCAAGCCCAGCTTCGGCCTACAGCAATGCCATCCTATAGGGGGCTCTACTTGCTCTTGGTGGCATGGGGCAGAAGTTGACAAGAATCACCAAAGCCAAGGGGGTGGAATTCTAGGAGCTCCTTTGCATATTAGGCCACACTCCTTCATGTAGCCAATCCTCCAAGAGCTTACAAGGCTCTTTTTTGTAAGCTCTTGGAGGATTGGCTACATCAGGGGTGTGTGGCCTAATATACAAAGGAGCTCCTGCTAGAATTCCACCCCTGCCAAAGCCAATTGCTTCATGGAGCTGTGCTGGCAGCAGCTTTGTTCTAGTTGAGCCCTAGAATTCGGGACTACAGCCATGGCTCCCAAAGAGTAGATTAAGTTTAGAAGCAAGCCACTCTGAGTCGCTGATTCAGAGAGAAAGGTGGGGTATAAATCTGCAGTCTTCTCCTCCTCCAAAACAGACATTTTCTCCAGAGGAACTGATTTGGATTACCTGGAGATCCATTGTAACAGTGGGAGATCTTCAGACACTACCTGGAGGTTGGGAGCCAGGAACTCTGAAATTAATTGTTCACGGTCTGCGTTATGAGAGCAGGAAGAATAACAGAGATGGTTTATTTGTTATCTTGATCCGCCAATGAGTCATGGGCTCATTCTTGTATCTCGAGCGGCGGCTGGGTGGGCAGATACCGCAATGCAATCTGCTTGCCCAACACCACCAGAATGCATTGCCTTCAATGAAATGTCACATTTTCCTATGTTATTTGAAGCATCATCTGCCAAACATTGTGGTGAAGAGAAGAAGAGCATTGTGGGGAGACAGAAGCACGAAAGGCCTGTCATAACTTGGCAGAGATTCGTCCTGATGCAGCCTTGTTTCTCGCAGACTCAAGTCCTAGCGTTTTTCCCCTCCCAAGCTCCCGTTATGCCTCAGACAGACCAGCTACTCTCTGAAGGAAGGAGTTTTGCTAACTCCTTCAGTAGTCTATTTGGGTCCCCTGTGTTGAAATCAAAATATATTTCTTTAAGGGGGGGAGTGAACGGGGGAATGAGTTAGCAGTCGCACAGGGAAGTAGAGAAGCAGCTGAGGGGGAAAGGAAGGAGGGTTGTTACTGTAAACCACAGAGCTGATAGAGAAAACGGAAAAGGCTTCAGGAATGTAAAATGTTACCAGTGCCATTCTAAGAGCAGTCTTCCTGAGTGTACAGCCTAGGACCGCCAACCTCCAGGTGGAACCTGAAGTTCTAACTGATCTCCAGACTATAGAGATCAGTTCCCTTAGAGAAAATGGCAGTTTTGGAGGGCAGATTCTGTGGGATCACATGCCTGCTGAATACCCTTCCTTCCCCAGTTTTCAGGAATTTCCCAAGCTGGATTTGACAACCTTAATTAGCCCTAGAATTCTGAGTAGACCAGAGTAGAATTCTGAGTAGACCAGCCGACAATTGATTTTTAAGTATTTAAACGATCGTATTACGTGATTCATCTACCATTTGTACACTGACGAGCCCAAGTCAATGTTTTCCAAGGCTTAGCATACTGGCAAAGGATTACCATTGCATTCCAGCATCACCTCTGCCTGCAGAACTGCTAAACTTTTACACGCAGAACTGACACTGGTGCACGTAGCCATGTAAAGTTTTCTTAGCCAGAATCGCTAGCAGAACCAATAAAACGTAATAACACGTAGGCAAGCTGGGTAGGCTGTCAGCTTGGTCATGTTTAAATGTCATTTTTGACAGATCAAACAGTTGCTTTGTTAAACGAAATTGACACCCCTCCATTTTGTGGGGCGATAACAGAGGTTTCAGTATGGTTATATGGTCAATATAGTCCCCCCATCGGGGAGAAAAGCATGATATAAATAAAATAAAGAAAAAAGAGATAAAAATTCCTAGAAAATATAGGAATAATGTGACAGGAGGCTCAGTGATCCATTGAGTGTATCAGTATATGTATTACTTGACTATCTTCACTTTTTCGTAATGTACGAGCAGCTCCCAATCTGGAGTTAAAATAAATTTGTTCCCTTGAATTCTGCTCTTTGCACTGATCTCAATCAGGCAGTTTCTGATTAATATCTGATATTAGAAGATGACAGTTTGTGATTAATATCTGATATTAGAAGATGACAGTTTCTGATTTATTATCTCATATTTGATATCTGACATTTGATATCTGAAGATATTGATGTTGGGATTTGATGCGAGTGATGTTATCCAAGAAAATTTGACGCGGACAATTTTCTGGAATGTTTTTCCAATTCAAATTTCAACAAGCAATGTAAATAATGCTAGCAACACACAAATTATGTTAGCAAAGGAAAGCAACTATACTGACCACATGTGCAGGGGCTTGTCCAAGCTTCATATTCCACATTTAGTTAATCTGATTTGCTGTATGACAGTCCTTACAACGACAGATAAGCAGATGACATTTACATACCTTTGGCAGAATTCCCCCTCCCCCCATCAAAAATATAGCACCAGGCAATTTTCTGTGTTCAACAGAATTTGGTAGCTGATCTGAAAAGATATTTAACGCTGGTGTTCAATGGTTAGTACACAACAATATGGTATTTAATAAATTACAGGTAATGGTATTTAGTATTTGACAGGGATGGGGTTTCATATCTGATGCTTGCCAGAATTGAAGCAATCAAACACTGCCAACAAAGTGAAATCATTTGCATTTCAAATATCCAGGGACTTCGCGTTCAGACCTTGAATTCAATTGGAAATGTTGAATATTTGCAAATATTTGCTTTAGCTTTCCCTGGGATCCTGACAGTTTCAAATTATTGGCCTCGACCACCCGAAAAGGTAGAACGCTGTGGCTATTCAGGCTATTCATGAATCGCTTGTCATTTGCTAATTGCGAGTTCGCTATCCAATACTAATCCAGGGAAAGTGGTCTTTGGCAGCACAGCAAAATATGCAAATCTTACTTTCATGTGATAAGGCAGATGGGATAGTCGAATCTTGGATTATGTTTGTTTTTTTTGTTTACTCATTATGGTCAGTTTTTATGCGTGTGATACTCTGAAGTCAGGACTGTTTTTTGGCTTATGGTCAAGACAAATAAAACTGAAACTAGTGTGGATTTTCAAAGCATCCGTGAATGAGTTGAAGCCTGAAGCCTGTATTGAATGTGCTGAGGTTTTTTTGCCATATCTCTTAGTGACTTTCTTGGAATGAAATAAAAGCTTTTGAAAGTTCTGGGGAGATAGTGGTGAAGAAGACATCCCCTTAGCACTTGGCAGATCAGGGCTTTTTGTCACCTTCTGTGCTTTGAACTCTCTTCTTCTAGCACTTCTGACTGGGGGCGAAATCCTCAGCCGTCTTCCGACCCCCACTTTTACGCAGAGCTGCAAATTTTTCCACATCTGCTGTTTGCTGTATCAGTTCATTTTGTCCCGAAAAAACTATTTAACAGTGTTCTTTTGTTTAAAGATACACTAGTTAAAGATTCTAGATAAAAGTCTGTGTATGTGTTAGGATTGCCAGTTTGATGTAGTGGTTAAGTTCATGGACTCTAATCTGGGAGGACCGGGTTTGATTCCTTACTCCTCCACATGCAGCTGCTGATGTGACCTTGGGTCAGTGACAAGTTCTCTCAGAGCTATTCTGCCAAGTGCCATTCCCAAAAGAGCTCTCTTGGCCCCACCTACCCCAGCGCCAGATTAAACCCTGTGGAGGCCCCTAGGCAGTCAAAATCTTGGGGGCCCCTTTGTGAATTACCTCAGAGTTGGAGCGCCTGCTCCCACTGCAGCCTGCAGGCACCTTCTTAAAAGCCCCTTTTTACTCAGCTTCAGGGGAGAGGCAAAGAGAGGCAAACTTTGCAATGACGCCAGCAGCAGCCACACCAACAAGTTGGGCAAAGGGTGGCTCAGTTGCTGGCTGTGCGTGCAGGCTGGGAGGGCTGCAGGTAAAGGGGGAAACCAGCCCGGGACCCCTAAAGGTGTGAGGGCCCATTGGCCAGTGCCTACTTGGACTAATTGTTAATTCGGCCCTGCACCTACCTCACAGAGTGACAACAGACAACAGGGAGAGGATGTGAAGGAGATTTGTAAGCTGCTCCGAGATTCTGAGTGAACGGTAGGGTATAAACTGAATCTCCACCTCTTCCTCTTCTTCTCCTGGCCACTGGCAGGGTAGGGTTGCCAGCTCTGGGTTGAGAGATACTTGGAGATTTGGGGGGGGGGGGCCTGCTGAAAGCAGAGTTTGAGGAGGGGAGGAACCTCAGTGGGGCAAAATGCCACAGATTCCACTCTCCGAAGCAGCCATTTTCTCAAAGGGAGCTGATCTTGGTTGCCGGAGACTAATGGTGATAGCAGGAACTCCCCAGATGCCGTCTGGAGGTTGGCAACCCTAGCTGCAAGATCCAGGTCGGGGAAACTCCTGAAGATTTGGAGGTGGAGCCTGGGGAGGACAGGGAGCTCCATGCGGTACAATGCCCCCCTCCAAAGCATCCGTTTTCTCCAGAGGAACTGATCTCTGTTGTCTGGAGATGAGCTAGCGGATTGTCTTTCAAGCTTCCGAAGTTTGAAACTGACGTATGTACATAAATGGCCTGAAAGCTATGATGATATGTTTTGAGAAATTTTGTATTTGAATGCTATATAGAGGTCGACTATGAAAACTGTAGCGTTGTAGGCTGTTTCTATTCGACAAGTAACGAGAAGTATTTCACAGCAATAATTTTCTTCTGAGCGTTATTTTGTTATTATTCCACGGTTACTTTGTGGTTTTCTACCCGCTTGGAGGCTGGTGTCCCGTGTGTGTGTGTGTGTGTGTGTGTGTGTGTGTGTGTGTGAGAGAGAGAGAGAGTTCAAAATGAAGCAAGCATGTTCAGGGTGCACTTTAGGGTCGATGTACACAGATTTATGCGTAGACTAAAAAAATAAGGCGTGTCTGCTCTCACTGAGGGCCAAACTACACATGACTCTCCCCAGTGTGTAATTTAGTTACAAAAGAAGCAGTCAAGGGAAGGCCCAGGGTGGATCCAGGCTGCAGGCAGGTTTTCTGATTTCAACCCAATTGCCCAAAGGGTTAAGGAACACTGGACACGAAGAACCGCAGGAGCCGTGAGTGACTTGATTGGCAGAGACGGTTGGGAGAGAGGAGGCTTGGATTGGAGTCCCACTGCTGGGAGAGGTCGCAGTGACCTCCACAAGGCGAAGCCTGTATTTTCTGGCTGGCCCGTTGGCGACAATAACATCGTATGGGAAACTGGGGCTGGTGGAAGGAGCCAAGGATCAGAGAATAATACCCTAACCACACAGCCGCAGCAGAAGACAAAAGGAAGAGTCATGATTGAGGCTGTTGGAACGTCCCAGGGGCTTCGCTGGTGCCAGCTCCACACATGGGTTTTGAGAATACCAACTGTGTAGACCAGCGGTGAAGAGGCTGTATGCAGAACTAGATGGGAGTCGGCAGGGTTTTTGAGGTTGGGGGAGCTTTTTAAAAATTTGGAAAAGGAAAGGTCCCCTGTGCAAGCACCAGTCATTTCTGACTCTGGGGTGACGTCGCATCACGACGTTTTCATGGCAGACTTTTTACGGGGTGGTTTGCCGTTGCCTTCCCCAGTCCTCTACACTTTCCCCCCTGCAAGCTGGGGACTCATTTTACTGACCTCGGAAGGGTGGAAGGCTGAGTCAACCTGGAGCCGGCTACCTGAACCCAGCTTTCGCTGGGATCGAACTCAGGTCGGGAGCAGAGAGTTTTCAGACCTCAGTACTGCAGCTTTACCACTCTGTGCCATGGGGCACTCAAATCTGGGGGGCGTTCAATTCTTTTTAAAGCCGCCAGACCTAGAAAGGTGGGGCCGGCAGGCTGGGTCTTCCTACTCTCGCCCTTCCCTCCTGCTCAGCTGAGCAGGAGGGGCGAGAGTGGTGGGGCTAGCAGGTTGGGTCTTCTTGCTTTTGCAGCCATCTTCGAGGTGAACTGTGAGAGCACAAAGACCTGCCATGGACACCTCCCACCGTCAGTGTTCCCTCTAAGCTGCAGAGCCTTGTGAGCAGAAATTCTACTTTGTGAGCTACTGGCATTAAAGTTGTGAGCTACTGCCTAAATTATCACGCTCTGGGGTCATCCTTCCTGAGCTAAGACAAAAACCTGTGAGCTGAAGGCTACAAATCTGTGAGCTAGCTCACGCTAACTCAGCTTAGAGGGAACACCGCTCACCGTCCCCTCCTGTTCTGCCAGGTCAGGAGCCCTCTACAGGAAGTCAGTGGGCGGGGCCCCCAGAGCCCCTCTGTAGCTACAGGCCTGCCATTTGCTTTTCAGTGTATGAAGACCTAGGCGTAGCCAGGATTTTTGAGGTTGGGTTTAAAAAACAACAACTTCAGGGAAGGGCACTTGAATTTTTTTAAGCCCACAGGGAGGGGCACTTGATTTTTTTTTAAGCCCCCTGACCTAGAAAGGTGGGGTTGGCAGGAAGGGTCTTTTCGCTTTTGCATCTGTCTTTGAAGTGACCTGTGAGAGCGCAGAGACCCACGATGGACACCTCTCACCCTCTCTTCCTGCTCTGCCAGGTCGGGGACTCTCTACAGGAAGTCAGGGGGCAGGGTGTCCCAAGGCCCCTTTATAGTAACAGGCCTGGACTTAGAGCTCAGCAGAGTGATTCATGCTCGACTCGCAGTAGGTGATTGGTTTGATCTCTGATTACAGACTTCCTTGCTGGTCTTTGACCATACAATAAATCTGACATTTGAAATTATAGACTTCCTTCATGTGTGCATCTGAGGCCGGGTAGCACTACAGCCAACGCTTCCAAGGCAGGGCAATGCTACAGCGAATCAAAGCGACCAGTGTTTTTGAGGCAGGATAATGCTACAATTAGTCAGAGCGACCTGTATTTCTGAGGCAGGGTAGAGCTACAGCCAACCAAAGCTCCGTGTGCTTCTAAAGCGGAGCAGCGCTATAGCCAATCAAAGTGACCTGTGGATCTGAGGCAAGGTAATGCCACAGCCAATCAGAGCCCCATGACCATATAATGGTGGGATTTCTCAGAATTTCAGACCCATGGACTATGCGTTGCTTTCTACAGTTGCATTTCTCAGAGGATAACTTTGCAATATTTGAAATAGGCACGATAACTGGAATTTTATATGCTAGTCCTATTAAAGTAAGAAACGACATGGTCTGGAAAGCCATTAATAAAAAGGTAAAGGTAGTCTCCTGTGCAAGCACCAGTCTTTCCCGACTCTGGAGTGACATCGCATCACAACATTTTCCCGGCAAACTTTTTACGGGTGGTTTGCCATTTACAAAATGCAAGAATAGCTCATGGGCAAAAAAAAAAAATTGCTCTAGGATGTCAAGTTAACAATCCAAATACTTAAGGTTAGGATTTGGGGATTTCCTGTGCTGGTTCTGGAACTTTCAAGAGTATGCAAATAAAACTTGTCTGTTTGCCATAAAATAGCATGGCCGGGGATTTTTTCCCCTTGGGGAGGGATGTGCCAGGAGAAAACTCTGGAACCGCTTAGTGGCAATTAAATCCTCAAAAAAAGGTCTAAAAAATCATGAAAGGCACCAGGGGAGCATGAGGTCACGTGTGACATCACAAAAATATTAAAATAAAATAATAATAAGATTTAAACGAGGCGATGCTGCGTAGTACCTACAGGTAAATGGGGAAGCAGCCAGACGATGCAAAGGACTTGCTGCTCTTGCTAAAGAAAACTGCTTTAAAGCAGAGGTAAGTCCGTGGCACATGAAAATAAGATTGTTTCAAAGAATCCCGTGTGCTTCTCCTTCATTTCCCTCTTGAGAGTTCCAGGCCGGCAGCTTTTTTTCCAAGGGAAGGGAGAGCCCTGATGGCCAAAGCTGCTTTCAGACTAGTGGTGCCCAGGGCTTTTTTTGAGCAGGAATGCAGTTCTGGCTGGCTTGGCATTAGGGGGTGTGGCCTAATATGCAAATTAGGAGATTGTGCAATATAGGAGATTGTGCAATTCTCCCTTTTCTTCTCCTCCTTTTCCCACAAGCCCTGTGTGAAATGGTGATGTCAGGGGGCGTGGCCTAATATGCAAAAGAGTTTCTGCTGGGCTTTTTCTAAAAAAAAAAAAAGCCCTGTGTGAAACAGTGGTGATGTCAGGGGTGTGTGTGGCCTAATATGCAAATGAGTTCCGTCTGGGCCTTTTCCACGCAAAAAAGCTCTGGTGGTACCCCAGGTGTGTTTGTGGGCTTTTATGCACCTCTTTATTTACCAAAATTAGCTTGAAGAATGCTTGTAAAATTTGGAGTGTTCGGCAGGAAGCTTTGGCTAATCCTCGGGTACAATTCAGTCCAGATCAAAACCTCATGAGCTGGAGGGGAATTTGAACTACTTAGGCAATTGTATTTCATAGGGCATTAACACAACTGCCATGATTTCACAGTCCTCTAGAGTTGCCAGGTCCCCCCCCCCCGGCCACCAGTGAGGGATGGGGGGGGGGTAGGGTTGCCAGATCCAGGTTGGAAAACTCCTGGAGATTTGGGGATGGAGCCTGGGATGGACAGGGACTGCAGTGGGGTACAATGCCATACAGTCCTCCCTCCAAAGAGAGCCAGTTTGGCGTAGTGGTTAAGTGCGCGGATGCTTATCTGGGAGAGAACCGAGTTTGATTCCCCACTCCTCCACTTGGAGCTGCTGGAATGGCCTTGGGTCAGCCAGAGCTATCGCAGGAGTTGTCCTTGAAAGGGCAGCTACTGGGAGAGCTCTCTCAGCCCCACCCACATCACAGGGTGTCTGTTGTTGGGGGAGAAGATATAAGAGATTGTGCAATTCTCCTTTTTCTTCTCCTCCTCCTTCTTCTCCTCCTCCTCCTCCTTCTTTTCCTCCTCCTCCTCCTCCTTCTGCTCCTCCTCCTTCTTCGCATTCATTTTCTCCAGAGGAACTGAATTTTGTGGTCTGGAGATGAGCCTTGGAGAATCCCCAGGTCCCACCTTAGGGCTGACAAGCTTCTGCTGAGGCAGGTTTTCCCCCAGCCTGTCAGTAAGGAGCTGACTGGCAGGGAGATCGATGCCCCCAAAGAGCTCCATCAGCATGTGGTGTGCCCAATGTGATGCCATCACCCAGAAGTGACATTATCACACTGGGCACACCACACAGGGGACGCTCTAGCATTTGGGTGAAAGCTCCATGGTACCATCATGCACGGCACAATGATGTCACTTCCAGAGGACTCCCCACCATGTCAAAGGTAGCGACTCTATCTCACCTGGAGGATGGCATCCCTACGAAGTCCTCTTTCTCATCCAATTCTTCATCCGAACAATTAAGTGCAATCCAAGAAAGGCGTCGTTCATTTGCATCTCCCTGAAACTAATGGGAATTTAACATAAAGGGTACGACCGGCCAGGACTTCTTGCAAGAACCCTGTGGACATGCTAGAAAACCTTCCCAAGAGCTCTCAGTCATTTCAACAGGGCTTGTACAGGAGCATTTCCTATTCTCGAGGATATGTGTTTAACGGCTGTACATTTCAATGGGATTTTGGTACGTTTAACTGTTCATAACGTTATGTACAAGAAAGTTTGGAATCAACAAACCTGGGGCTAAGGAAAATAATTCCCTTTATGCCTAGAGTGTTGATGAAGACAATTTTTTTTGTTTATACTTGTAACAAATTATAGATCATCCACCTTTCCCTTTATTTGTTAGCTTCTTTGACCAATGGTCTTAAACTCAAAATAAGACAAGACAGTGACCGTTTTCGCACGCAGCTTACCTCGCAGTCACAATCCTATTCCCTCCGCAGCGTCTGTCGGATTTCCCACCATCTGCGCCGGAGTTACAGGAAGTCCCACGGCTTTTGCGTAGCAAACGTAAACTGGGTTTTAGCGGTTTACGTTTCCTACGCAAAAGCTGCAGCACTTCCTGTAACTTCGGCGCAGATGGTGGGAAATTCGACCAGACGCTGCGGAGGGAACAGGATTGTGACTGCGAGGTGAGCTGTGTGCGAAAACGGTCAACATATACGAAACAAATTGCAAATAATTTAAAACCAAAGCGGACTAACGACGAGGAGGAAAATCAATAATCATGATCACGAGACATAATTAAATAACCTGAAAGACTACCTAATATTAATATAAAATTCCATAAAACTCTTTAACATTATAAGATTAGAGTTAAAATCTGAGTACATATTAGCAGCACAGCAAGATCTGTTTTAGAGAGAACAGTATTGACGAATATTTTGCCACCGAGTTATTTCAAGGTCCACATCTGCCAGCATAGAACATCCACCAAGCGGCCAGGTTCTGCATGTTCAACTGAGGTAACAGAAACTGTTCGGCGGTTAGCTATTAGATTTTAGATGAAATGGTAGTTTTTTTAATTCTAGCTTTAATCTTTGGAAATATCTTATCTGTAATATATATGTGATTGTGTGTGTTTTATAGGGATATCTGGTCTAAGGAGTGTAATTTGAGCCCCATGGCGCAGAGTGGTAAAGCTGCAGTACTGCAGTCCTAAGCTCTGCTCATGACCTGAGTTTGATCCTGGCAGAAGCTGGGTTCAGGTAGCCGGCTCGAGGTTAACTTTGCCTTCCATCCTTCCGGGGTCGGTAAAATGAGTACCCAGCTTGCTGGGAGGAAAGTGTAGATGACTGGGGAAGGCAATGGCAAACCACCCCGTAAAAAGTCTGCGGTGAAAACGTTGTGAAAGCAACGTCATCCCAGAGTCGGAAACAACTGGTGCTTGCGCAGGGGACTACCTTTATCTTTTTAAGGACTGTAATATCAATAAACTAACTATAAATGAGATTCTATGTTATAGATGAAATGCTGTGTGTAACTGTTTGTGTGCCCAGGGAAGAGTAGCCATAAGTTATGCTGCAGAAATGCAGATTGTGTCTCACATTTTGGTATTCAGAGGTTATGTACAGTAGTGTTTCGCTGTGACATCCATAATTCCGTCTGTGATAGGTAAAGTATTTACTTTCCAGTCATTTTTGCCTTGTGTTTTGTTCTCACTGGCCATTCCCAAAGCTTTCCATTTCATCAGACAGCATTCTCCTATTAAACCATTTACTTCATAGGAAATACAGATTGGCATTTAATTGGTGGTCCTTTGACTTTGATATTGACTTTGACTTGCATAAGAACAAAAGGTAATTTTGGACTGAATGCCAAGGATGCAATCCACATCCATTAAAATCTTGAAGATATGGCTCTTCATCTTCCATAGATATCAGTTGTGCTCTGTGATGCGCTTGTTCCAGTGAAACATCTCATGCTGATTCTTTGAGCTGGTGGGGAGCCATAGAATGTTCATGGATATTCCAGTCTTGTCACAAACAAAGCTGTAAGAATGATCGTAGTCTAGTTACTGTGTGAGAAGGAAAATAGTGCCTTTGGCTGAAATTCAACCTCACAGGTTCTAAGGAAAACAGTAACTTTCTGGAGTAGGCTGAGGAGTTGGAAGAAGTCTTAGGAGATGAGGAAGTTAAAAGGAAGAGAGCTCAGAAACAATGAATCTAGGTGGGCAGCCATGTTGGTCTGAAGCAGTAGAACAAATTTGGAGACCATATGATCAACAAATGTTTATTCAGAGTATGAGCTGCACACCAAAGCTCATACCTTGAATAAACTTTTGTTGGTCATGTAGGCGCCACTGGTCTCCAAATTTGTTCTAATGAACCTAAAGCAGGGATTGACTGACAAACAGAAACTCGAGGGCAGAAGAAAAAAGGAACAGAGGCAGTTCCATGTATCACTGCAGGTTGCTAGAGGATATGGGGCGTTTTCGCACTTACCTTACGCCGGAGCGACGTCCCTCTTCACCGTGCAGTGTCTGCACAGATTTCGCACTAATTGCTTCGCAGAACCTGGAAGAGCCGCAAAGTCCCGCGGCTTTTGTGTCGCAAATGTAAACCGCCAAAAACCAGTTTACATTTGCGACGCAAAAGCCGCGGGACTTTGCGGCTCTTCCGGGTTCTGCGGAGCAATTAGTGCGAAATCCGTGAAGAGGGACGTTGCTCCAGCGTAAGGTAAGTGCGAAAACGCCCACAGTGAACATCAAATATATTACAATCATATGAAAAGAGCCAATACAGGAAAAATATAGAAACACCGTATAAACAGACAGAAAGCACTTCCCTTTTCCCACCAGAGTCCAACTGCCTATGAAATAAGTCTGTTTAATGGTCTTACTAAAGAAAATAGCAGTGGGGGAGGAGACTTCCTGACCTCTAGTAGGAGGCTGTTCCATAAATCCCGAATAGCAAAAACCCAAATCCCACACTATTACATAGCTGACCCTTAACTATGGGAGCAGAGACAAGGGACGAGCGAAGTTGTCACTCAGGGCACCGAATGGCATATTCAGTACTCATAGTCCGTAGTCGGAAGCGGCAGTTGCTAATTTGCGAATTCCTAATTTGGCCTTTTTGTTCATAAACATCGAGTTATGCTGGCAATCTATATAATGCGTTGGCACTGCGCGGAAACAGATGGTCACGCTGATATTTTCACAGACGTGGCCAAAATAAATGAAAAAGATGTGAAAACAATCCCAGCGATGTCGGACTTAAGTTATTTGAAGTAGGGATTGTGAAAAGGTAAAAAGAGCTGGCTGCTCTGAGAGGGTGAGGGGGAAATTAGAGTGGTTTGTGGTTTTGAAAGGGATTTTTTTTGGGGGGGGGTGTGCAATTTTAGCACACTTGGCTCAATTAGGCAATGATTCCTTCAAACTGCATTTGAATATCTATTTTTTTCCAGTGGAACGAACAAAACTTGTCATGAGCCATGTTATCTCCCCTCTGTCAAGTTTCCCCTTCATCTTACGGGCTTGTGATTTTCCCCGGGGCAAGAGTGAGATGACATTCTCTCTAGAAAGGGCAAATCCCAAAAGAAAGAAAGAAAAAAAATAATACACCCCCGCCCCCCCGGGTTAAGCAGAAGTGTAAAAAGGAAAACGTTTAATGAAAAACAGATTGTGAGTATAGGCCTGAAATTGTCAGTCTTTTAAATTAAAGCAGAGTGGGGAGAAATTCCTGCAGTTCTTCCATCCAGAAGTAGAAGCGGGAGGGGGCAAAACAAAGAGACACGGGGAAGTTTCTAGAAGACGGAAGAACATGAGGAGAAAACGAACAGGGAAAGAATTGGGGGTTTTTTAGCCGGTGTATTATTTTCACTTGGCAAACAACAGAGCTGCTAAAGAAGATAATAACTTAGGGAAAATAACTTAGTGGAATATTAATGCATTGGGTTGGGTCGTGTGGATTTTTTTCCAGTAATAGTGTGGCCCTTCCTCAGTCGAAAGACACTGAAGACGCCACCATTTGTGGAACAGAGCTGTAGGATCTCATCCATCACACAGATTCTGACAGCGAGTGGGCTTGTTTGATTGTTGTGGTTACAGTTCCCAAGACAGTCTCTCGTTGGTTTCATTTTCTTTTTTTCCTCTGTAGAAGTATATTTAGCAATGGAGTTTCATTTTCTGAACGCTATTGAAGCGTTACGATCTGGCTTTTTAAAAAAGAACAGCATAGAGGGCTTGGGCCCCACCCAAAGAGGTTCTAACTCAAGGTTTGTTGACTCTGATAGGAAAGACACAAGACCACAGCCTTGTCTCGTGACCCTTCCTGTCAGGTAAAGAAATATTAAAGAGTCTTGTGGCCAGTACTCCCTCTAAGCTGTGGAGTCTTGTGAGCAAAAATTCTGCTTTGTGAGCTACTGGCATTAAAGTTGCGAGCTACTGCAAAAAAATTTACTTGCTCCCTGGTTATTTTTCCTGAGCTAAGACAAAAATGTGTGAGCCGGAGGCTAAAAAAAACCTGTGAGCTAGTTCACACTAACTCAATTTAGGAGGAACACTGCTTGTGGTACTTCAAATATTGTAGTAGAACAGCATTTGAGCCCAGGACCACCTTAAATGAGATAGCGGGTATTGGAAGAAGTGAACTTTGAGCCATTAAAGCTTATGCCCTGGAAAATATTGCCAGTTTTCAAGGTACTACTGGGCACCCATTTTGTTTTGCTACCACAGGCAGACACCATGACCCAGCTGATACACCGAGGCAGAAGCTTTTAGGACATTTGAGCTCCCACTCGCCTTGTGAGGTTCACGAACATCTAATAAAAGCCGGCTTTGGTCCACAAACGCCTCTGTCCCAACGGCTTCTAAGACGCCGCAAGATTTTTATGTAACATTTTCTTCAACTGCTACCCAGCAGGAGGGATTCGTTTCAACGCAGCTTGTAAAGAAGAAAAAAAGTCCCAGCTTGGCTCTTTATCTCTTTGCACAGATCAGCATACATTTTCCCTCCCTTGCTAGAGAATTTCAAAGCATGTTTGAGATGACTACATAAATATGGCATAACTGCATATCTAGTTTTTCCACGCTGGGATTTTACATGCGTTTTATTTGCTTCGTGCATTTTTTACCTTGACAACCAAAGATGGACTCCTCAAATGACTTCACAGCAATTAGAAATGCAGGGTGTTTTTACATTCAGTTTGACCCAGAATTTTAGAGTCTTCAAATCGCCTGCCACTGTTCCACTTTAATTATTTTCCTTTTACATTTAAGCGTTTCAATTTGGGGAGGGGGGTCTCTGATCAGAGGGGAACCGGAATACCAGTGCTTAGTTGAATGTATACGATTGCTTGGAAATTGTGTCAACACTGCAAAAACCATACAAATTTAAATTACAAGATGAGGCAAGCAATGATATGTAAAAATTTCAAGTGCTGTCAGTTCTCATGCAAATTACTGCACCTTGTGGCTTTTGGAGGAGTCTTTTAAAACGCATGAAAACTTCTTCAATACAAATTTGAAACGCCTGTAGAGAAATGACCGGATCAAAACTAGTTTAAAACAAAACATTGCAGCAGCAGCAGCACCATCTCACCGAAACAAATGTAGATGCTTCAGGCAGCAACGATGCAAAACAGTTGTGAGAACGTTAGGCAATGTAAAAGGTGAGTTTCCAATGTAGTGATAGAGAGACACAAACTGTCAGTGTAAAAACACCCACAGATTTAAATATAATAAAGAAACAAGTCCGAGTCCCTGCAGGATGGACGGGTACCTGTGGAGATGTAAAATTTCCAGAAATTTTGAAGCCACAGGGAAGAGGGTTTTTTCCTCCCTGGGGTGGGGGGGAAATCAATTTTTGAGGGAAAGCTGAAACATATGCAATCCGTTCTTATCAAATCTATACTTATTTTACTGATTGAATAGTATGAAACACAGTGCTCATGACATCATATAGAATTACAATATTTGGTATATTGAGGAAGATTAGCAGTATAAATGCCTGAGTTTTCTACACGCAAACTTGCAAATGTGCCCAAGGCTACAGAGAGAGCTGCAAACTGCTGTTCCCTGGGCTAACCCTTAGTTTTTTAGTAGTAAAAAATGAAAATAGAAAAAAAAATTAAAATTTATAGCCCAAGATAGCTCGACCTCATAAGATCTCTGAAGCTAAGCAGAATTGGCCCTGGTCAATATTTGGATGGAAGACCTCCAAGGAAGTCCAAGGTCACAACCAGTTGTTGTTCGGTTGCAATCGAGCCTGACTCCTTGCGAACCCATGGACCAAGTCACGCCAGGCCCTCCTGTCTTCCACCATCCTCCGAAGTCTGCTCAAATTCATGTTTATTACATCAGTAACGCTGTCCAGCCATCTCCTCTTTTGCCGTCCCCTTCTTCTTTTGCCTTCTGTCTTTCCCAGCATCAGGGTCTTCTCCAGTGAGTGCTCCCTTCTCATTGGGTGGTCAAAATATTTGAGCTTCAGCTTCCAGAAGTAGGCAATGGCACCACCTTTGAACAATTCTTGCCCTGGAAACCCTACAAGGTCATCTAAGTCAGCTGAGAGTTGAAGCTAAAAAAAAGAATTAAAAAAGAAGCCAGGGGTGTCGAACATGCAGCCCGAGGGCCGAATCAGCCCCCCAGAGGGCTCCTATCAGGCCCCTGAGCAACTGCCTCTTGTCTAGCTCTTGTCTGCTTCCTTCTCCCTCTCTCTTGCTTCCTTCTGCATCTCAACTTACGTTCCAAGGCTTGCTCAATCGAACAGGAGCTACAGAGCAAAACCTCAATTTTCTCCATTGGTTGAGGCTCCTCCTCCTCCTGGTCTCCTGGGGAGGGAGGGAAAGAGCCAGAGCTTCCTTTGCCCAATTCCCTGGATCCCATGGGAGAAATACAAATAAAGCATCTTTAAGACCAACAAGTGCTAATGTGTTAAGCATGTTTTATGCTTTTTAAATCTTTAGTCGTGTTTGTGTCCTTTAAAAAGCTTATATCTCTGCTACCTTATCTTAAATAGGTACACAAGTGGCCCGGCCCAACATAGCCCAGCCTGGCTTGACAAAGTCTCATTTATGTCAGATCTGGTTCTCAAAACAAATGAGTTCGACACCCCCTGCTTTAAGCCAGAATAGAGTAAGTAGAAAAACCAACAACCTGGGGTCACAGTTCATTTTACAGTTCAGGGGAGGGACGGTGGCTCAGTGGTAGAGCATCTGCTTGGGAAGCAGAAGGTCCCAGGTTCAATCCCCGGCATCTCCAAAAAAGGGTCCAGGCAAATTGGTGTGAAAAACCTCAGCTTGAGACCCTGGAGAGCCGCTGCCCGTCTGAGAAGACAATACTGACTTTGATGGACTGAGGGTCTGATTCAGTAGAAGGCAGCTTCATATGTTCATACATGTCCATATGTACAGGCAATACAAAAAACAAACACTGTGATGTACTGGCTAACAGCGTTTAGTAAAAACTTTTTAAGAATCATATAATCTTATTGTACATTACGATATTACAAGGAAGGTCCATCCAATGAGCACCCGGATATAGGCTCATTTCATCAAAAAAACTTCCTCAAGAGAATTCCTATTTCTTTTCGGATTATCAGCCTCATGTGACAATTCAGTGTTAATGCTATCTGCAACGTCTTTATTTTCTTCAAGATCTCTCATCCTGGAATAAACCATGGTTGCGATATTGTAATGTACAATAAGATTATACGATCCTTAAAAAGGTTTTACTAAACGTTGTTAGCAGGGGGTCGCTTTGTAGAAAAATAGGTGGAGGAGCTCATCCAGGGTTTGTTATGCAGTTGCACCTACTATTCAATGGACAAGGCGGGGAGGAGGAGGTGGAACCCTCAGAAAGGTTCAGGAGCTGCGCTCCTGTGAGCTCTTGTTGAATCAGAGGCCTGATTGCTAGCCAGTACATCACAGTATTTTTTTTGTACTGCCTATAATAGATTAAGTGACATATCTGCATGCTGAGTTAAACTTTACAACTTGAACAGATCGGCTCTGCAATCGTCTATTATTATCATGCGCATCGTTGCAGACAAAATGAGTCACATTTAAAGAAATAAATCTATGTTCGAAAATAGGTCATGTACATATGAACCCATGAAGCTGCCTTCTACTGAATCAGACCCCCCCTGGGTCCATCAAACTCAGTATCGTCTACTCAGACTGGCAGCGGCTCTCCAGGGCCTCAAGCTGAGGTTTTTCACGCCTATTTGCCTGGAGCCTTTTGAGTTGGAGATGTTGGGGATTGAACCTGGGTCCTTCTGCTTACCAAGCAGATGCTCTACCACTGAGCTACTGTCCCTCTCATAATAATACTTGAGCATATATGAACATATGAAGCTGCCTTCTACTGAATCAGACCCTGCGTCCATCAAACACAGTATTGTCTACTCAGACTGGCAGCGGCTCTCCAAGACCTCAAGCTGAGGTTTTTCACGCCTATTTGCCTGGACCCTTTTGAGTTGGAGATGCCGGAGATTGAACCTGGGACCTTCTGCTGCAAAGGGAAAATGTCACGGCGGTGCAAAGAAGCTGCAAGATTCCAGCCTTGCCTGGTTCCCGAAGCCAAGAGTGTGTGCTTGTGCTACGCGTGATGAACGGTGTCTCGCGCTGCTGCCTGGGGGACCGTAATCCATTTCAGGAAGTTCTGAGCACGTGCCAGGGCAATCGATGCCGCTGACTGATAAATGCCACCAACTGCACCAGGCATAAAGGCAGCACAAACAATAATGTCGGTGATACTGAATGATACATGACCGACCCAATGGTGACCTGGGGACATGCCTGCTTCAAGCGAGGCAGTAAATTGTGTCAATGGGGGCTGCTCTGTCCATTGCTGCCCATGGCTCAAACTGCTGCTCCTTTTGAACTGGGTATATACCACTAAGGTGGTGATAGGGGTGCCAGCCTCCAGGTGGGAGCAGAAGATCTCCCAGAATTACAGTTGCTCTCCAGATGACAGAGATCAGTTCTCCTGAAGAAAGTCTGGGTTCAGTGCATGAGGAGGCTCTTGCATAGTGATTAAGGCTCTTTATTAGTGATTCAGCATCTCTACTAAGTGACTACGAAATACTGCTAAGTACAAGAATATGTGGCAATGCAATATGTACAGTTGAGGCAAGGGAAACCCAGCCCCCAAGAAGCAGAAACCCTCATAAGAACAGAAGAGAAGCCATGTTGGATCAGGCCAATGGCCCATCCAGTCCAACACTCTGTGTCACATAAGAACATAAGAGAAGCCCTGTTGGATCAGGCCAGTGGCCCATCCAATCCAATACTTTGTGTCACATAAGAGAAGCCGTGTTGGATCAGGCCAATGGCCCATCCAGTCCAACACTCTATGTCACAGAAGAACAGAAGAGAAGCCCTGCTGGATCAGGCCAGTGGCCCATCCAGTCCAACACTTTGTGTCACATAAGAACATAAGAGAAGCCCTGTTGGATCAGGCCAGTGGCCCATCCAGTCCAACACTTTGTGTCACAGAAGAACATAAGAGAAGCCATGTTGGATCAGGCCAGTGGCCCATCCAGTCCAACACTTTGTGTCACATAAGAACATAAGAGAAGCCCTGTTGGATCAGGCCAGTGGCCCATCCAATCCAATACTTTGTGTCACATAAGAGAAGCCGTGTTGGATCAGGCCAATGGCCCATCCAGTCCAACACTCTGTGTCACAGAAGAACATAAGAGAAGCCATGTTGGATCAGGCCAGTGGCCCATCCAGTCCAACACTTTGTGTCACATAAGAACATAAGAGAAGCCATGTTGGATCAGGCCAATGGCCCATCCAGTCCAACACTCTGTGTCACAGAAGAACATAAGAGAAGCCATGTTGGATCAGGCCAATGGCCCATCCAGTCCAACACTCTGTGTCACAGAAGAACATAAGAGAAACCCTGTTGGATCAGGCCAATGGCCCATCCAGTCCAACACTCTGTGTCACAGAAGAACATAAGAGAAGCCATGTTGGATCAGGCCAATGGCCCATCCAGTCCAACACTCTGTGTCACAGAAGAACATAAGAGAAACCCTGTTGGATCAGGCCAATGGCCCATCCAGTCCAACACTCTGTGTCACAGAAGAACATAAGAGAAGCCATGTTGGATCAGGCCAATGGCCCTTCCAGTCCAACACTCTGTGTCACACAGTGGCCAAATATATATATATATATATACACACACACACACATATTTATACACACTGTGGCTAATAGCCACTGATGGACCTCTGCTTCATATTTTTATCTAACCTCCTCTTGAAGCTGTCTATGCTTGTAGCCGCCACCTGTGATTGTGCCCCTTTTGAATCCTTCATTAGAATATGCATTCTTATTGGCAGATCCTAGGATCCTCTGATACTGCCTCCTGATAGGCCAGTTTGAATTAAGCAGCCAATCGGGATGCAGATCTTTGGATCCTCTCAGTCTATTGTGTTGCGCCTCGAGCTCAAGACACAACACTCAACATGTCCAGGCACGTCTTCACATACATAACAAGAGTGATGGTCAGTTCGTGGGCATTATACTCCCCTGAGGTCTCTCCTTTCCCCAAACCCCACCCTCCCCAGGCTATCCCCCAAATCCCAGGAATTTTGTGTCCCAGGACTGGCATTGCAATCAAGGGAAGCTGGATTTCTGAATGCCCGCTTTTTGCAAACGTTGAATCATTCTTGGTTAGACTCCTTCTGCTTGGTCGACAAATGCCAACAGATTCACTTGAATGCGCCACAGAAACTAAATTGAGAGGCAGACTGAAGAAGAACAAGAGGAGGAAAAGGAGATTGGATTTATATCCCACCCTTTACTCGGAGTCTCAGAGCTGCTTGCAATCTCCTTCCCTTCCTCTCCCTACCACAGACACCCTGCGAGGGAGGCGGAGCTGAGATTGCTCAAGGAGGAACTTAATGCAGGCTTACTCTCACGTAAGCGTGCTTAGCATCGCGACCTCAGACAGCCTCTGAGCGCTGACCCACAGGTAGGCGACTATTTCCACTGTGTGTGAAGCAGGGAAGGAGGGGAAAATAGGCAGGCTTGCAAGCTCTTCTTCACCACAGAGGTTGCCCAGTGACCTAGAGTGGAGAAAGAAAGCACAAGAGCCAAGGGACCCACTGGAAGGAGGGACGGAATTAAAGAGTGCAGAGTTCCCCCTTAGTTTCATAGCTCTTGTGGGAGCTGTACTTACTAACCTTGGTGTCAAGGCAAAGAGAGATGCATAATGATGCAAACTGTGGGCAGTGGTTTATGTGGTACATGTAGGGCTTTTTTTTTT
This sequence comes from Heteronotia binoei, assembly GCF_032191835.1. Lineage (NCBI taxonomy): Eukaryota > Metazoa > Chordata > Lepidosauria > Squamata > Gekkonidae > Heteronotia > Heteronotia binoei. The sequence goes on along the minus strand of NC_083226.1, from coordinate 18,287,215 downwards.
GAGCAGGAAAGCACAGGAACGCAGTTCTGGCTGGCTTGGTGTCAGGGGGTGTGGCCTAATATGCAAATGAATTCCCGCAGGGCCTTTTTTACAAAAAAGTCCTATGCGAAATGATGACATCAGGGGGTGTGGCCTAATATGTAAATGAGTTCCTGCTGGACTTTTTGGGTAGATGTGTGTTTCCTTCTCCCACTGGTGCCAAAAATAATTCCCTAACCTTTCCCTAAACTACTCTTAGAGGGATTGTTATTCCCAGCTTTTGTTTTTTTTTAAAAGCATGGTCCTAGCATGGTCATGTTGTAAAGTGCATACATATGTATTTTAATAAAGACGTGTGTGTAATCAGGGCTTTTTCTGTAGCAGAAACTCCTTTGCATATTAGGCCACACACCTCTGTCGTAGCTCTGTGTGGCTCTTCTTACAGGGTTTAGTGTAAGCTCTTGGAGGACTGGCTACATCAGAGGGTGTGGCCTATTGTGCAAAGGAGTTCCTGCTACAAAAAAAGCCCCGTATGTAATATTTGTTCATGTCTTGTGGCTCTGAAATATCTGATGTTTATTCCATGTGGCTGTTACGTTAAGGAAGATTGGCCACCCCTGACCTAGAGAGACCTTGTGGAGTGTAGAGCTTTGTCCAAGATCTGGAAGGCCCGATTTCAAATCCCTAGACTGCCATAATGTTCACTGGGTAACCTTGGGTCAGTGTTGTGTATGTGGACTAATGATGCTTTTACTTGTGTTCCTGCCTGGCTCATTGGAGCCTTTAGGTCGGAGTTTGGGGACTCGGGAACAATGGGCAGTAGGATCCAAATCCTTGCTGCCCTGCTCCAATCACGGCCCCCCTGCTGGTTTGAATGACCCAATGGCGTCCTAGCGCGGGAACCTTGAACTGTATATAGTTGGCCCAGTAAAGCAGTCTTAGAGTTCAGCTGTTATTATGCTGTACTAAAGAGAGCTATGATCATGGCAACCTCGTCTCCTTCTTGCGTTGAACCCACTATATTATAGTCAGTCAACACCCTTTCAGTTCATCCTGCCTCATAGGATAATTGTGATGGTAAAATGGGTGTAGGTGGAGCTCCTTAAAGAAAGTGTGGGATAAATATCCACCAGTTTTTATTGCGGGTTCGCTCAGACCTTCTCTACCCAGAGCAAATCCCCCTTCTAGAGTGACCTGGCTCCATCTGGTTCTTTAGTCTTCTGCCTCAGTCATGTAGCTTTCCGGGTTGTTAAAGGGCTGACCTTCCCTCCAGTCAAGATGAAGTGAATTTAAGAGCAGAAAAATCTCTTCATTATTTTGTTCATTATAACTTTAGCCTGATCAGGGCACCATTTTGGTTCGCCGGCCAAGCATCGAAAGCCCTCAACCAGTTTCTGGGCTTGGAGTTCCGCAATTATTTGTTGTCAAATCTGCATAGCCAGGGGATGGGGCTGTTTCCATTTTCCAAGGCCCTGTCTGACACTTCTGGCATCCTTCCGGCGTGGGCAACTGCAACCCTTCGTGAGTCACATTTCCCCTTATTAAAACGCCCGTGTCCAGGTTAAATTTACACTGGGTGTAACGTTATGGCACAGTTAAAATTGTACGGGGTGTAGTGATAGAGGTTTGCTGCTTTAGATGGGTTTTTTTTTTTTTTACACGGATAAAATTAACCAGCATTTAGTAAAAACACCTGCAGAGTCTAAAGAAGAAATGCCAAGAACCAAGCATCTGAAAGGTAGAATTCTACTGGGCTCTGGAGAAAAGCATGCAAAAGCACCAAAGGGATAACAGAAATGAATGTGTTGATGTCTTCTGTTACAAGGTAGCACATTCCTGTTGTTTTTTTTTTAAATGTAAGATCGGGGTTCTAGGGCCAAATCAAGAGAAATGACAAATGCCACTGCCCCCTCCCACTCGGTTTACCGAAAATATTTCCATGCTGCTTAGCAATTAGGATTGCCAGGTGTCTCCAGGCAACGAGCAGGGGATTTGGGGGAGGGGGATCACCAAAAGCAGCAGGAAGAGTCATCTGATGTGTAGCAATGTGCCCATGACACTACCATGTGACCAGAAGTGACATCATCACATCCAGGATGTTGGAGTGACACTTCAGCAGGGCTTTCTTTGTAGCAGGAACTTCTTTGCATATTAGGCCACACACCTCTGATGTAGCCAATTTTATTTATTTATTTATTTATTTATTTATTTATTTATTTGGGATTTATATCCCGCCCTTCCCACAAGTGGCTCAGGGCGGCTTCCAGTGATAGATCCAACAAAATTACAGTATTTAAACATATAAAGGGATCAGCATTTAAAACAGATAAAAACAGATAAACAGATAAAATTCTCCTGGAGCTTACAGTAGGCCCTGTACTAAGAGCCCTGTAAGCTCTTGGAGGATGGGCTACATTGGTGGGGTATGGCCTAATATGCAAAGGAGTTCCTGTTACAAAAAAACGCCCTGCACTTTAGTATTGGGGCAAAAAACTCTAAAGTTAATTTGGCTTCTACCATAGAGTTTTTGCCCAAGTACCAGAGAATTGCCCCCCAGTGTCTCAGACGTGATGACATCGTTTCCAGGTCACAGGGGCAGTGATGTAGACACATCACGGCACATTGGATGTATCTTCCTCTTTTGGGGATATGTTCCCCTCTGCTGGCCAGCTGATCAGTGGGAGCGCTGGCCAGCAGTAGATATCGAGCCAGCCCAAGCAGTAGATCAGTAGATATCCAGCCAGCTCAAGCAAGCCTCATTTGTCTGGGGCTCTCCTGGGCTGCTCCCCCAGTCAAAAGGCCTGCAAGCCACCCGCTGCCCAAAATCACATAAGAAGTGGAGAAATGGCGCTGTGGGCTTCTCCAGTCTTCTACTGGGGGCGTGGCAAAGCCCCTGGTGGCTGGTTGGCTGCCTGCTCTCCTAATCCAGGGATTGTTATGCAGCTGCACCTACTATTCAATGGACAAGGTAGGTGGGGAGGAAGAGTGGGGAGCTGTCAGAAAGGTCCAGGAGCTGTGCTCCTGTGAGCTCCTGCTCAATCCGAGGCCTGCTCGTAGCTTTTAAGGTGGCTAAAGGAAGGGCTCTGAGTTTGATTGTTTTGCTTTCAATTGCAGCATGAAATCCTGGCTTACTCAAATGAGCATACACCGGCGTGTGCGTGCGTGTCCCCTTGGCTCAAACGGAATCACAATTTCCTCTTCGGAGCTGCAATTGATATTTATAGACTTTCCCCTTTCCCCTCCCTGCTGGGCAGCCTCCCTGCGCAGGGCTTTGAAGCCTCTTCTATGTTTATCCACTTTTTATTGCATGTTATGGCTAACCCCTGTCGCTGATCCTTTATTTAGCCCCTGCCAAAACCCAGTTTTGCGAGGCTGCCTGCTGTTGGAAATGTCGCTAGAATATATGGCCCTGGGTATTTCAGGCGAGATCCCTTTGCACCTGCCCTCCCAAGCAAGCCCCGGAACTGCTTGCAACAAGGCACGGAAAGGGAAAGCGTTGGCCCCGGGTGGCTTGGTTTGTCACTTGATTTGCCTTTCTGCAAAAAAAGAAGAACCCCATGTGCCTTAAGAGATTAGGAGAAACTGAACACCCAGGCATGGAGTGAGATCGGCTTCGGGAAATGTTGGCAGCGCTCTCAAGGGAGGATGGCGTCCTTGAACGAGTAATTTGCTATTTTCTATCCAACAGTTGCCTCTTTTGCTCCAGCGAGCACGTCAGGGACTTTGGTGTGCGTATGGCTGCCAGTTCCAGATTTGGAAATTCCTGGAGATTTGGGGGTGGAACCTGGGGAAGGTAGAGTTTGGGAAGGAACAAGAGATAATGCCATAGAGACCACCCATGGAAGCAGTCGTTTCCTCCGGGGGGGGGGACTGATTGGTGTAGACTGGAGATCAGTTGTAATTCAGGGAAATTTCCAGGCCCCACCTGGAATTTGAGCAACCAAAAGTGCAACGTAGAAAAGTAAAGCAGGGGTAAGGCACAAAAGCATCCACGAACAACCAACGACTCTGGAAAACTTGTGCAATAATATATTAAACACAAACCATTTATAGTAATAAATACAAGGTTACAAAGTAACAAAAATACATTCCCTCAAGACACAGTCTTATCTTTCAGGTGCAAAGTTCGTATATAAAGTGAATGTCCAGGGAAACTTTCTGGAAGAGCCGTGAGCAGGAATTCCGAGAGTAATCTTTTCCATCGAAATGGATATATAGCGTTATTCCGCTAAGGTGACGCAGCGCAACTTCGTCATTCTTGAAGCGGCAGAATATAAACAGAAAGCGATAAATCGTTTGCACCTGAAAGATAAGACTGTGTCTTGGGGGGAAATGTGTTTTTTTGTTACTTTGTAACCTTGCATTTATTCCTATAAATGGTTTGTGTTTAATAGATTATTGCACAACTTTTCCAGAGTCGTCGGTTGTTCGTGGATGCTTTTGTGCTTTACCCCTGCCCCACCTGGAAGTTGGCAGTCCTAAGTGTCCCCTATGGGGACAAAATTTGTTTAAAAGTCTGGCAGAAGCTTCCCCCCCCCCCACCCCATAATGTCTCATATGCTCAGACCACCCCTTTAAAAGAGATCGCTTTAGGTGAGTTCCTTCTCTTCCCCCACCATTTTGGTGCATCAGTGTTCATTTCCCCCCATTCGTTTTTTCTTTTGCCATCTTCCTACCCCCATGCTCTAATTACGTATATCTCACCGGTTAGCACAGGGAGCAATAGCCTTTATACTTGCATGCTGAAAGAAGCAGCCTAAGGAGATGAGAGGTCACTGAGTTTGTAGAGATGATTCTCCAAGTTTCTGACCTTTAGCATGTTCTTTACTAGGGTGTACCTCCTGATGCTTCTGTTTCCTCCCCCTGGCTCTCTTGATTTACTGCCTGTGATCCTGGGGTCTCAGCACTGATAAGATTATATCTGTGACTCCGCCTCTTCCTGTCCTCTTGATCTGCCTCTTTCTGTCATGTGACCATCACTAGTTCACAGCTCAGTGGGCCCTGGGTCTGGAAAGATGGGAAAGCATGGGTTTAGGCTTCCTCCTGAGCTGAGAAGAAAAACGGCTTCCCATTAGAACTGGCACGCCACTAACATTTATATAACAGTTAGATTTAAGTCAGGCAATATGTACGACAGCTGAATTATGCAAACTTTAAAAATACGCAGATCAAACAAAGTTAGCGCAGTTACTCCCTCTTTTGCATAACGTACTCTTCATCTTTTATTGGTCGCTCCAAAGTTTACTGAGCGACATGAGCATAGCAAAATGAAAGGAGAGGGGGTGAAGGCAAAAATCTGCTTTGCTGTAAAGAATATTGACTTTCCCAAGCTTTCCTAAGTCTCAAATGATACTAGGCCCTTTTCTTTTAAGCCTTTAGTTCTCAGGGCCCATTTTTTGGAATATATTACGATTGCCTGTTTTTCTTCTGAAGAATTTTTTCTAGCTTTCCTGGTTGCCAAGGAAAAACCAAAGAATACAGAGGCATCCATATCAGACACTCAGGGGCAAGGACGTAAATAAAACTTGCCTTCCATTTAGGCCTGTTAAAACACCCCACAGGGTTGCCAACCTCCAGGTGAGACATGGATATCTCCACATTACATAGATCCAGAGCTTTTTTCATAGCAGGAATTCCTTTGCATATTAGACCACACACCCCTGATAGAATCATAGAATCATAGAGCTGGAAGGGACCTCTGCGCCACGGGGCCACTAAAAGGAAAGAACATTACCACAATGTTACCCTGTTTTTCCTCGAAGGAGCTCAGACCAGCATATGTGATCCTTTCCTCAGTTTACCTCCGTGACAGTCTTGTGCAGGGCTTTTTTTGTATCAGGAGCTCCTTTGCACATCAGGGGTGTGTGGCCAAATATGCAAAGGAGTTCCTGCTACAAAAAAAGTCCCGGTCCCATGAGGTAAGCAAGGCTGAGAAAGAGTGACTGGCCACGTTCTGTAGCAGCCATTTTCTCCAGGAGAACTTTGCTTGGAGATCAATTGTGATAGTGGGAGATCTTCAGGCCCCTCCTGGAGGTTGGCCACCCTAACCGTCAAAGAGGAGATGTTTTTCAGAACCCCTATTGATACGAAAAAGGAACAAATATAAACTACAGGTGAACAAAATTGTACTCAAAATCCATAGTCCCTTTTCACTGTGGAGTCCTGTGAGGAAAATTCTACTTTGTGAGCTCCTGCATCAATTAGTTTGCTCTGGGATTGTTTTTCCTGAGCTAAGACAAAAATGTGCGAGCCAGAGGCTAAAAAAAGTGTGAGCTAGCTCACACAAACTCAGCTTAGAGGGAACACGGCTTGAAATACAGAAAAGAAGATAGATGAGCACATATTATTTTGGAATTTGTTGCTCCTGAACCCGTTGCCATTTATATCTTTGTTTAAATTTACTATTCCAGTTTTCCAGTGAGTGGGAATCTGTGAACCATCTGCGGAATTTGAGGGGTAGAATCAAAGCAGCTACAAAGGCCCAGTTATGGCTTCCAGTCCTCAGTTGAGGACAGGGAATCCCCCAGTTTGGAGGTTCTCCCCCCGCTTCAGTGTTATCAGAAAGCACAGGGAGGGGGGAGGGAAATGACTGCTTGACACTCCATTATATCCTATGGAGACCGATTCCCTTAGGGCAGGGGTGGCCAACGATAGCTCTCCAGATGTTTTTTGCCTACAACTCCCAGCAGCCCCAGCCCTAAGCCATGCTGGCTGGGGTTGATGGGAGTTGTAGGCAAAAAACATCTGGAGAGCTACCGTTGGCCACCCCTGCCTTAGGGTATAGTGGAGAATTGATCCATGGGTATCTAGGGCAGCTATTTTTTGAGGCAGAGGCACCAAATCTTTCACTATAACATCCAGGGCCTCTCCTCAAAACACCCCCCCCCAAGTTTCCAAAAGATTGGACCAGGAGGTCCAATTCTATGAGCCCCAAAAGAAGGTACCCCTATCCTTCATTATTTCCAAATGGAAGGAAGGCATTGACAAGGCATGTGGTCCCTTTAAATGTGATGGCATGCTTGTCACACCCTTGCTCCTGGCTCCACCCACAAAGTCCCCTGATATTTCTTGTGTCGGACCTGGCAACCCGAGGCCCAGGCCTCAGATTCAGTGGGAGCTCACAGGAGCACAGCTCCTGACCCTTTCTGAAAGTTCCATTTCCTCCTTCTGAGAGTTCCACCCCCTTGTCCATTGAATAGTAGGTGCAGCTGCATAACAATTCCTGGATGAGCTCCACCACCTACGTATTTTCCTACAAAACAACCCCTGCCTAGGCCCCATTCTGTGAATAAATTCCGGGCTATGAGGAAGCCCTGCTGAAAAGGGATAGGATATGATGTCATGACCCAGCTTTGGACCATTTTCTATTCTTGGACAAAGTGCTGCAGAAGTAGATCTCTCCTACCATCTCCCCTAGGTTGCCAACCTCTTCTGCTCTTTACATAGGCTTCCCAATCCCCAGGTCCCAGCGGGGGATCCCCCGGTTTTACAGGCTTCCCCCTCCCCCAGCCAGCTGGCCGGTGGGGGAAGCCCCACCCCCACAGTCATTATGCACCTCCATGAACAATTCCCATAAGGAATGATGGGGAATTGATCTGTGGGTATCGGGGGCTCTGGGAGGGCTGTTTTTTGAGGTAGAGGTGCCAAATTTTTAGTATAGCATCCAGTGCCTCTTCCCAAAATGCCCCCCAAGTTTCAAAAGTATTGTACCAGGGGGTCCAATTCTACGAGCCCCAAAAGAAGGTGCCCCATCCTTCATTATTTTCTATGGAAGGAAGGCCTTTTAAAAGGTGTGCTGTCCCTTTAAATGTGATGGCCAGAACTCCCTTGGAGTTCAATTCTGCTTGTCACACCTGTGCTCCTGGCTCCGCCCCCAATGTCTCCTGGCTCCACCCCCAAAGTCTCCTGGCCCTACCCCCAAAGTCCCCAGATATTTCTTGAATTGGACTTGGCAACCCTATCTTTACAGTTAATCTCCAGCTGACCAAGATCAGTTCCCCTGGAGAAAATGGCTGCTTTGAAGGATGGACTTTCTGGCATTATACCCTGCTGAGGGCCCTCCCCTCCCCAAACCTCACCGTCTCCAGACTCCACTCTGCAAATCTCCAAGTTTTTCCCAACTCAGAGCAGACAACCCTAGTCTCCCCTGTTAGTAATTTTCTCAGGGTTTAGGCAGATGTCTAGTGTTGTGAATAGCTACGCTTAAATTTACAGGCATTTGCTAGAACTTGCTCCATGAGCAGCTGATAATAATGAGGTTAAGCTGTGTGTTTATTGTAGTGCTTCACACTATGCAAGGCTGAAAATTCCCCCACAAAACTAACAAGCCTGGTGGACAAAGAAGAAAGCTGACAGGAAGAAAGTAGGCGTCTTTGAAATGTGGTGTTGGAGGACAGTTTTACGACTCCCCAGGGGTCACTTTGTAGAAAAATAGGTGCTGGAGCTCATCCAGAGATTGTTATGCTGCTGCACCTACTATTCAATGGACAAGGTGGGGAAGAGGAGGGGGAACCCTCAGAAAGGTTCAGGAGCTGTGCTCCTGTGAGCTCCTGCTGAATCTGAGGCCTACGACTACCACAGACTGTCAAAAAAGACAAAGAAGTGGGTTCTAGACCAAGTCAAGCCCGAATTCAAAAATAACTAAACTGAGGCTCCTTACTTTGGTCACATTTTAAGAAAGTGAGAGGCACTGGAAAAGACAACAGTGCCAGGAAAAGCTGAAGAAAAAGAGGAAGACCCAACATGAGGTGGATTGACTTAATCAAGGAAGCCATGGCCCTCCGTTTGTAAGACCTGAGAATGGCTATTGACAGGACATTTTGTAGGATGTTATTCCATAGGGTCACTATAAGTTGGAAGTGACTTGGCAGCAGTTAACACACACACAACAAATCTGGTCCAGGCTTAACAGATCCCCTGCTGCTAGATCACCAGGGTGACTAGCAGGACTGGAATTCTAGCAGGAGCTCCTCTGCATATTAGGCCACATGCCTCTGAAGTAGCCAATCCTCCAAGAGCTTACAGGGCTCTTTGTACAGGGCTTACTGTAAGCTCCAGGAGGATTGGCTACATCAGGAGTGTGCGGCCTAATATGCAAAGGAGCTCCTGTTAGAATTCCACCCCTGGTGACTGAACCCCATTGTGGTCCCTGGAGATGCTAGTCTCCTGGTGGGACTCCAGGTAAGGATTACAACCCATTTCCAGTGATTAGTTTCCTTGGAGAAAATGGATGCCTTTGAGGATGAACTCTATGGCATTGTATCCCGCTGAAGAAAAAGAAGAAGAAGAATTGCAGATTTATACCCTGCCCTTCTCTCTGAATCAGAGACTCAGAGCAGCTTACAATCTCCTATATCTTCCCCCACCCCCACAACAGGTGGGTGGGGCTGAGAGGGCTCTCACAGCAGCTCCCCTTTCAAGGACATCTCCTGAATCAGAGACTCAGAGCGGCTTACAGTCTCCTATGTCTTCTCCCCCCACAACAGACACCCTGTGAGGTGGGTGGGGCTGAGAGGGCTCTCACAGCAGCTCCCCTTTCAAGGACAACTCTGCAAGAGCTATGGCTAATCTAAGGCCATTCCAGTAGCTGCAAGTGGAGGAATGGGGAATCAAACCCGGTTCTCCCAGATAAGACACCACGACACCAAACTCTCTCTCTCTCAGTACACCAAACCCGTCCTCCCCAGGTTCCATCCCCAAATCTCCAGAAGTTTCCCAATCCGGAGCTGGCAGGCCAAAGCCTAATATTTTAACGATTTCATTTTAGCATCTCTTGATCGTCCTCAGCGGAAGCGCAAACCTCATGCATCCCTTTTCCGCAGAATATATTCTCTTGTAGGGCATAAAAATGGATGTGCATCAAGCTCTCATCTGGGCTGGTTTATATGTAAACTTTAATGTACAACATTCCACGGCGGTGGATGAATTCATTTCCCAACCAGTTATTTTTGTTACTGGCTTCAAGATTCAATTAATTGGAGCTTTTCAAAGCAATTGTGGAATTACAAGGAACGGAGAGAAAGTTAGCTTAAGAGGAGAAGTTATTTTTTGGTTGTGGGGGTGACGCCTAGGGTTACCCATATATTTATTTGTAAACTGCTAGTGTTAATAAAGTGAAAATGTGAAAAGAGGTTAGAATTAGGCTTTGCGGTAGCAATAATTAGAAAATATGTTCATTGAAAACACAAGCCCGAGGCCTGGAAAAACGGGCTGGCTCTTTCGTTTAAAGAAAATGTGTTGGTGTTGGAGTTTAATGTACAACGTTCGGTGATGGTGGGTAAATTCATGTCTCAACCAGTTATTTTTTTTTCTGGCTTCAAAATTCACTAAATTCGCCACCAGCCTTGAGAAAAAAAAATTGTTTTTTTTTTAAGGAAAGGCTTAAGAGGATGCTATTTAGTTGCTTCTATCCCATTATGTGCTTCAGTCGTCTGTTTTTACATTTTAAGTTTCTATTAAACACATAGGACATTTGCCCCCACCACCACCCAGACCTTTTGGCAACCCTAACCCCCTACTCTCTGACATCTAATTTTCTGTGCAGGCAGAAGAAGAAGAAGAAGACTGCAGATTTATACCCCACCCTTCTCTCTGACTCAGAGACTCAAAGCGGCTTACAATCTCCTATATCTTCTCCTCCCACAACAGACACCCTGTGAGGTGGGTGGGGCTGAGCGGGCTCTCACAGCAGCTGCCCTTTCAAGGACAACCTCTGCCAGAGCTATGGCTGACCCAAGGCCATTCCAGCAGGTGCAAGTGGAGGAGTAGGGAATCAAACCCGGTTCTCCCAGATAAAGAGTCTGCACACTTAACCACTACACCAAACAGGAGATGTCAGGGATTGAATCTGGGCCCTTTTGCATGGAAATCAGAGGCCCTGCTGCTGAGCTACAACCTTACTCCCAAGCACATTTGCACCATTAAAATATATATATATATATATAATTGGTTCCTGTATCACTTTTCCTGCGGAAGAAAAAAAACATCTTGTGAGGTGGGTGGGGCTGAGCGGGCTCTCACAGCAGCTGCCCTTTCAAAGACAACTCCTGCGAGAGCTATGGCTAACCCAAGGCCATAACGGCAGGTGCAAGTGGAGGAGTGGGGAATCAAACTTGGTTCTCCCAGATAAAGAGTCCTCACATTTAACCACTACACCAAACTGGGGGGGGGGGGATGTGTGTGTGGTCCAGAAGACCAGTGTGAGCCCCCTCCAAGACAACCTGACGTAGTCCTGTCCAACCCAGATTTACCCTCATCTATTCTTTATTAGACCTTAGATCATACCATTTTTACATGGACATCTGAAACTCCCTTCTACTGAGCCTTGGTCCTTCAAGGTCAGTGTTGTCTACTCAGACTGGCGACAGGTCTCCAGGGTCTCAGGCGGAGGTCTTTCCCATCACCTCCTACCTGGCCCTTTAACTGGAGAAGTTGGGGAATGAACCTGGGACTTCCGCCATGCAAAGCTGATGATTCACCACCGAGCCACAGCTCCTCCCCACGGTGTGACAATGTATTTATTATTTATTTAGAATTTCAATTTCTAGATCGCCTTCCCCCCAAAAATATTGGGGCTCAGGACGGTGACAACTGTACTCTACCACTTTGATCAGCTGCATTGAGAGCATTGCTTCCAAGCAGTCCTTCTACAGGCCAGGCTAGCCCGATCCTATCCGATCTTGGAAGCTAGGCAGGGTCGGCCTTGGCTTAGCATTTGGAAGGACAGCTTCTAAGGAATACCAGGGGCGTGACACAGAGGCAGGCAATAACAAACCAACTCTGAAATGTTTCTCGCCTTAAAACATGTCTAGCTCGCCACCTCGTGGTGTATAATGCTAAAAGACTTAGAATGCCTGGTTGCCAGACACTCTTAGGATCTCCTGGCTCTTCTATACACAATGTCATATGATAATTAATTCATTAGAGCCAAATAATCTCTTCTTCACATGACCCCTTCACATGACTCCTTGCTCTAGATGAAGGTTCCAAATTGGACAGCCAGGTTGTCAGACTCGGCTCATCCAGTCCTGGAAATCATACCTAACAGCAGACAAAGCGTAGATCCATGTGCGATTTATTCTTGTGGCTCCGAATTATAGTTCTGTGTAATGTAAAATGTTCAGGAAGTACCATCGAAACTGCCTGTTATTTTTTATTTCTTATTTATTTATGATTTATATCCCGCCCTTCCCACAAGTGGCTCAGGGCGGCTCACAACAAATTGTCAAACATAAAATTAAACAAATATTTAAATATATAAGCATTTAAAACCTTAAAACCATTAAACATTACAGCAATATGTATAACAGGAGTCTGGCAAAGCTACATTTAGTTTCTCATCAGTTAGGTGTAGGCTAGCCGGAAGAGGGTTGTCTTACAGGCCCTGCGAAACTGAACAAGGTCCCGCAGGGCCCTCACCTCCTCTGGCAGCTGATTCCACCATGTAGGGGCCATAACAGAGAAGGCCCTGTCCCTAGTGGATTTTAGGCGGGCTTCTTTTGGCCCAGGGATAGCGAGAAGATTTTGGGTTCCCGACCTCAGTACTCTCTGGGGAACATGTGGGGAGAGATGGTCCTTCAGGTAGGCAGGTCCCAGGCCATATAGGGCGTGTCCATTCCTTCGTCTCTTTGATGTTAATTTCAGTCTTCATGTGTGCATGTGGAAGTGCCTTTACCTGTTGAATGAATGTTATTGGTACCTATGGGGCCATTCAATTGTTGAGGCTACTTAAACCATAGGAGCATCAGTGAAGCTCTGATATGGTGGATATTAATAGAGATTGTCACCCAGTTTCAGTTTCTCCAGGAGGAGGAAGAGGACATGTGTATGCGACTGTTTTTTGGGGGGTTTTTTTATCATTCTTGTGTACTGATGTTCAGGGCTTTTTTTGTAGCAGAAACTCCTTTGCATATTAGGCCACACACCTCTGATGTAGCCAATCCTCCAAGAGTTTACAGTAGACCCTCTAATAACAGCCCTGTAAACTCCTGGAGGATTGGCTACATCAGGGAGTGTAGCCTAATATGCAAAGGAGTTCCTGCTACAAAAATGTTATAATAAATATCATTGATGTGGATGTTATAATAAATATCATTGTTCTTCTACTGAGGGATTTAAGAAGTGTACAAGACTTACATGCACAGGAGTCTTATTGTGCTCCTAGTATTTCAGCAGTTTTGTTTCTCAATATGGCAATTTTGGACTGAGCAGTTAAGGATCTCTCCTGCCATATACTTGTAGCCTGGGCCTTTTTTTGTAGCAGGAACTCCTTTGGATATTAGGCTACACCTGCCTGATGTAGCCAATAAGAGCTTACGGGGCTCTTCTTACAGGGGAGGTGTAGCCTAATATGCAGAGGAGTTCCTTCTACAAAAAAAAAGCCGTTTGTACCAGTTGCTGACTTAAGATTTCTTCACACACTGCACTTTTAGATATACAATGGGATGTTATTAGTGTGCATTTAGAAGTGTAAGGTGTGACTGTGTCAGATGCTTGAAACACAGGTGTATCATGAAGGTCTGCTCAACAGCAGAGAGCTAAGATGGGCTGAACCTTCCTAATAGTGTATTTGCAAGTTAGTTTCATGAGTTTGTGGGAAATAGCCTTTATTTAGTAAACTGTTGCATAACCAATCATACACAAGGTCACTTCGAAGAGAATCTCACTGAGCATAAGAAGAGCCCTGCTGGATCAGATCTAGGCTTCCCAAACCTCCCGCTCTGGCGGGAGACCCCTGGGTTCGCAGCCTCATCTCCCGCTCTTCAAAAATTGGGAAGCGGGGAGGTGGGGGGTGGAGGGGGGGGAGAACATACCTGTAGGCTTCATGTTATTATAGAGCTCCTGAGCCGTTTGTAAAATGTATGCCCCTTTAAGGCTGGGCAGGAAGGGCTTGGGAGAACGGCCTCTCCCTTTCTTTTGCTTTCGTTCTCACAGCAAGAGTTCTCCGGAAGAAGATCTGGTAAGTATTTGTGTGTGTGAGAGAGGGAGGGGGCAGGGGATTCCCTGGTTTGGAGGCCCTCCCCCCTTTAGAAAGCGTGGGGGGAGGGAAATGTCTACTGGGCACTCTATTATTCCCTATGGAGAACGATTCCCATAGGGAATAATAGGGAATTCATCCGTGGGTATTGGGGGCTCTGGGGGGGGTCTATTTTTTGAGGTAGAGGCACCAAATTTTTAGTATAGCATCTAGTGCCTCTCCCCAAAATACCCCCCATGTTTCAAAACGATTGGACCAGAGGGTCCAATTCTATGAGCCCCAAAAGATGGTGCCCCTATCCTTCATTATTTCCTATGGAAGAAAGGCATTTTAAAAGGTGTGCTTGTCACATCCTTGTTCTTGGCTCCACCCCCAATGTCTCCTGGCTCCACCCCCAAAGTCTCCTGGCTCCGCCTCCAAAGTCCCCAGATTTTTCTCTAATTGGACTTGGCAACCCTAATCAGATCAGTGGCCCATCTTGTCCAGCAACCTGTCACACATAGCAGGCAGCCAGTTCTTCTGGATGGCTAGCAACAGGGCATAGAGGCCGAGGCCTTCATAAGAATATAAGAGCCCCGCTGGATCAAACCAGTGGTCCATCCAGTCCAGTTACTATGGAAACTCAAATAGAGGCTGAGGCCTTCCCCAGTGTTACCTCCTGGCACTTGTGTTCAGAGGGTTACATGAACATGGAGGTTCCCTTCGGTCACCATGGATACTAGCCACTGATATTATTATTATTTATTATTTATTACATTAAATTTCTATCCCACCCTCTCCACAAGCGGCCTCAGGGGGGCTCACAACGTTCATTTTCACAAGTTAAAAACCAATAAAACATAGTTACAATTTTAAATTTTTTTAAAAATTATTGCTGTATTGTTACAATGTACAATATAGGCGGGTAGACATATCCACCATATTCAGTAGTTCAGTTGAAGTGCTTATACCATAGTAAGTGTGTTTAGGGCTATATCTAAAGCCTTTCCTCCCACTGAGTTTGGAAGCGTTTCAGGATATTTTATTGAATCTTAACATTTTACTATCTGCTGTCTGGCGTCTTCTTCTGGAAGAGTCTGGTCAGGAATAAGTCTGTATTCATTATCAAATGCAAGACCTGGGGATTTTGTCCTCCCCCCCCCCCCCCCGCCCGGTATCTATATTTCTCCTCCATGGGGAGTAACAACATTTTGGGATGACGTTCCCTGGCCAGAAAATTGCTGGGGAAGAGACGGTTAAAGTTTCCTTATTTCCCACCTCATTCTCTTCCTTGGTAGAGCAATCATGGAAGCTAAATTTGCAAAAAAACCCAACAACCCCAAAACCAAACCCAAAACAAAACACCTTTCAACAATAATTTAAAATAAACATGGAAGAAGTTATAAGAAGTCATTCAGGGATGAATGAGAGCGTTGGTTATTTTGTCTGTTTCCTGGAGGTTGAAAAGATGTAGCCGTGGTGCTTATGCTTGGTTGTTGTTTTTTTTAATCTAAAAGGTTGCAGAAGTACTTATAGTCCAGTAAAATGTATTGTGTAAAGCCATTGGCCATTAGAATTACAGCAACTTACAAGTTAAAAGCAGTCAAGGACTAGGGTTGCCAAGTCCAATTCAAGAAATATCTGGGGACTTTGGGGGTGGAGCCAGGAGACATTAGGGGTGGAGCCAAGATCAAGGCTGTGACAAGCATAATTGAACTCCAAAGGGAGTTCTGGCCATCACATTTAAAGGGACGGCACACCTTTTCAATTCCTTTCTTCCATAGGAAATCATGAAGGATAGGAGCACCTTCTTTTGGGGCTCATAAAATTGGACCCCCTGGCCCAATATTTTTGAAACTTGGGGGGTATTTTGGGGAGAGGCACTAGATGCTATACTGAAAATTTGGTGCCTCTACCCAAAAAAACAGCCCCCCCCAGAGCCCCAGATACCCGTGGATCAATTCTCCATAATTTTCTATGGGAATAAATCTCCATAGGGAATAACAGAGTTCCCAGCAGACATTTCCCTCCCCTCCCCCCACTTTCTGACGACCCTGAAGAGGGGGGAGGGTCTGGGAGAACCGGGTTTGATTCCCTACTTCTCCGCTTGCAGCTGCTAGAATGGCCTTGGGTCAGCCATAGCTCTCGCAGGAGTCGTCCTTGAAAGGGCAGCTGCTGTAAGAGCTCTCTCAGCCCCACCCATCTCACGGAGTGTCTGTTGTGAAGGAAGATAAAGGAGATTGTAAGCCACTCTGAGACTGATTCAGAGAGAAGGATGAAGTATAAATCTACAGTTTTCACTATCTTCTTCTTCAGGGGCTGGATGATGCCACTGTGAAAGGATTCATAGAATCATAAGGTTGGAAGGGACCTCCAGAGTCATCTAGTCCAATCCCCTACACAATGCAGAAAATTCACAAATACCTCCCCCTAAATTCACAGGATCAGAGCCCACCACATTTGCAGGAAGCCTGTTCCACTGAGGAACCGCTCTAATGGTCAGGAAGTTCCTCCTAATGCTGAGACAGAAACTCTTTTGATTTAATTTCATCCCATTGATTCTGGTCCTACCTTCTGGGACCACAGAAAACAATTCCACACCATCCTCTATATGACAACCCTTCAAGTACCTGAAGATGCGGATCATATCACCTCTCAGCCTCCTCCTCTCTAGGCTAAATATACCCAGCTCCTTCAAACCTTTCTTCATAGGACTTGGTCTTCAGACCCCTCACCATCTTCGTCGCCCTCCTCTGGACCCAGCTCGTTGATATGCTTCTTAAAACATGGTGCCCAAAACTGAACACAATATGCCAGGTGAGGTCTTACCAGAGCAGAGGGAAGTGCAATACCATCACTTCATATGATCTGGACACCATACTTCAGTTGACACAGCCCAAAATCGTATTTGCCTCTATAGCCATTTCTATAGAAAGGGTATTTGTTTCTATTGGAATGTTTTGGGTGGCCAGACGTGGCGCCATTTTATCTTTGCTCCTCAGAGGCCCACATGGTTCTCTTGACGACAGAGCAAAGGAAGCGGGGGTGGGGGGGGGGTTGGAACCTCCCAGTAGGATTGTCACCATCTCTCTTTCTTGTCAGGGCTGGGAAGGACCCCCGCCTCGCAAAAGAAAGGTCTCTGTTGCACAGAGGGGGAAACCCACGGCTTGCTCTTAAACCATCCCTCGCTGCCTCCAAGATCTCAGCTTGCTCAAGTCTCTCTGATGTGCGTGTGGGGGGGGGCACACTTTGGCAGACTATTTTGAGGTCTCTTGAAGCTGCAACCCATTGGAGAAAAAATGCATTTGAAAGCAGGGCAAACTCCTCAGCAATTTTGCAGGTCTGAAAGGGGCTTTCGGAGAGGAAATCGCTGCTGAACAGCAGAGCAGGACTGGATCGATGTGTTTTTTGAGGGGTGGCGGCGGGTCAAAATGAAAAAATGTGTTGGAATACAAGCTATGTACATTCCAGCCATTATATAGTTAACTGTTTGTTTACCTGATAGAGGAAGTGATGTATTGTGACCTAAACTCAATTGTGGGATGGTTCTTACTTTGCCCCCGAAAGATGTAAACACAACATTGGTCAGAGAGGATGTTAGGTGTGAAATGCTTTGATCTTGTATGCAAGTTTTATTGCTCTTCTCCCTGGCGAAATGCTTTTTGGGGAGAAGAACGTCGAGACAAAGAACGTAGCCATGTAGTAAGACATAGATAGACTAGCTGGTAAGCTAGATTGTTTTTCTGTTTTATCCCAAGTACCCTATCCTGATGTTTTCTAGTAAACTTTATCTCTTTTGCTAAGCTTAAGCCTCGTCTCCAATGACTGCCACTCCAAACTTCTGAATTTAACATGTATTTCCTAACATTTTGGTAGCAGATGGTGAATGATGCCCAACAAAAAAATGATGCCCCCTTTTGGCCCATTCTATATCATGTTCCCATAGAATACAATTGACTCCATACCCAATTTGGTGCCCCCTCCTCTGTCGGTGCCCGGGGCAAACACCCTCTTCTGCCCCCTCCTAGATCCGGCTCTGCAGCAGAGTCTGAAGTTGGTAATGTAATAGGGGAGGGCTGCGTCTCCTAGTGGGTCGGTGCGACTTCCTCGAGCATCGACTCTTCGCCTCCTGTCCCCCCCCCCCCTTCCCCACCCCTCTGTGTGAATCCATTGCAAAAAATGCATTAGGATATTGAAAGCAGAAACTTCTGGTCGTATGGTTTGGATGAAAGGGAAAGGGGGTGGGGCGGGGGGGAATGTGGCACGTTTGCCCATGTCGACTTATGCTGGAAAAGTCACGTCAAGCCCATAAACACTGCAAGATGCGGAGGAGTGGAAGGCAAGGCCTGGAAGAGACCCTGCTGCGTTTCTCCTGATCTTTCCATCTGGGCCGCAAGAAGAGGAGGAGAGGGAGGGAGGTCCAAGGGAGAGCAGCGGGATCCCTTTCAGAAGAGATAAAGCAAACTCATAAAGCAGCCAATTTCGGGTTGGCTCGGCACAGGACCAAAAGAATAATAATAATAAAAAAAATCTATGAACATTTGAAAAATAGAGAGACCTCCCCAATCTCGGAACACTGCCTGTTGTCCTCCAGGGGCTTTAGTGATTCCATCAGTGCTTTTTGGCTGTCGTTGGGCAGGTCCAGATTTTCTATGCGTGAACGTAGGAAGCTGCCTCCGTTCTCTGCCTTTGGAGCAATGCTAGGTGAATGCGCCGAAGGAAGAGATCTCTGGATTCCGGCATTGGCAGAGGGCTGGCGACCACTTAAGAGAGCAGCGTGCGCGAAGACTTGCAATCACTAAAATATTTCATTTAGATCTTAATGATATAGGGTAAAGCGATAATAATATCTGATAATACCTGCTTTCAAGGAAGTATTTTGCATGCAGATTAGATTGTACTAGTACTGATTTTTGTATCTTAAATTTTTCTACTTCCCTTTCCCCTGTATCTTCCCGGAAAACTAATAAAAATCTTTATATATGGAAAGAGAGCAGCATGCCAGTCAAGTTGCCAACCACCAAGCGAGGCCCAGGGGTCTCCTGGAATTGTAACTGATCCCCACAGGCCTCAGATTCAGCAGGAGCTCACAGGATCACAGCTCCTGAACCTTTCTGAGGGTCCCCCCTCCTCCTCCCCACCTACCCTGTCCATTGAATAGTAGGTGCAGCTGTATAACAATCCCTGGATTAGGATAGAGGGCAGCCAGCCAGCCCCCCGGGGCTTTGTCACGCTCCCAGCAGCCCTCGTTAACCCCTGGAGAAGCCAGCGCCACCCTTTCTCCACTTCTGATGTGATTTTGGGTGGGGGGTGGCTTGCTGGCCTTCTGACTGAGGGGGCGGTCACAGAGAACCCCAGGTGAGCAAGGCCTGCCTGGGCTAGCTGGATCCCTAGCCAGTCCAAGCAGGCCTCACTCACCCAGGGCTCTCCTTTCTTGCATTGGGTTGCTTTTGGCTGGGGGGCGTGGCATATGCTAATGAGTTATGCTAATGAGCTCCACCACCTATTTTTCTATAAAATGACCCCTGGATCCCCATATTATAGAGATAAGTTGCCCTGGAGAAAATGGCTGCTTTGGAGGATGTGCTTTCAGGCATTATACCCCATTGAAAGGACCCTCCCTTCCCAAACCCTTTGGTCCCTAGGCTGTACCCCCGAAATCTGCAGGAGTTTCCCAGCCATAAATTAGAAGCTTTATTTACCAGAAAGCCCTGCTGGATCAGACTGACGAATCGACTAATCTAACACCCTGTTTTTCAAAGAAGCCTACAAGATACCCTTACAAAGGCCTACAAGTAGGCTCAGTGAGGCCAATGCAATGGTATTCAGATAGGCTTCCCAATCCCCAGGTCCCAGCGGGGGATCCCCCGGTTTTACAGGCTTCCTCCCTCCCCCAGCCAGCTGGCCGGCGGGAGAAGCCCCGCCCCCACAGCCATCATGCACCTCCATGAACGATTCCCATAGGGAATGATGGGGAATTGATCCACGGGTATCGGGGGCTCTGGGGGGCTGTTTTTTGAGATAGAGGCACCAAATTTTCAGCATAGCATCTAGTGCCTCTCCCCAAAATACTTTCCAAGTTTCAAAAAGATTGGACCAGGGGGTCCAATTCTATGAGCCCCAAAAGAAGGTGCCCCTTTCGTTCATTATTTCCTACGGAAGGAAGGCATTTAAAAAGATGTGCAGCCCCTTTAAATGTGATGGCCAGAACTCCCTTGGAGTTCAATTATGCTTGTCACACCCTTGCTCTTGGCTCTGCCCCAATGTCTCCTGGCTCCACCCCCAAAGTCTCCTGGCTCCACCCCCAAAGTCCCCAGATATTTCTTGAATTGGACTTGGCAACCCTATATTCAGAGGTATATTACTTCTGGACATGGAAGTTCTGTCATGGCTAATAGATGTTGGTGACCCTGACTGATTTCACACTAGCGTTGCTCCACAGCCAGGCCTGTGGGGGGGAAAAGATATAGGGCAGGGGTGGCCAATGGTAGCTCTTCAAATGTTTTTTGCCTACAACTCCCATAGCCCCAGCCAGCATGGCCAGTGGCTGGGGCTGATGGGAGTTGTAGGCAAAAAAGATCTGGAGAGCTACCGTTGGCCACCCCTGATATAGGAAATTGTAAGCCCCTCAGAGTCTCTGATTTAGAGAGAAGGACGGGATATAAATCTGAAGTCTTCTTTTGTTTGCCTTCGAGCAAGCGATAGATTTCCCACTAGTTGCTCCGTGGGTGCATTCTGAGCTGCGGCAACCTCCAGTTTTCTGTGTGGCGATGTAATCCTGAAAAGACAACATCAAAAAACCAGTGCAGGGAACTGGAGGTTGCTGTGGCTTAAAAAGCAGCTTATGGGAAATTAATCACTTGAGCCAGGGGAAAACAGAAGCCTCGGGGTGGAGCACTGCTAGTGGGAAATTGGTTCCTATCTTTTGTGAATTTGACTAATCCTCAGCCATTGCTACATTCTGTGACAGCGGGTTCCGTAAGTGAACTCACACACACACACACACACACACACACACACACACTTTTTGTTTGTTCTGAATCTACTGCTGATCAACTTCATTGGATACACCTTGAGGTTTAGCATTTGCGGGGGGAAAGTTTTTTCTGTAACCACACTTTGCATAATTTTAGAACATAAGAGAAGCCATGTTGGATCAGACCAATGGCCCATCCAGTCCAACACTCTGGGTCACACAGTGCCCCCAAAAAACAAGCGTCATCAGGAGGTCCACCAGTGGGGCCAGGACACTAGAAGTCCTCCCACTGTGGCACCCCCAAGCACCAAGAATACAGAGCATCACTGCCCCAGATGTAAAAGAAGTCATGTTGGATCAGGCCAATGGCCCATCCAATCCAACACTCTGGGTCACACAGCGGCCAAAAAACCCAGGTGCCATCAAGAGGTCCACCAGTGGGGCCAGGACACTAGAAGTCCTCCCACTGTGGCACCCCCAAGCACCAAGAATACAGAGCATCACTGCCCCAGATGTAAAAGAAGTCATGTTGGATCAGGCCAATGGCCCATCCAATCCAACACTCTGGGTCACACAGCGGCCAAAAAACCCAGGTGCCATCAAGAGGTCCACCAGTGGGGCCAGGACACTAGAAGTCCTCCCACTGTGGCAC
Organism: Heteronotia binoei; assembly: GCF_032191835.1. Taxonomy (NCBI): domain Eukaryota; kingdom Metazoa; phylum Chordata; class Lepidosauria; order Squamata; family Gekkonidae; genus Heteronotia; species Heteronotia binoei. The sequence goes on along the minus strand of NC_083226.1, from coordinate 18,265,654 downwards.
CCCCAAGCACCAAGAATTTCCAGATGGAAACTCGGCTGTGCCATCAGAACCTATCACAGTTCTCTAGGATTCTACCAATCTCCGTGAATTTGATGAGAAAGTTTAAAAATTAATAGGGCATGGCTTCCAGTCCTGAAAAACACAAAATGCCCTACAGCTTATAACAGCACTACAGATAAGATTAGAATTTCAATAGCCAATCCTTATACAAAAGAACCCCCTCAGCTAAGCTCCTCCATCAGCATGTCACAGCCCAGGAAGCTTCTACAAGATAATGGCTCAGCCCTACTCCACCTACCTGAGTAGATATAAATTACCTGCCTACCAACTTCTTCTCAATTTGACCCAGAGAGAACTCCAGTTTTCTGGGTCACACCTCTGAGGATGCAAGTCACATTTGCTGGCGAAACATCAGGTCTCACAATACCAAGGCCATGGCCACACAGCCTGGAAAAATCTACAATAACCAATGACGAGAAATTGTTTGTTTGGGGAGGGGAGGACACCATTTCCCCAGAGCTCCAACCGTAGAAAGCTCCCAAGGTTGCCAGTGACAGGCTGGCAACCTTAGTAGAGACTGAACATCCACAAGGAAGCGACATGAATTTTCATGCAGACTAGAGCAGAACAATCTCTGAGGTTACAGAAGTTGGCTACCTTTATAAATACCAATATAGCAATATATTTATTTCTTTTCTATCTCACTTCTTTCCTCGCTGGGGACTCAAAGTGTTTTAGAAAAAAAAACACAACAATACAATTTAGGCCGCCTCCGCACGTGGATGGGGGGAGTTTTCTGCACGCATCCCTCCATCTCCCCACCCCCCAACATTCCCCTTCCACACGTGCTCCCCAGTGACTCTCAGGCCATGGTTGTCACATCTGTCGTGGCACCTTGCCAACCCTTTTGGAGGGCTCTTTTCTTCTTGCGTGTGCTGCAGTGGGATCATGGCGCTATTAAAATTTGGAATGAAAACAGATAAGCGGAAATACTGGAAAATGATTGTAACCGAACTCAGTACTATACTAAGCGTTCACTTACCTCCTAATCCTGAAGTACTTCTACTGGAAAACCGGACCTGGTCAGAAGTACCTAAAAGAAAATGGGAAATTGTGACAATTTTATTAGCTATTGCTAAAACACTCTTGGCATACAATTGGAAAACTCCTTACACAGTGTCTCCAAACGCATGGAGGAACAAGATTTGGGATTACTTTATTCTTAGTAAATTGGGATACACCAATAAAGATATATCCCTGAAATTGTATGAGAAAAAGATTATAGAATGATGGTACACAGTGATTACTTGCCTGACTGAAAGCAATATTTTGCCTAGGAGCGTAATGTATCAGAACTTGATCTACTTCTGACTTGCTGTAGTTTAACTCTTATGGTTTTTAGCAAAGCAACTTACCTGTATATGCAATTTTTGAAGAAAACTGTGGAAATCAAGGAAATTAATAAACTTTGAATTAAAAAAAAACAGATAAGCTGAACTAGATTGTTATAGCATTATAGCACACGAGCACTATCAAATGCTATAGCACTATAATGCTATAGCAATGACTAATTTAAAAAAAAAAATCTCCAAAATCCCTCTTGTGGTGTGGCACCAAAAAATGCTGGCAAAATGGTGCTTGCAAGGGGACAATGGTGAGAAAAGGGCACCAGTGAGTCAGGACCTCTGCAGTTGTAGCATCCAAACTCCGCATCTCTCGCAAGCCAATGGTAAACTCCTCCCAAAACTTCCCACTCCCAAGAAAGATCCAAAATAATTCTTAATCGTTGGTGTTCTTGTTTATCCACTCCATATCTTCTGGCTTGGATTCTTTAAGGATAGCTTCTAATGAAGCTGTTCCATCTGCGAAAATTTTTCTTGGAGTCAAGGGTGGGGGGGGTGGAATGGCAGCTGGCCCCTGTTGCTATTTCTTTTTTCTTTTTTTTTCAAATGAATGGTTTAAAGAAGGAAGGCTCTCCCATGGGATTGGATTGATATGGTTTTGGCAGCTGTAAATTGCTCACAGCATGCTGCAAAGCCTTTCCTATGAGAGATTTTTCAGCTCCATTGAAATATCATAGTTTAAAAAAAAAACCCAGCAAAACCCTCCAAAGCCATACAGGAGAACAGAGCAAATGTGTCTTTCAGCTGGCTCGTGCCTGCAACCTTTATAGCAAGGATTTTACTGGCCTGCCTCGCTCCGCTGGATAGGAGGGGAATAATCACATGTGAAGGGGGGAGATGTGAAACACAACAGAGCATAAGCTTTTCTTTACAAACAGAGCTGCCAACCTGTGAGGTCAGGTACTGTGATCTAAACCAGGGGTGGCCAACGGTGGCTCTCCAGATGTTTTTTTGCCTACAACTCCCATCAGCCCCAGCCATTGGCCATTGTGGCTGGGGCTGATGAGAGTTGTAGGCAAAAAAACATTGGGAGAGCTACCGTTGGCCACTCCTGCTATAACGGCTCACCATACGTCGATTGTGACTTGGTGACTGCTATTATTTATGGTCTAAAAGGCGGGGGGATATGGAAATCTGGAAATGTCATAGTAACATGTGAATAGTTCCAGATTAGTTTAATAAGCCTTTCTCTTATTTTTCTTACCCTGACATACATGGTGAGGTTTGACTTGAGGGCCAACGGAAGATCCCAAATGCTCCATCATGTTTCCTCCAAATTTAGCTGGGTGTGGTTAGAGGAACAGACTGGCAGAGAGTGAGATGGGAGTTCTAGTTCCGTCTCGACCTTCTGAGCTGCTACGGATGAGCTTTCTGCTGGTTAGCATGTTGGCTTTGCCCTATTGCCAGCTTTGCTCTTCATAAAGATTCAAGCTCCTTCATTCTCCTTTCTAATGGGAATGCTTTCCCTAAATGAGCTCTCAGGGGGGAATGACATGGATGTCTTCAGTGAATATTCTCCTGTGTGTTCCCTTGCTGCTATGCTAAGGTCTAGGTCCCCCACACCCTGTGATGTAGCCAATCGTCCAAGAGCTTCCAAGGCTCTTTTTGGTAGCTCTTGGAGGATTGGCTACATCACAGGGGTGTGGCCTAATACGCAAAAGAGCTCCTGCTAGAATTCCACCTCTGCCCGTACCTCACAAAAAACTGCTACTCGGGTCATTGTCACACACCCTGCTGGGGAGCTAAGACTCTTCCTGGGAGAGTTAACAGCTCAGGTTTTCATTTGCCGAGTGAGCTGTGAAGGTATCTGGGTGATATCACTGGAGTGGCTGTGTTTCCTTCTAGTGAACTTCATGAATATAGCATCTACTGGGTGGGCCATGGTCACCTCTACAGTTGTTACTTGTTTAGCACATTCTACTTTTGTCGACATGGGGAGCCAAAGTAGCATTGGGGGGGGTGTGGATAGCCCATTTGGGGGGTGAACCCTAGAGTGTCACGCTTTAGGATTTACCCCAGACTCTATGATTTTGCCATAGAGTTTGGCAAATCCTAGAGAGTCTGTCATGGTGATGTCACTTCCCGGGGTTCAATGGAAGTGAGGTCATGCAATCAACGCATCATTCCCTCTCATATCTGCCCTCTCCCTCTCCCACTGGTGGCTAGGCACTTCTCTGGCAACTCTACTATGGAGAGAGAGTAGGATATAGCTTTACTGGGGCTGTATTAGGATTGTCAATGAGCTGGTTCCTGAATCTTAGGATGTAGCAGTAAAATTCTGAAGTACCATAAAGCTGTCAGATGGGAAGCATCATTTCCACATATGGTATAGGGTTTGGCGCTTTCTTGTTGTACTGGAGTGGTAGGTAATCAGGTCTGCTGTTAACATGTTGTAGGGATTCTCTAAGATGATGCAAACTACAGACAGATCCCTGTACCGGCATTATATATACTATGTTTCCTATCAGCACAGATTACTAGGGAAAATATTTCCCTAGATTTTTCCTTATATCTCTTACGTACCGAGTTTAAGCATAAAGTTTGTTTTAGGGAAGGGGGAGGCTGAAATATCTCTGCAGGGGACAGATCCTTGCAGATCTCCCCCTACCAAGGCAATAGCCTTGTTTTCCAAAAATCTATTCATCTACTTCCTTGTGAGAATGTTTCTGCATTAAGAAATTTCCCAGCTCAATGTAAATGCTTGATGTTGAACCGAACGTTATGCCCAGCATTCTGAGTTGTTGCTCTGTTTGTTTTAGGGCCTCCCTTTATATCTTAATCCCTCTCCCATCCCAACGTCGAGGTGTCTCTTGAAATAACAGTTACTTTCCCAGTAATTCTTTCCATATGTTTAGCATCTTCCTGTCTCCTTCAGCAGAGATCCCCAGAGACCATAAAGCTACGTGGTTATTTTCTTCGGAAATATCGCTGTTCCAAAAAATTATAATATAGGAACAAATAATATGCGCTTGGAAAGAAAGCACTGCCAGAAACCTAGACCAGAAGGCATCGTTCATTGTTTCGGAGGACAAACAGGCCAACGAGAAGGAAAAGTCCTTTGCCCAAAAATAACAAATTTTCGCACAAGCAACATATATGGTGTGACATATAGTTTAAATACAACATCATGTCTCACTGGCCCTGACAAATCTTGGATCGAAACTAGGGTTTGAACAAACTTTCTCCCTGTCTTCTTCCCCTCCTGCCTCCAACTGATGTGCTTCATTCTCTTGCGCCCCGATGACGTTTATGGCTATTTATATTTTATATTGTGGGCACTTGCCCTTAGCAGCTTTAAATCTTGACTGGAATACCAGATGTCTCACTCGAAACAGAAAACCAGAAAGCAGATTGTTAAGCCAAACAATAAAGCTTGTCAACAAAAAGAGGGCAATTGCATTTGCCTGATTTTTTTTTCTCCCTGCCTGCATCCACTTCATGATTTCTCTATCTCCTCTGGGAAAATCTTCAACATGGACAGAGTTTGATGCGATGTTCTTTCTCATTTTTTTTTTTTTTAGATTCGGAGCAGAGCCCGGGGTCAGACACCGAAGCGCTGGCCGAGAGGACGTCTTGCTCGTTTGGTTCGCACCCGGACCTCCCTTCGGGCGCCTCCCTGCCCCAGCCGCCTCCTACCTCATCCATGGAGGAGATCCAGGTGGAGCTGCAGTGCGCGGATCTTTGGAAAAGGTTCCACGACATTGGCACGGAAATGATCATCACTAAAGCAGGCAGGTAAGGTGGACGCCTCCTCTCAGCGGAACATCTTGACTGTCTCTGTGTTGGGGAGTCCATGGAAGAGAAGTGTTGTGTGTGTGAACTGTAATATGTATATTCAATGGTGTTCCTGCCTGGCTCATTGGACTGAGCTTGGGGACTTGGGACCGATGGGCGGTAGGATCCAAATCCCTGCACCAATCGTGGACCCCCCGCTGGTTTGAATGGTCCAATAACGTGCTGGCGTGGGAACCTTGAGTTGTATATAGTTGGCCCCATTGGCCAACTAGTCTTGAGTGCAGCACTATACTATGCTGTGCTGAAATAAAGAGCTATGATCGCTACCACCTCGCCTCTTCCTTGCATCGAACCCACTATATTGTAAGAAGGGTCTTCGTAGAACAGAGGGTTGTGTTGGCACCATTTCAGGCGCTAAAGATCTGAACTTGGATGTGGAAATTTTGGTCAGCCTTCGCAAAGCTCGCTGGCCTTGAAGCTGTGGAATGCCTGGCAGTGTTTTAGAATGGGACGCCCGTAGGAAATATGAACCGCCTCCATCTGCGGTAAACTTTCTATATTTCATCACTTAGCCCTAGCTATAGCTGTACCCGAGCAGCTGCTGACATCTGGGCAATGTTTAATTTATTTTTCTGAAAAGTGATGTTTAAAAAAAACAACCCTGATGTTGTCTCTTCAAATTTTCATTAGCTTTGGTACCGCTTGACTGGCTGGCATGAGGTTTTTAGCAGTGCTTTTAACATATTTTTCAATAATTAGCAATGAGGTGCCAATATGTTTTTCAAAAAACACGTTTGGGCCATCTGGAAACTTACCCATCACCAGGACTTTATTGAAAATGCACAACTGGGTTTTTGGAAGGCAAGAAGACTCTTCCAAGCCATCAGAGTGACAGAATTCTTTTCTTTTCCTTCCTTCCTGATCTTTCTTTCGTCCTTCCTGATCTTTCTTTCGTCCTTCCTGATCTTTCTTTCTTTCTTTCTTTCTTTCTTTCTTTCTTTCTTTCTTTCTTTCTTTCTTTCTTTCTTTCTTTCTTTCTTTCTTTCTTTCTTTCTTCCTTCCTTCCTTCCTTCCTTCCTTCCTTCCTTCCTTCCTTCCTTCCTTCCTTCTTCTTCTTTCTTTCTTTCTTTCTTTCTTTCTTTCTTTCTTTCTTTCTTTCTTTCTTTCTTTCTTTCTTTCTTTCTTCTCTCTCTCTCTCTCTCTCTCCCCCCCCAGTGGGAACCCAAAGCTGCTTTTGTGTATTAACCAGATGTGAAGCTCACAATGTTTTGCATCCTCCTTAATTTGATTCGCCCTTAATCACTTTTCACATTTCAAAACTTTTAGTGGAATAAAATAATAGAACAAAAAAATAGATAGGATCCAAAATGGGCGAAACTGAGTAAATTCACCCTTAATCCTTTAAAGTGTGTAGGAATATTAATCTTATATTCAGTGTATCTGGTGTGTTTAAGATACGGAACCATTGTCAATGTTTGCTGGCAATTCTGATTCCAAAGTCTGATCTTGGATCATAATAAACTCAACTGGACTAAACAAGAAGTAGAAGTTGCTTCATGCTGCCAGAAAGTGTGCTCCCTGGCCCTGCGTTATGGATAGATGTACTCGGTCCCCTCCATAACTGAGCATGGGGGGAGGGAACCTCTTCCTGTGAGTTTTGCAGCAGAACTGACTGTGCAGAGTACTGACTGACAGCTGGCTGTGGAGTGAGCGGATTGTCTGGCAACCAGCTGTGTCACAGTTCTGATTGGATGTCAGCAAGCATTCTTCCACCCACCTTTCCCGAGCAGTTAATGTGGTTAAAAACATGTGGCACTTTTTTTAAACAAAAAGAACAATCTATAAAACATTGAAAATTGCTGGGGGGGTGGTGTTGGTGTGAGATGGAATAGTCATAAGCGTGCTGTTCAAAGCCAACACCCGCCAATTAGAGCTGCACATTAGCTACCTCGGCAGAAAAATTTACAAGCTAGTCAAAGCTGGTGGAAGCTTCTATTGCCAAGCAAATTGAAAAGAGTATTACTGTTTACTGGAGCATCTGTTTTTTTGTTTGTTTTGTGTACTACTATCTTATTTACCTGAGTTACTGAGATAGCAACGTTCCAAACATTTCATCTAAAGTCCAGGTTATCAAGGCTCACACTGACATTAGTCTAAACGAGGGAGTGAATTCAGACAAAGGTAAATCATATATCCGTGATTATCTGTTCTGTGGGAGGCACTTCCCAATTTCGGTGTAGGGGAGGAATAAGTTGGGACAACGGGCTCAAACTGGTGATGCCAAAATGTTACAGACAACTGTCCATTTGGACCATATATCTGTCCTTTCCTTTTCCCCATCTTGGAAAATAGGACTTTAAAATGGGATAGTGGAAATGCAACAAAATTAGAAGGGAGTTTATGGAGTGTGCATGTGCATGTGTGTCTGGGCAGACAAGAAGAGCAATACCAGATAGAGCCAGGGAGAGGAGGCCAATACCAATAAGTCTCCGCTGCCTCAATCATAGGCAAGGCAGAACACCACCTTTTTACAGGCATTAAGTCCCAGAGGGCTTAGATCTCCCTTGGGAGATTGCTCCACCAGGTCGGCACCGGACCTGAAAAAGCTCTGGCTCTGGTTGAGGCGAAGTGGACCTCCTTTGAGCAGGGGATCACCAGCAGATATTCACAGAGCATAACACTCTTTGGGGGATGTGCCGGGAGACATGGTCTTGAAGGTACGTTGACCCCAGACCACAGAGGGCTTTAAAGGTTAAAACCAAACGTTTGAATTTGACTCGGTATTCAACTGGGAGCTGGTGCAGTTGGCAAAGCATTGGCTGTATAAGTGCTCTAGATGAGAAATAAAGATGGCAGCAATGCCTTTGGTGATCTGAAGAATTAATAAAAGGCCCCACTACTGTTAACTGTTCGTTAAACTCGTTGCATGATCCAGCTTGTTTCCATTTGAATTCCAATTATGTTCATTTTTCTAAGTAATCAGCACCTTGGACAGAGAAATGATTCAAGAAGAGTGTTCCAACTGGGCTGTAATAGTTTTCAGGGATCTAAAGGAAAGTTGGGGGGAAGTGACTTAGCCCTCATTCTCCACCATTATTAGTTCTTCTGGTGCGTTGAAATGACCATTCGGTCCCTTTTCTCCTCTCCATCTGGCTGTGCAAAAGTTTGCACATCCACTTCACAACTCTTCCCTTGCTGGCAAAATAGGTCGCATAGAAGAGAAAGTGAAAATTTGGGGGCATCAATCCATAATGGCAGAAGAGCAATATTCGTATCTGAAATTATGCCTGGTGAAAAACTGTGGGGTGTCTTCTTTGCCTGGAAGATCACAGGGATTCGCAAAGGACCAGATGCCTTGTGGTTAAGGGGAAAAGTGGGGTGGAAATATTTAAATAAACATTAGGTATGCCCAGGGCTCTTTTTTTTGAGCAGAAACGCACAGGAACGCAGTTCCAGCTGGCTTGGTGTCAGGGGGTGTGGCCCAATATGCAAATGAGGTCTGCTGGGCTTTTTCTACCAAAAAAGCCTCATGTGAAACAATGGTGACATCAGGGGATGTGGCCTAATATGCAAATGAGTTCCTGCTGGGCTTTTTCTACCCCAAAAGCCCTGGGTGTGCCATTTTTGAAGTCAATTCTTCCAACTTCTATAAATGATGTACATGGGAGAAAAAGATAATTCATTTGATCAGGTTTTTTTTTTTCAAATATGATAAAATATGATAGAGCCTCGTGGCGCAGAGTGTTAAAGCTGCAGTACTACAGTCCTAAGCTCTGCTTACGACCTGAGTTTGATCCCCGGTGGAAGCTGGGTTTTCAGGTAGACGGCTCGAGGTTGACTCAGCCTTCCATCCTTCCGAGGTCGGTCAAATGAGTCCCCAGCTTGCTGGGGGGGAAGTGTAGAGGACTGGGAAAGGCAATTGCAAACCACCCCGTAAAAAGTCTGCCATGAAAACGTTGTGAAAGCAACGTCACCCCAGAGTCGGAAACGACTGGTGCTTTCACAGGGGAGCTTTCCTTTCATATGGAGTTAGAGCTTGGGTCCATCTAGCTCAGTGGTGGATCTCCAGGGGTTCTGAGAGAGAGAAGACTTTACTGACATCTGTTACCTAAGATCCTGTAATCAGAAACGGGTACGGATTGAACCAAGGATCTTAAGATGGTCTACCACTGAGGACCTCTCCCCTTCTTGAGGCAAGTAAAGAATTATAATTGAGAGAGTTTCTGACCCAAGGTCACCCAGCAAACTACATGGCAGAATGAGCACTTGAAGTTTGACCAATAATGATCGATTCCTGGAGAGGCTTTTTGTTCCATTAATAATTGAGGAGCTCCTCCCCATCTGTCTCTTGAGGGGGGAAGAAGAAGAAGAGATTGGATTTATACCCCACCCTACACTTGGGGGTCTCAGAGTGGCTTACAATCATCTTTTCCTTCCCACAACAGACACCCTCTGAGGTAGGCGGAACTGAGAGAGAGCTCTTCCAAGAACGGCTCTGAAAGAACTTGTGACTGACTCGAGATCACGCCAGCAGGTGCATGGGAAGGAATGGAGAATCAAACCCCATTCTGCTGGATTAGTGTCCATGCTCCTAAGCACTACACCAAACTGGCTTTACATTTATGTGTGCTGTCAAGTTGCAACCACTTACGGCAACCCAGGAAGGGGCTTCCTAGGCAATTGAGAAGCGGAGGTGGTTTTGCCATTGTCTCCCTCTGCATACATGAAGGTCTTGTCCCTGGCACCTCCAGCTAAATGGATCAAGTAGAAATGGTCACGTGAAGGTCTTGTCCCTGGCACCTCCAGCTAAATGGATCAAGTAGAAATGGTCACGTGAAGGTCTTGTCCCTGGCACCTCCAGCTAAATGGATCAAGTAGAAATGGTCACGTGAAGGTCTTGTCCCTGGCACCTCCAGCTAAATGGATCAAGTAGAAATGGTCACGTGAAGGTCTTGTCCCTGGCACCTCCAGCTAAATGGATCAAGTAGAAATGGTCACGTGAAGGTCTTGTCCCTGGCACCTCCAGCTAAATGGATCAAGTAGATATGGTCACGTGAAGGTCTTGTCCCTGGCACCTCCAGCTAAATGGATCAAGTAGATATGGTCACGTGAAGGTCTTGTCCCTGGCACCTCCAGCTAAATGGATCAAGTAGATATGGTCACGTGAAGGTCTTGTCCTTGGCACCTCCAGCTAAATGGATCAAGTAGAAATGGTCACGTGAAGGTCTTGTCCCTGGCACCTCCAGCTAAATGGATCAAGTAGATATGGTCACGTGAAGGTCTTGTCCCTGGCACCTCCAGCTAAAAGGATCAAGTAGATATGGTCACGTGAAGGTCTTGTCCCTGGCACCTCCAGCTAAATGGATCAAGTAGATATGGTCACGTGAAGGTCTTGTCCCCGGCACCTCCAGCTAAAAGGATCAAGTAGATATGGTCACGTGAAGGTCTTGTCCCTGGCACCTCCAGCTAAAAGGATCAAGTAGTATTCTCACAATTTGTATTGTTTAATCCCACAATTTTTTAAAAAAATTAAGGTTTAGATAGAATTTTTTCCCGGGGCCCTGCTGGGACTTTCCGCAGTCCTGGCATTATGATGCTCCTTTGGGCCCTGCTGAGCTGAGCAGATGCATCTTTTGACATGGGGAGTGAAATTCAAATTTCTGGCATTGCTCATCATCACTCTCAAGTAGATGAACACTACCAGTAGCCACCTGGGTGTAGTGGTTAAGTGTGTGGACTCTTTTCTGGGAGAACCGGGTTTGATTCCCCACTCCTCCACTTGCATCTGCTGGAATGGCCTTGGGTCAGCCATAGGTTTCTTAGAAGTTGTCGTTAAAAGGGCAGCTGCTGTAAGAGCTCTCAGCCCCACCTACCTCACAGGCTGTCTATTTTTGGGGGAGGAAGGTAAAGGAGACGGTGAGCTGCTCTGAGACTCTGAGTTTCAGAGTGGAGGGCAGGATAGAGATCCAGTATCTTCTGCTAGAGAAGGATGAAGACTTCCATGTTTTGAATGTGTGCCTTGAGGATTTGTGGTGCACTGAGCACAGATACATTGGAATGCTGCAACGTGCATGGTGTGTACACAATGAGCACAGCTGTTATGCTGAGCAGACACAGCTGCACAGCATACGGCCGTTATGAAAGCTACCCCTTTTGACTGCATGAAAGTCACCCGGTCTTAGCCTGAAAACCTTAACCAATTGACACCTAGGGCAAGTCTCCTATTACTTCACTCATGGTCCAGATTTCACACTCATTTCCCAGCCTTTGCATCTGACTCTAGCTGGCTCCATGGTTCCCCACTGGAAATCTGTGCCACAGTCTTCAGAAGTCACCCGGAGTGTGAGGTTGGGGTGATCCCAAGCCTTAAAACAGATGGCTATTCTCAACAACACTGCCTTCTTGCACCTGGTTGTCTTCCTACATCTACAACCCTCAGAGCACTTTGGAAGCTCATCAGCTTTCAAGAAGAGAATGTAGGTTGGAGCCGAGGGATCTGTTGCCCTGGTCAACACAGTGTGAGACTGAGAGCTTCCAGGGCACAGTCTTGGAACAGCTGAAGAGCAGTTGGAACAAGTTCTGGTGTAGCGGTGGAAAAGTAATGCACAAAATCCAGTTGTGATTAGTTGAAAAGTAGTTCATATAAAACTAGCTTGAGGGGGCAGGGACTGAAACCCAGGACTGAGCCATAATATGCGTGCGCACTCTTGTATTATGCATTTCATGAACAATTTTGCATTCATTCCCCCTTTTTCCATCTTTTTTTTTTGTGGTGCGTGAATAGCGTGAAGCTGGTTGCCTATTAAGAGTGAGGGCAAGAAGCACTGCCCTCACTCTGATTTGGCTTTGTGAGGTCATCATGTGATCAAATCCAGTTGGCTACCTAATATCATCACGGAGCCTATTTTGATTATTGCCATCATTTTGCCTATGTGGTTCCTCCTCAGCTGGGATAACCTCAAAAAAAAGACCCATGTTTTGTACAATTTTATTTCTTAATTAATCCCAACATGTATATCCCACCTTTCCTTGAGGGTCAAGGAGGCTTATAAGTCAAAGGAAAACATTCTAATTTAAAAAAAATCAGATAAATCACCAGGACTTTTGGAGGGTTGGTAGGTTTGTCATCTGCCACAGTTATGGGACATGCCTTTGCTGCCAGTTTTCAGACCAGGGCCATTAGAAACATTTGCAAATTATGTTCTCTAAGAAATGGTTTTACCCATATGTGACTCTTTAGAGTAAAGTCACATAAGCATCAGTTGGAAAAAGCTGGTTCATAAAGTACTCTTGGCCAGTTTTCCTTGAACAAATGGGGGTTGCCCGTTCACCGTGGCAATCTCTGCTTCTTCTTGATAGCAGCAACTTATGAAAACTCTGCTTCAGGGGAAGGCAGCAGACGGCAGGGAAAACCAGGCAAGGCAAGAATAGGCAGTAGAGAGTTCAGGTTAACAAACAGGACCATGGACAGTTCCAAGGTGGCAGAGAAGTTGCTCCAACAGACTGCCGAGTTCAATGAAAAGTGAAATTGCAGGCTGCTATAAGCGCAGACCCATTGCCACACAGGTTTAATTCCCAACCTATCCCCTTCTCTGTAGCTTCTGGGACAATTTGCCCATGGATGCTGGTGAATCATTGGGTGCCACTGGCAAGGAGTGGAGAAATGCAGAATGCTTGGTTGTCAGGGCACTCATTAGACATAACCAGGGCTTTTTTTTGTATCAGGAACTCCTTTGCATATTAGGCCACACACCCCTGATGTAACCAATCCCCCTGGAGCTTACAGTAGACCCTGTACGAAGAGCCTTGTAAGCTCTTGGAGGATTGGCTACATCAGGGGTGTGTGGCCCAGGGATGGAATTCTAGCAGGAGTTCCTTTGCATATTAGGCCACGCCCCCTGATGTAGCCAATCCTGCTGGAGCTTACAGTAGGCCCTGTACGAAGAGCCTTGTAAGCTCTTGGAGGATTGGCTACATCAGGTGGGCATGGCCTAATATGCAGAGGAGCTTCTGCTAGAAAAAGAGCCCTGGTGATTTCTCTAATCGAATCCCCTCTGGTTTAGTGTCCAAGTTGCCATTTGCAACAGAGGAAAGGACGGAGGAGCTTTAATTTGTCCAGGTGCCTCTGTGGTGAGCATGGTAATGCGTGGAGAGGAGTCACAGTACTAATAGTAGCTGGTGATAAGGAACCCACCCTGCCCTGGATCACCTAGGCTAGCCTGATCTTGTCAGACCTCAGAAGCTAAGTAGCATTGGCCCTGGTCACTATTTCGATGGGAGACCACCAAGAACATAACATAAGAGAAGCCATGTTGGATCAGGCCAATGGCCCATCCATTCCAACACTCTGTGTCACACACTGGCCAAAAAAACTCAAGTGCCATCAGGAGGTCCATCAGTGGGGCCAGGACACCAGGACACTGTGCCCCCACCCCAAGCACCCAGAATACAGAGCATCACCTGCCCCAGACAGAGAGTTCCAACAATACGCTGTGGCTAATAGCCACTGATGGACCTCTGTTCCATATGTTTATCCAAGGAAGTCCACGGAGACATGATGTAGACACTTAGGAAACCTCCCAGTGACATCTTTCAGAATGGGGGAAACCTAGAACTTGTGGCATTCTGCCTTATGATGTAAGCGTCAGATGTAGACTCAGGAAATAGTGAATCCTGGATTCCATTGGAGTTTAAACTGGCGGCAGAGTGGAAAACTGAAACGGGTCCTTCAGATAAAAGAACACCATGGGGTACAACTCCCCTTCCCTTTCCCAGCTTCCACGCATTTCAGTGGAGCTTGCACACAAGAGACCTTTCCCTGTGGCTTGTGTGAGCTTGACTTTTCTTTCTCCTCCTCTGCCATCTTGAATGGCCTTGAATGGCATTACTCCAGCCGTTCTGCCTCTGGATTCTTCATCAGTCCTCTGAAACCTGAGATGGTTTTCAAGCTGCTCTCCAGCCTCCTCCCTCCAATTAGGAGGGCTGTAAAAAGCAACTTCCTGGACCATTTTTTTGACTTGGTGGGTTTAACAAGCCATTGTGGTGGAAATTAATAATGCCCTCCAGACACTCCAGGGTCATTCCTCTTTCCTTTTAAAGACTGCAGTTGGCCTTTTGTCTCTGGAGCTAACCTCATCAAATAGACCAAGTCTCTCTCGGTCTCTGTCTCTCTCTGTCTCTCTGTCTGTCTCTTTGTGTCTCTGTCTGTCTCTGTCTCTTTTAGCCCCAGATAGTTTTTATGCTGTTGACTTTAACTAGCCAGTTTGGTGTAGTGGTTAAGTGTGTGGACTCTTATCTGGGAGAACCAGGTTTAATTCCCCGCTCCTCTGCTTGCAGCTACTGGAATGGCCTTGGGTCAGCCATGGCTCTTGCACAGTTGTCCTTGAAAGGGTGGCTTCTGGGAGAGCTCTCTCAGCCTCACCCACCTCACAAGGTGCCTGTTGTGGGGGAGGAAGGTAAAGGAGATCATGGGCCGCTCTGAGACTCTGAGATTTGGAGTGGAGGGTTGGATATAAATCCAATGTCGTCTTCTTCTTCTTCTAGCTAGAGTCACCTAAGCATTCGTAGGGTTTCCCCATCACTCGACCATGAACATCCTTATGAAGAAAAGGAGATGCAGTCTCCAACAGGTAGCCCTTCAGTAGAAAAGAGCCCCAACTTTAACGTGATGAAATGGATTCAGGTGTTGGTCTGAAGCAGCAGAACCAAGCTGGTGCCCAGTGGCCTCTTGAAGACCAGCGAAGTTTCATTCAAGGTTTAACTTTTCATGGGCAAGCACACTTCTTCAGATACAGGAAGTGTGCTTGGGTCCGAAAGCCCATACCCCCGAATGAAATGGTTTCGGTCTTCAGGTTACCACTGGGCTCAAACGTTGTGATGAAATGGAGGCAGCGACAGCTAGGTGGAGCAATAGCTCGCAAATATCCCACAGACCGTTCCTTTCGTGCTGCTCCCAGCTGGTTCGTAAAGGAGGCGATGACCCCTTCCCACATGATCGACGCCTGCCCATCCCACAATCCGCTCCTTTGATCCAATCAACTCAGAGCCACCTAAAGAAGACAATTGGCTGTCAATTGTATCAGAACCTGACCCTCCCCAAATGGGAAAAGCCCAACGCTGCTGTCCAGAGTTGATTGTCAAGAGTCCTTGCGTGTTTTGAGCTCTTGTGCTTTTCCTGGGGGCTAATACAACATACTCCATTTTGCTCAGCCAAAGGTCGCACCTCTTTGCGTGGGTCGGTCCTGCACCGTCTTTACTCCTGTTTGTCATGAAGCCAATCAGATGGATCTAACAGCAGTGATTTCATGTAACTCCTGCTATCGCTCAAGGGCTCTGACCTGGATAGTCCAAGTTAGCCTGCTCTCATCCCATCTCAGAAGCTAACCAAGGTTGGTCCTGTCTAGTATCTGGACGGGAGACCTCCAGGGAATAGTAGGGTTAGAGCACAGTGGCAGGCAATGGCAAGCCACCTCTGAATGTCTCTTGCCTTAAAAAAAACGCATGAGAGGTGCCCAAAAGTTGGCTGCAACTTGATGGGGGGGGAGGGAGAGAATTGCTCTGGGGTTGGTCGCCTGAATACCTGTTGTGTCCACCCTTTGTTTGTCCTGTGAAATTACCAAATGGAAGCATGCTGACCAACCGCTGGTAAGTGCATGCAAAGAGCCCTCTAGGATCAGACGCAAGTTCCTCTAAGGTAGTCCTGCATTTCCACTAATCAGAGGCCTTGGGGAATGATTTTCAAGCAGGATATGACAACAACTCTGCTCTCCAGATTTTTTTTTTTTGTAGTAGTAGAGCAAGTTTGGTGTAGTGGTTAAATGTGTGAACTCCTTTCTGGGAGAACCGGGCTTGATTGCCCACTCCTCCACTTGTAGCTGCTGGAATGGCCTTGGATCAGCCATAGGCAGTTTGGTGTAGTGGTTAAGCACGTGGACTCTTATCTGGGAGAACCGGGTTTGATTCCCCACTCCTCCACTTGCACCTGCTGGAATGGCCTTGGGTCAACCACAGCTCTCGCAGGAGTTGTCCTTGAAAGGGCAGCTGCTGTAAGAGCTCTCTCAGCCCCACTCACCTCACAGGGTGTCTGATGTGTGGGAGGAGGGAAAGGTAAAGGAGATTGTGACCACTCTGAGACTCTGAGATTCAGTGTATAGGGTGGGATATAAATCCAATATCTTCTTCTTCTTCTTCACCACTCTGGTATTCCTTGAAGGTCTCCCATCTAAATACTAGCTAGGGCCAACTGTGTTTAGCGTCTGAGATTTGACAAGACCAATCTAGTCTGGGATATCCAAGACAGGGCATGTTTAAAATGCTAAAGAATTTGACATTATTACGTTTCACGAGTGATTTGCTTTACAGTGTCCTCTAAGAATTAAGTTTCATTTTCAGAATATAAGGGGAACATTTTGACTTGTTTGTGGTTAACATAAGAACATAAGAGAAGCCATGTTGGATCAGGCCAACGGCCCATCCAGTCCAACACACAATGGCCAATAATTTATATATATACATATATATACACACTGTGGCTAATAGCCACTGATGGACCTCTGCTCCATATTTTTATCTAACCCCCTCTTGAAGCCGGCTATGCCTGTAGCCGCCACCACCTCCTGTGGCAGAGAATTCCACATGTTAATCACCCTTTGGGTGAAGAAGTACCTCCTGGTTGAATGATCCCCCTAAAACCCCACTGGCAATTTTGTCTGTAAAACCATGTATCAGGGCTTTTTTTTTTTTTTTTAGCAGGAGTACACAGGAAAGCAGTTCTGGTTGGCTTGGTGTCAGGGGGTGTGGTCTGATATGCAAATGAGTTCCAGCTGGGCTTTTTCTACAAAAGAATCCATGCATGAAACAATGGTGGCATCAGGGGGTGTGGTCTAATATGCAAATGTGTTCCTGGTAGTTTGCGTGCTAGTTTGGTGTAGTGGTTAAGTGCGCAGACTCTTATCTGGGAGAACCGGCTTTGATTCCCCCACTCCTCCACTTGCAGCTGCTGGAATGGCCTTGGGTCAGCCATGGTGGTGAAGTGTGCGGACTCTTATCTGGGAGAACCGGGGTTGATTCCCCACTCCTCCACTTGCGGCTGCTGGCAGGGTTGGATCTGGAGAGGGGCAGAGGGGGGTGCTTGCCCCGGGCGCCGATGGGGGGGGGGCGCCAAATTGGGAATGGAGTCCATTGTATTCTATGGGACCATAAGATAGAATGGCCCATAAGGGGGCACCATTTTTTTACTTTCGCCCCCCTCCCCTCAAAAACCATGTAGCTCTGGTCCTGCCTGCTAGAATGGCCTTGGGTCAGCCATAGCTGTGGCAGAGGTTGTCCTTGAAAGGGCAGCTGCTGGGAGAGCCCTCTCAGCCCCACTCACCTCACAGGGTGTCTGTTGTGGGGGAGGAAGGGAAAGGAGATTGTAGGCCACTCTGAGCCTCTGTCCTTGAAAGGGCAGCTGCTGGGAGAGCCCTCTCAGCCCCACCCACCTCACAGGGTGTCTGTTATGGGGAAAGAAGATAAAGGAGAGTGTGAGCCACTCTGAGACTCTGATTCAGAGTGAAGGGCAGGGTATAAGCCTGCCGTCTTCTTCTTCTTGGCTTTTTTTTTTTTTGCAAGGAATTGTACACTTTCCCTTCTTTGGGATGCCCATTCGAAGCCAATTCGAGCACCTTATACAGCCGTTGCTGCAACCCGCTCCCAATTAAAGAAATGAGCATCGCTTCGAACACTTCTGCCGTTCGCTGCACAGTGGTGCCATTCAGCAGAGCAGCTGGCAGGGCAGCCACCGTTGACGCACGCTTGCGCTCTACTGACGGGTTTGCTCAGGTTATTTTTGCTGTCCTCCTTGGGTGGGTCACGCTTGCTGAAAATCAGCTATGTACATGTGTGGCCTTTTGTTCTTGCGCAGTTGGTGCGCCTTCCTCCCATTGGCAGCATTCATGGGGCTTAGAACTTAACAAATCTTCCGAGCTTTCCCAGGTGGTAATGCGAGAACATGTCAATGTGATCCAGTTAGTGCAAGCAAATGCTCTTGGCTTTTGAGCGTTGGGCAGCGAGGCAAACCAGCCAGGCTGGGGCTTTAGAAAGACATCACTAGGGATGTTTCAGAGAGCAGAGTAGCTGTGTTGGGCTACAGTAGAAGAGAAGAAGAAGATGATATTGGGTTTATATCCTGCCCTATACTCTGAATCTCAGAGTCTCAGAGCAGTCACAATCTCCATTACTTTCCCACACACACACACACACACAACAGACACCCTGTGAGGTGGGTGGGGCTGAGAGAGCTCTCCCAGAAGCTGCCCTTTCAAGGACAACTCCTGCGAGAGCTATGGCTGACCCAAGGCCATTCCAGCATGTGCAAGTGGAGGAGTCGGGAATCGAACCTGGGCCATTTACCCACTGAGCTTACCTCAGAGCGATGTCCCTCTTCACCGCGCAGCGTCTGCGCGGATTTCCCACCAACTGCTCCGAGTAACCAAGTAGAGTCGTGGCTTTTGCGTCGCTAACGTAAACTGGTTTTTAGCGGTTTCCATTTGCGACACAAAAGGTCGGGAACTTCCTGGTTCCTCGGAGCAGCCTCGGAGCAGTTGGTGGGAAATCCGCGCAGACGCTGCGCGGTGAAGAGGGACGTCGCTCCGAGGTAAGCTCAGTGGGAAAACGGCCTTGGTTCTCCCAGATAAAAGTCCGTGCACTTAACCACCACACCAAACTGGCAAGATTCAAGTCCAGTAGCACCAACAGGAAAGTCCAAACTCACTTTGTTGAACTAGAGAAATAAGCCATGCCACTTCCCCCTTCCCCTAGAGTGCAGGGTCAAACACTTTTTCCCAACCTGTTTTTAAAAGAATGGATGAAGGGAGACAATGGGGAATGATCCAATTCCAAGATTGTGGGGGGGAAAGCAAATTTTTTCAAATCGTAAACGAATTTTTTTAAACTTAAACTGTATTGATTATTAAAAGAACTTAAGTAAAATACGAGATATACAAAAAAAACCTGCAGGATTTAAATAATAATTTGCCAACAAAATTCAAATAATAATATACGTACTGTATAAATCTTCGTTATATAATACTAATATAATATCATCTAAACCAGGAATGGCCAGACTTACTCAATGTAAGAGCCACATGGAATAAACATCAGATGTTTGAGAACCGCAAGACATAAATGTCAGATATCTGAGAGCTGCAAGGAAGGAAGGCAAATAGATGAGGGGAGGGAGGGAGAAGAGAGGTGGGAAGAAAGCAACTTTAACTTTAAATGCGTTCGCCAAGCTGCTGGTTGGTTTGGCTTGGAGAAGGAATTTAAAGAGACAAATGCCTTCTCCAAGCTGACCAATGGAGTGGTGGGGGCACCAAGAGCCACACAATATGTGAAAAAGAGCTACAGGTGGCTCCCGATCCACAGTTTGGCCACCCTGATCTAAACAGAGGTGGTTAAGTATCCCTGTTGGATCAGCCTTCCTGAGGGGAGAAGACTGGCTTGGACATGAATTGGGTAGGGATCTGTGTAATACAAAGATAATTTCTTTGGCATGTTTCTAACCGGCTCGTGCCATGGGGAGATGTACCAATTTGATGCATGTTTTTGACTTCACCTTGGAAAAAAAACATTCAGTTAGTTCTATTATTAATTACCAGGGCTTTTTGGGTAGCAGGAACTCATTTGCATATTAGGCCACGTACCCCTGATGTAGCCAATCCTCCAAGAGCTTACAGGGATCTTATTACCGGGCGTACTGTAAGCTCCAGGAGGATTGGCTACATCAGGGATGTGTGGCCTAATAGGCAAAGGAGCTCCTGCTAGAATCCCACCCCTGGAAATTACTGAGCATCACGTATAGCTAGATAGGGGTGACTTCCCTGTATCAAGCATGGGGGGGGGGGGGGGGAGGAAGGGCTTGGGAAAGCTCAGCACAGCTTTCAGAACTCTGCCCTCCATCTGTGACATCATGGGCAGTGTTCCCTCTAAGCTGAGTTAGTGTGCTAGCTCACAGTTCTTTAGCCTCTGGCTCACACGTTTTTGTCTTAGCTCAGGAAAGATGGCCCCAGAGCACACTAATTTATGCAGCAGCTCACAACTTTAATGCCAGTAGCTCACAAAGTAGAATTCTTGCTCACAAGATTCCACAGTTTAGAGCAGAGGTGTCAAACACCTGGCCCAGGGGCCGAATCAGGCCCCTGGAGGGCTCTTATCGGCCCCCCAAGCAACTGGCTGTCATCTGCTTCCTTCTCCTTCTCCCTCTCCCTTGCTTCCTTCTGTGTAACAGATTGCTTTGCCAGGCTTGCTCAATCACACAGGAGCTGTTGAGCAAAACCTCTATTTTCTCCATTGGCTGAGGCTCCTCCCTTGGGGAAGAAGGCGGCGGGGGAGGAAGAGCTTGCTTTCCTAGGCTATCACAATCACACAGCAGAGCTACCCAACCAAGCCTCTTTTCCTTCTATTGGCTGAGGCTCCTCCCCCTCCTGGTCCCCTGGGGAAGGAAGGCAAGAGCCAGAGATCCTTTTGCCCTGTTCCCTGGAGCCCAGTAGAGAAATACAAAGAAAGCACCTTTAAGACCAATGAGTGCTAATGTTTTAAGTTTTTAAAAAATTCTTTAATCGTTTTTGTCTGCGTCTTTTATAAAGTTTATATCTCTGCTACCTAATCTTAAATAGGTACACATATAGCCCAGTCCAACATGGCCTGGCCCAACAAGGTCTCATTTATGTCAGATGTGTTTGACACCCCTCATAACCAATGTGTTTGACACCCCTGGTTTAGAGGGGGTATTGATCACGGGGTGAGTTTTCTTCCCTCCCTGCCCTCAGAGAGGAGTTAGATGGTCTGCATAGTCCTTCCATCCTATTTGTACCAAATAGAGTCATGTCTTCTGGGGCACTGTGTCATCTTGGTCCATTACCGATGGCACAGCAGACATCTTAATGAAAGGAGATGCAGACACCATCTAGTGTCCGGGGGGTAGGGGACGAGACACACACCATGTGAAGCATTGGCCTCCTCAGAACATCTGGAGGGTGGGTGTTGTCTGCAGTGGCAGAGCCCTTGCTTGAGCAGACATCTTAAGGTGTCTTAAGATGCATAAGATCCTGGGTTCAAGCACCAGCAATTCGAGTCATCAAGATTTCCAGCAGCAGAGCTGGGCGAGATCTCTGCCTAGGAGCCTGGATTGCCACCCCAAGTTAGAGTAGATAGTTCTGAGGTTGATGCCCCCACACCACGATCCAGTCTGAGTCAGCTTTCATGTGATGCGTGCCAGCGTGGCACTACACCGTGCCAGAGTGGTGTAGTAGTTAAGAGCGGTGGATTCGAATCCGGAGAACTGGCTTTGATTCCCCACTCCTCCTCCACTTGAATCCTTCTGGGTAGCAGGCCCGTAACTACAGGTGGGGGGCCTGGGAGGGGCCAGACGCCATTAATCTCCCCCCTGCTTTACCTTTCTGGCCCCTCCCGCCGCCTTCCTCGCTTGCCCACAGCTTTTCTTTACTCCCCATTATTTTTCTCAGTCACCAGCTGCCTTCCTTGGTCGCCCACTGCCTTCCTTGCCCGCCTTTCTCTCCCGCCTGCCCACCTTCCTTGCCTGCTTGCCGTCTTCCTCACCCACCCACCACCTTTCTCAGTTGCCGGCCGCCTTCGTCGCCTGCCTTTCTTGCCCGCCCCCCCCACCTTCCTAGGCCACCCGCCACCTTCCTCGCCTGCCTTCCTCAGTTGCCTGCCGCCTTTCTCACTCGCCCTCCCTGCGACCCCCCCCTCTAAATTTTTATCCTCCGGGCCCCCCCATCTAAAGTTTTCTGGCTATGGGTAGCCTTAGGCCGGTCACAGTTCTCTCAGAACTCTTTCAGCCCCACTACCTCCCAGGGTGCCTGTTTGGGGGGAGACGGAGGGAAGGCAATTATAAGCCACTCTGAGACTCCTTAGCGTAGTTTCTTCCGCTGTATCTCAATATTTTTTCCATGTGAGCAAAGAAGTCCCCCTTGAGCTAATCGTTGTCCCCATTTCTACTTTTGTAGGAGAATGTTTCCTGCGATGAGAGTGAAGATTACAGGGTTGGACCCTCACCAGCAGTATTATATTGCCATGGACATTGTGCCTGTGGATAACAAGAGATACAGGTGAGGACTCTGGAAGAACTTCCTAAAGGACGTCATGCAGAATAGAATAGACCAGGAACTGTAGTCCCCAGCTTAATGAGCATGGCGGGGGCTTCCCTGCTGCGTCCCAGTTGATCAGACGATTGGAAAAGACACCAGGGAAGTGCTCCAATGATTTGCCACTGGGTAGTCCCCAGAGCAGTAGCCCTGTGGCAGAGAGTGGTAAAGCTGCAGTACTGCAGTCCAAACTCTCTGCTCATGACCTGAGTTCGATCCCGGTGGAAGCTGGGTTTTCAGGTAGCTGGCTGGAGGTTGACTCAGCCTTCCATCCTTCCGAGATGGGTCAAATGAGTCCCCAGCTTGCTGGGAGGAAAGCGTAGAGGACTGGGGAAGGCAATGGCAAACCGCCCCGTCAAAAGTCTGCCGGGAAAACGCTGTGAAGGCAACGTCACCCCAGAGTCAGAAATGACTGGTGCACTGCTTGCACAGGGGGCTACCTTGACCTTTACGTTCAGTACTCAGTGGTTTTTTGAAGCAGCATAGGTGTCAGGAGACGAGGTAAGGACAAATGCACGCCAAGGCTCAGATGTGTACATATGAATGCACCATTTTAATCTGAGGGTGGGGGTGGCTGGGCCGGCCCAAATCACCCATCTGAATGTAGCCTCTGATTACCTATTTAGAATTTGATAGTATACAAGCATTCCAAAATGCAACCGCCGTGTGAGGCTAAAAGACAGCAGTATCGGCGCCAAGAAGGTCACGTCACTTAAAGTGCCCTAAAGCCTCTTGGGATGCTTTTTTGGGGGGGGGGACTTTTTTTGGAGCAGGAATGCACAGGAACGCAATTCTGGCTGGTTTTGGCATCAGGGGGCGTGTGGCCTGATATGCAAATGAGTTCCAGCTGGGCTCTTTCTACCAAAAAAAATCCCTGTGTGAAACAATAATGATGTTGGAGTATGGCCTAATGTGCAAATGAGTTCCTGCTGGGCTTTTTCTACAAAAGAAGCCCTGATACAGAACCAAAAGTTTCAACTCTAGAGTCTCATTAATGTAGAAATTGAAAGAGCTCTGGGTTAGCATGGGCAAACGATGGAGACTCAACCCAGCCCTAATTCCACAACAGTGCAAATGGTAGCTGTGGCCACAGTCGAGGTTCACACGGTCACCTGGGCACGTTGCGATGTAGGGGGCTCAGCGTATGACCCTGGATGGATTTAGCAGCCCTTGCAAAACTTAGCAGGCTACAATGCAGCAGCAAATGTGGAGGATGAGCATGAAGGATTTTGAAGAGATGGAAACACGGACTGCCACGGCGCAGACGGAGACGCGAAAGGCCTTTGGCAGGTGCCGCACCGCTTTAGAGGAGGCATCTGCAAGCAATGAACTCTTCCCTGGTAGATCTAAAAGCTTTCATCTGTGGATTAGGGGGGTTAACCAATTAGTGTGCCCTGTGTGCAAAGTTTTCTCGAGACGGTAATTGGAAAAGAGGATTAATAGAGAGATGCAGGAAAAAAAAGGAAGTAGTTCCAGGTATCATCTGGTTCCCATTTAAGATGAAGCGCACAGTTTCCTTCCTGTGCGCATAATCTCAGCGCCCAAAATGCTCTTTGGTGAGTGCAGAAGAAAAGCTCTGAAGGAGAAAGACGCTACAGGTGGGTTTTTCCCCCTCCCTAAGTAACGTGGTCTCTCTTTTCCTTTGTCCCTCTCAGGTATGTGTACCACAGTTCCAAGTGGATGGTCGCAGGAAATGCAGACTCCCCTGTGCCTCCCAGAGTTTACATCCACCCTGACTCATTAGCCTCTGGAGATACCTGGATGAGGCAGGTGGTCAGTTTTGATAAGCTCAAGCTGACCAACAATGAGCTGGATGACCAAGGCCACGTAAGTCGGGGGGGACTGCATTCTGCTTCAAGGAGGGTTGCCCAGTCCAATTCAAGAAAGATTTGGGGATTTGGGGGGTGGAGCCAGGAGACTTTGGGGGTGGAGCCAGGAGCGAGGGTGTGGCAAGCGTAATTGAACTCCAAAGGGAGTTCCGGCCGTCACATTTAAAGGGACCGTGAGCCTTTTAAACGCCTTCCCTCCGCTGGAAATAATGAAGGATAGGGGAACATTCATTTGGGACTCATAGAATTGGGCCCCTTCATCCAATCCTTTTGAAACTTGGGGAGCGGCACTGAATGCTTGGAGAAACGTCGACTGCGGGGTGACATGATAGAGGTTTACAAGATAATGCATGGGATGGAGAAAGCAGAGAAAGAAGTCCTTTTCTCCCTTTCTCACAATACAAGAACTCGTGGGCATTCGATGAAATTGCTGAGCAGACAGGTTAAAACGGATAAAAGGAAGTACTTCTTCACCCAAAGGGTGATTGGCATGTGGAATTCAGTGCCACAGGAGGTGGTGGCGGCCACAAGCATAGCCACCTTCAAGAGGAGGTTAGATAAAAATATGGAGCAGAGGTCTATCAGTGGCTATTAGCCACAGTGTGTGTGTGTGTGTGTGTATATATTTGGCCGCTGTGTGACACAGAATGTTGGACTGGATGGGCCATTGGCCTGATCTAACATGGCTTCTCTTATGTTCTTATGTTAATGCTATGCTGAAAATATAGTGCCTCTCCCTCAAAAAACAGCCCCCACAGGGCCCCAGATGCCCAAAGATCAAGTCTCCATTTTGCCCTATGGGAATCGGTCTCCATAGGGAATAATGCAGTGCCCAGCAGACATTTCCCTCCCCTCTCCTGCTTTCTGAAGTGACCCTGAAGTGGGGGGAAGGCCTCCAAATCGGGGGATCCCCTGCCCCCACCTGGGGATTGGCAGCCCTAATTTCAAGGCAAACTCTTTGTTGACACACTGTAATCTTTAACTAAGGTTGCCATTTTTAGCCCAGCCACCAGCAAGGGGAATTGCTGTCGGTGATGGCATGGGATCCTCACACCCCGGAAATGATGTCAGTCCTCTCTAGGAATTGCTGAAAACGCTATGGATTTACCACAGAGTATCTTGGTGATTCCTAGAGAGGACTGACGTCGCTTCCAGTTTTCCCCCATGGAATTGACACCATGCCATTGGTCTGATAATGGGATCCCCTGCCCCTACTGGGGAACTGCCGACCTTTCTCTCAACACCGGAAGCCTCAAGCTTCTGGGGACCTGTTTCTGAACTTGCTCTGCTTTTCAGAACTCACTTGCTGTGAAACTCCACACAGTTTCCCCCCACTCCAAAATAAAACACGTACATGTCACACAAAACACAAGACTCTCACATCAGTTCCCACAGAATACGTTTGTGCTTTATTTTCACATTTCGAATTTATAAACGGCCTCACTGAGTGACAGAGGGAGTCATGCCCATTTCAGATATGCCCAGGAAAATCTAAATTTGACCCCAAGCCTCCTGTTCCCTTCCTCTTCTCTCCTGGCCTCACGACCTAACGGCGAGAGAATAGCGACCTCCTGTTGGGTCCCAGTCCACACTCTGAGAACCATTGCTGTAAACTGTAATCCTTCTGTAAGCTCTCCTGCTCCAAGCCCCAGGGATATGATACCTGGGGCAGCTCTCCCATCTCCTTCAGACCCAATCCCTTCACATCTTGTTGTGCCATAAAGGGTGGCCCAGTCTTAATCTTGTCCAGACACGGCTCATTTTCTAGAAGTACTTTGCACTGGGAAGAGAACCAACCAGGGCTTTTGTTGTTGTTGTTGCAGGGACTCCTTTGCCTATTAGGCCATGCCCCCCTGATGTAGCCAATCCTCCTGGAGCTTACAGTAGGCCCTGTAAGAAGAGCCCTTTCAGCTCACAGAGGATTGGCTACATCAGGGGTGTGTGGCCTATTAGGCAAAGGAGTTCCTGCTACAAAAAAAGTCCTGGAACCGACACTTGTGGAGGACATCAATGACTCAGTATCAAGTTTATAAAGTCAGGGTTACATTTAAGGATGTTCAGGGCCCATCCATAAATCTCACTTGCAAACAGGGCTTTTTATGAGTGGAAGGCACAGGAACACAGTTCTGGCTGGCTTGGCATCAAGGGGTGTGGCCTAAGATGCAAATGAGTTCCTGCTGGGCTTTTTTGTGTGAAACAATGGTGATGTCAGGGGGTGCGACTTAAGAACACAAGAGAAGCCATGTTGGATCAGGCCAGTGGCCCATCCAGTCCAACACTCTGTGTCACACAGTGGCCAAAAAAACCCCAAACCCAAGTGCCATCAGGAGGTTCGCAAGTGGGTCTAGAAGCTCTTCCACTTTGCCCCCCCCCCAAGCACCAAGAATACAGAGCATCACTGCCCCAGACAGTTCCAATAATATGCTGTGGTTAATAGCCACTGATGGACCTCTGCTCCATATTTTTATCCAATCCCCTCTTGAAGCTGCCTATGCTTGTAGCCGCCACCACCTCCTGTGGCAGTGAATTCCACATGTCAATCACCCTTTGGGTGAAGAAGGACTTCCTTTTCTCCGTTCTATCCCGACTGCTCAGCAACTTCATTGAATGCCCACGAGTTCTTGGACTTAATATGTAAATAACTTCTTGAAACAATGGTGATCTCGGAGTGGGGGGGTGGCCTAATATGCAAATGACCCTGCCAGACTTTTTCTTTTTAAAAAAAACAAAACAAAACCCTGCTTATAAAGCTGCCGAATTGAGGTGCTGACATTCAGATAATTCTCCCCTTCCTTTGTTTCATTTTTGCTCCTTTCAAAAAAAGATTATCCTGCACTCGATGCACAAATACCAACCGCGCATCCACGTGATCCGCAAGGACTTCAGCAGCGACCTCTCCTCCACGAAGCCAGTCCCCACCGGCAATGGGGTGAAAACCTTCAACTTCCCCGAGACCGTCTTCACCACGGTCACGGCCTATCAAAACCAGCAGGTAACGCCCACCCCCCCCAAAGCCGAGCCCCTGTCAACCCATCTGCTCTTTCATCTCAAGGATATGATCCTGCCTTGTCCCAGTGATAGAAGTCTGCTTGTTGTACTTGTGCTAAACAGTCCCAACAGCTGTGCAAATGAGCTGAGGGGGAAATTGCATTCCTTGTCCGGGAGAGGCAGGTGGGAGATTGGCTGGTCAAAGCAGTACTGCACGCTTGATCCGGAAGTTACTCGCTGCCAATATTTTATTCCCTGGTCCATGGCCTGTTAGTAACCGGGCCATGAGTTGTATAATTATTTCATCATATATTACAATGTAGTAATAATAATAATAATAATAATAGGACGTTGGATTTATATCCTGCCCTCCACTTCAGATTTCAGAGTCTCAGAGCGGCTCACAATCTCCTTTCCCTTCTTCTCCCACAACAGACACCCTGTGAGGTGGGCGGGGCTGAGAGAGCTCTCCCCAGAAGCTGCCCTTTCGAGGACAGTTCTGCGAGAGCTATGGCTGACCCAAGGCCATTCCAGCAGCTGCAAGTGGAAGAGTGGGGAATCAAACCCGGTTCTCCCAGATAAGAGCCTGCGCACTTAACCGCCGCACCAAACTAATAGAAATAAAGTACACAATTGTATCATCCCGAAGCCATTCCCCCCCCCCCCCCCGCCAGTCTGTGGAAAAAATTTCTTCCACTAAACCGGTCCCTGGTGCCAAAAAGGTTGGGGACCGCTGTCCTAATCCATGTAGTAATATTGCATTATTTGAGGAATGCAGCATTACACAATCATGGAAGACATTGTAATAATGAAGCTTGGTCTCCCCATGCTTTGAAACCAAGTGGTAAAATCCTGGGATGGTCAGAGTGGGTGATATTGTTTCAGATCATGGGTGCACCGTGCAGGATTCCGCTTTCGAATGTTCCCCCGTGAGAAAAGCTAGATCCAAGAGTCAATGGAAGCCACATAAGGTTGCATGGTGACATCTCTGTTTAGGCAGCTGTTCCACAGTGGGGAGAAGCCCCCAAAACTGAGGGAGCCCCCAAAGGGACCAGAGGACAGGCGACCCTACCCAGAGCTGGGTCTTGGTCTTCACTGTTTTCAGACCAGGAGCCCACCATTATCTCCATGTGGCCGTATGACACCATGGAGCTGAACCTTGCAGCAGGAAGTCATGTGACAGGGTGAGGAGGACCTAAAGTCTCTGGACATACCTGTGCTAATAAGGGGGCCTATCTTCTGCCACTCCTACTGATTCTTTCAGAGAAAAGGTAGGGAATGTGGAGACGTTGTGCTCTAGGTTGGTACACTAGTTCCAGCTTCTCCCATAAAGCAGCACAAATAAAATAAAATAAATGGCAGCTTTATAGGAGATCACAACGCAGCAGAAGGGGTTTCACGACTTTAAATGAGAGTCCCAATCTATGGGTTGAAGATCACAACTTTAAATAAGAGTCCCAATCTATGGGTTGAAGACCACTGCCGTTTTCCTGAATCCAAAAACAAGTTCTGAGCTCAGAATGCCTATTACAGCACTCTTAAGTGAGGAAAAGGAAAGGTCCCCTGTGCAAGCAGCAGTCGTTTCCAACTCTGGGGTGACCGGGGCTTTTTTTGGAACAGGAACTCCTTTGCATATTAGGTCACACACCCCTGAAGTAGCCAATCCTCCAAGAGCTTACAGAACTCTTATTACAGGGCCTATTGTAAGCTCTTGGAGGATTGGCTACATCAGGGGTGTGTGGCCTAATATGCAAAGGAGTTCCTGCTACAAAAAAAGCCCTGGGGGTGATGTTACTTCCACAACGTTTTCACTGCAGAC
This sequence comes from Heteronotia binoei, assembly GCF_032191835.1. Taxonomy (NCBI): domain Eukaryota; kingdom Metazoa; phylum Chordata; class Lepidosauria; order Squamata; family Gekkonidae; genus Heteronotia; species Heteronotia binoei. The sequence goes on along the minus strand of NC_083226.1, from coordinate 18,236,736 downwards.
TTTTTATGGGGTGGTTTGCCATTGCCTTCCCCAGTCATCTACATTTCCCCCCCAGCAAGCTGGGTCCTCATTTTACCGACCTCGGAAGGATGGAAGGCTGAGTCAACCTCGAGCCGGTTACCTGAAAAGCTAGCTTCCGCCGGGGATCGAACTCAGGTCGTGAGCAGAGCTTAGGACTGCAGTACTGCAGCTTTAACACTCTGCGCCACGGGGCTTTTACTCTTAAGTGAAGGTATCAGCAATTTATCATAGCGGACGGAGGGAAAAACAATATTGTAACAAGCCAAGTAGCATTACAATATATTAGTAGCACGGTGGTCTTTGCTCTAAGCCAGCGGAGCAAAGCAAGACGACAGCATAAATTCGTTTGAAAGGGAAAGACAGGTGGTGTAGCCCAACTGGGGGGAAAAACACACACGGTGATCTACAGCATGTGACCGCAGATTCCAGAGAGTGAAAAAAAAGGGGGCTTAAACCAAGGTCAGGAGATTTGTCACATGTATGTTTGCATTTATATAGCATTCATACAGAAATCCAAATCTTTGTACGACCCACAGAAAGAACCAACTAAACAAATAACATCTAGGGAGCAGGGCAATTGTTTAGTCATTTATAGGTATATATTTAATGTTTATTATTCTTAAGATCTTAACTGCTTCCTGAATTCACACAACACTTAAGGTGAGTTTCCGCAGCTAGTTTGGTGTATTGGTTAAGTGTGTGGACTCTTATTTGGAAGAACCTGGTTTGATTCCCCAGTCCTCTACTTACAACTGCGAGAGTGGCCTTGAGTCAGCCATAAGTTCTCACAGATCTGTTCCTCTCAAGAGCAGTTTCTGTCAGAGCTCTCTCAGCCCCACCAACCCCACCTACCCACAACAGACACAGGGTGTCTGTTGTGGGGAGGGGAAGGGAGAGGAGACTGTAAGCTGCTCTGAGACGCTTTCAGATAGTGAAGGGCGGGGTATAAATCCAATTTCCTCCTTTCCCTCGTCTTCTGATTTTAAAAATGAATCATATTTAAGATATGGATAGATTCGGGAATCGAGCAAAAGAAAGCTGGAATGGGCAGTTGTTGAGAGCATGTGGAGAGCATGTGGGCCTTGACTGACTGTTTGGAGCCAGTTTGGTGTAGTGGTTAAGTGTGAGGACTCTTTTCTGAGAGAACCGGGTTTGATTCCCCACTCCTCCACTTGTACCTGCTGGAATGGCCTTGGGTCAGCTATAGGTCTCGCAGAGGTTGTCCTTGAAAGGGCAGCTGCTGTGAGAGCCCTCTCAGCCCGACCTACCTCACAGGGTGTCTGTTGTGAGGGAGGAAGATAAAGGAGATTGTGAGTCGCTCTGAGACTCTGAGATTCGGAGTGGAGGGCAGGGTATAAATCCAATATCTTCTTCTTCTTCTTTGGGTGTGCCAGGGGTTCTTTCAGCTCTTGTGAAGCTACAGTTTAACTAGATCTGTAGTTGAGCATCTGAAAGGAGGATCTCAGTAACTGGCTTAATTCCCTGACAAGCTGGTAGGGTTGCCAAGGTGAGGGTCGGGAGGAGCAATGGCATGGGAGAATTCTTTTTTTAAAAGCACCCTCACGTATTTACCAGAAGTAAAACCATAGAGCTTCCAGAGATTCCTAGAGCTACCCTTTGTCACTTCCTGTAACAACTTCCGGTATGTGTATGAAGCTAATTTCTCTGCCACAGCTCCAAGGGGTGGCAGCTAATGGGATCTGGGAGTGAGGTATTCCCCACTCGCCCCCAGGGAGCTTGGCAACCCTGCAAGCAGGACAGATTGGGAAAAGGAAGAGGATCGGCGGGTCAACTAGTCTAGCTCCCACACAATGCTGCAAACCCACAGTTCAACCGTATTGACCAGCAGTGTTCCCTCTAAGCTGAGTTAGTGTGAGCTAGCCTCCAGCTCACACATTTTTGTCTTAGCTCAGGAAACATGGCCCCAGAGCAAGCTAATGTATGCAGTCGCTCACCACTTTAATGCCAGTAGCTCACCAAGCAGAATTTTTGCTCACAAGACTCTGCAGCTTAGAGGGAACATTGGTTACCTGGTGGCTGTCCAGCCCCTGTTATCAGACCAGCAGTAGGGGAGACCACACCCGCCCGGGGGTAATTTGTTCCATTGGGTTTTCTCCTAACATCCAACCAGATTCTACCCTCCTGTCATTTGAATCTAGACTTTGCCCTCTTCCCTATGACTATGAACGCTCGGACACTTGCGAGTTTAGCTCCCCTCCCCTTTGTAAGCGGTAACCAGGCAGCCAGCTAACTGACAGGCTGTTGACAATCTACCAACCCCCAAATCTCCAGAATTTCCCAACCCAAGCTGGCCGCACTGGCTCTAGTAGAATGTGTGTTTAGAAGCATATCGTTAACCAGGGGTCGTTTTGTAGAAAAAAGAGGTGCCGGAGTTCATTACCACAACTCATTTGCATAACTCATTTGCATATACCACACACCCCTGACCTCACTGGAAGGTGTACTAAATTGTATCAGCTCAGCATCTACCTTAAAAGGCTTCTTGAATTAGAATTGTTGTAAGAAAACCTTACTCCCATCGTATTTTGTAAATTCCTTTCTCCTATGTGGCCACACAGTGGCATGAGGAAGATTTCCATCTGTCTGCTTTAGATGTTTGGTTATTTTCCCATTTTTTTTTTGTGCGGGGAAAAATATTAGAAAGCTTGTCGAATCTTAATGTTTGGCGAAATTCTCACAGGGGGTTGAACAATGGAGCCCAGAAGCAAGTATTTTTTGTGTGGGGGGGGGTGTTTAAGAAAGAAAGAGCACATTAAAATGTAGTGCTTCCGGAGAGTTTTCTGTCTGTCATTCACATTTTGAAAACTATTTGACTGGTGGGGGCGGGGGGGAAGGTAGGGAAGAAAGGCAATGAGGGAACTATACACCATGTAATGGGAAGATGGTAACGGTAGGAATCAAAATGTATGCCTTCTATTGCAGATCACCAGATTAAAAATTGACCGGAATCCATTTGCAAAAGGGTTCAGGGATTCTGGAAGGAACAGGTAAGAGAGTTCCTTCATTTCCCCCGTTTGGACTTTAGGCTAACTCTTTCCTAATTACCCGCATTGACTTGTATGCTCCTCACACAACATGCATCAAGAGACTCTGACCGATTCTGCGGTTAGCGCTTGCCTCCCTTCTGTGCAGCTCTCCTTATGGCGGTTTCCCCCCCCAGATTCTACACTGGCATCTCTGGAGCAGGGCTGCATGTTCCCTGCTCGCTCCCTGCCCTGCACAAACTTGAGAGCCAAGAAGAAGACTGGGACAAAGGCTGGTGCAGAAATGATCACTGCCTCCAACCCCCTCTTTGGGCCAGCCTGCTGGTGCCTATAACCAGGGGTGGAATTCTAGCAGGCGCTCCTTTGCATATTAGGCCACACACCCGCTGACGTAGCCAATCCTCCAAGAGCTTACAGTAGGCCCTGTGCTAAGAGTCTTGTAAGCTCTTGGGGGATCGGCTACGTCAGCGGGTGTGTGGCCTAATATGCAAAGGAGCGCCTGCTAGAATTCCACCCCCGCCTGTAGCTCAAAAAACAAATACAATCATGATATGGATGCTAAACGTGATAGTAACCATCAAGTATAACGGTGTACAATATTAAGTAAAGCTTTTCCGGACAACATGCCCAATCAATGAATAACAACAACAACAACAACAACAATAATAATAATAAAGAATAGCAATTCATATATTATAATGATAACATTCAATATCCTTAAGGGACAATCCAGCAACTGATACTGCAGGGGTGGCCAACGGTAGCTCTCCAGATGTTTTTTGCCTACAACTCCCATCAGTCCCAGTCATCAGCCATGCTGGCTGGGGCTGATGGGAGCTGTAGGCAAAAAAACATCTGGAGAGCTACCGTTGGCCACCCCTGCAATACTGCAATGCACATCTCTAGGATAACGGGCTGTGAAAGATCAGTGTTAAAACATAAGAGTACAGTCTCTGAACACTAAAAACTAAAGAACCTCACATACGATCAAACAGCAGTCCTAAGAAACAAGTCGTAGTGAAGCTGATTCTGTTGAATTATAGAAGGGCTTGCTCATGAGTAGCTACAAGTGCTGACAAGGTTCCTTAAGACACAGCAACCATATCATGGTTCTATTTGTGTGGGGTTTTTTGGGTGTTTGTGAGTCTGCATCCATTTCCAAAGAGCTGGTTGGGGAGACCACTTTGGGCTGTGCCAGTCTTCTGCTTTGGAGAGGGTCTAAAGAGAGCTTCCAAACCCAACCATGGCTTCCATGCATTGGTTGGGGCTGGGGCATTGTACATACATCCTGGTACCCACTGAACATTGTCTATACAGATGGTTGGATCAGGTTGTCTATTTTCTGGATGCTTCGCAAGGACAACAGAACTGGGCAGCATGCGGGCTTCTAGCCACAGAAGCTGCCAAGATATTTTAAGTGGCCTGGATATCAGAAGATAATACTGCTCAGGTTCCCCCAGTATGGTCAACTTTGTTATTTCCATTTTAAATACTACTGTGATGACGATGATGATGATGATGTCAGTTTATTATTACAGTATAGATCAAAGAAAGGAAAGGAAAGATCCCCTGTGCAAGCACCAGTCGTTCCCGACCCTGGGGTGACATTGCTTTCACAGTGTTTTCACAGCAGACTTTTTACGGGGTGGTTTGCCATTGCCTTCCCCAGTTATCTACACTTTCCCCCCAGCAAGCTGGGGACTCATTTGACCGACCTCGGAAGGATGGAAGGTTGAGTCAACCTGAGCCAGCTACCTGAAACCAGCTTCCACTGGGATGGAATTCAGGTCTTGAGTAGAACTTAAGACTGCAGTACTGCAGCTTTAACATTCTGTGCCATGGGTTCTTACTATAGATCAAAACAGGGGTGGAATTCTAACAGGAGCTCCTTTGCATATTAGACCACACCAACGCATGTAGCCAGTCCTCTAAGAACTTACAAGGCTCTTTTTTGTAAGCTCTTGGAGGACTGGCTAAATCAGGGGTGTGTGGCCTAATATGCAAAGGAGCTCCTGCTAGAATTCCACCCCTGGATCAAAACCATTTCCCCCCCATAAAATACAGAAAGTGCACAACCATTTGTGTGGGAGGAGGAGGAAGAGGATGGTTCAGCAAACCCTATTTAAAGGGACTGTGGTCCCTTTCAGTGGTGTTTGCAGGACCACAAATTGCTTTGGTTTGTGAACAAACCTCTGGGTTTGGTTCGTGAGCCACAAACCAGGACCAAATCTACATGTTTTTTGAGGAGGGGGGGGGGCAAAATAAAAAATGGCACCCCCTTATGGGCCATTCTATCTTATGGTCCCTTAGAATACAATAGACTCCATACCCAATTAGGCGCCCCCCCCCCTCCATCGGAGCACGGGGCAAGCACTCCCCACTGCCCCCCGCTAGATCCAACCCTGTCCTTCTCCTCTGCCCAGGAAACCCTGAGAAGTGTGGCTCTGGGAGCTGGGGTCAGGGGTCTCTAGGCCCTCTCCCCAAACTACATCCCCCAGAATTCTCTGGTGGAAGGAAGCCTTGAGAGTTAAAGCGATGGACGGCCGGTAGAAGTCAAATAGGGGAGGGGGGAGAGAGGGACCCCGGTTGCCTGGGTGAGAAGCAAGTGGGTCTTTCCAAAGCCTTTTGGAGTTTCCAGCCGAGACAGGACTCGTTTGTTCTATGGTCCCATAGAATACAATGGACTCCATACCCAATTTGGCATCCCCCCCTCTGTCGGAGTCCGGGGCAAGCCCCCCCGCTCTGCCCCCCCTAGATCCGGCCCTGCCACAAACCATGAACCGAACCGCATTTTCCTGGTTCGTTCCTATCCCTATTGGAATGAAACAAAAAAAGTCTTCACCCTCTGGTGGAAGACTGAAGAGGACAGAAAAATCTTCCTGGGGAGAGAGTGCCAGAGCTTTGATGCCGTGACTGAGAAGGCTCTCTTTGGGTTGTCACCCACTTGATCTCAGGAAGCTGGGATATCACAAGCAGGGACTCCAAAGATGACCATAATGGTTGGGTGGGTTCATGGGAGATAAGATGTTTTGTTGCACTAGAGCAGTCATTCACAACTAGATTATCTAGTTCACATGGGAACATCTGCTTCCAAATGATTACGGAACATCTAGTTGCATGTGGATAGAGACTGTCTGCTGAAACAAATGCAACAAGCACTGAATAAAAATACAATGAAAATTGTTCATCCCCCACCCCCCCCAAAAAAATTGCTGTGAATGTGCTTGAAACTTAGCATAGCCAGAGCGAGCCAAGGTGTCCGAGTGAGAGGTGTATGTGGATGATGGTGCTTTATTCTTCCTCTGCCCACAGAAGAATATAAGAAGAGCCCTGCTGGATTAGACCAATAGTCTATCCCAGGGGTGACCAAACTTGCTTAACATAAGAGTCATATAGAATAAATGTCAGATGTTTGAGAACCTTAAGGAAGGAAGGAAGGAAGGAAGGAAGGAAGGAAGGAAGGAAGGAAGGAAGGAAGGAAGGAAGGAAGGAAGGAAGGAAGGAAGGAAGGAAGGAAGGAAAGTAAATGGGGGAGGGAAAGGAAGGGAAAGGTGAAAGAAAGCAACTTTATATGCATTCTCCAAACTGCCAGCTGGCTTGGCTTGGAGAAGTGATTTAAAGTGATTTAAACAGAAAAATGCCTCTCCAAGCTGGCTGATGGGGTGGTGGAGGCTTTGAGAGCCACACAATATGTGTGAAAGAGCCACATGTCCAGGGGTCGTTTTGTAGAAAAATAGGTGGCGGAGCTCATCCAGGGATTGTTATGCAGCTGCACCTACTATTCAATGGACAAGGAGGTAGAACTCTCAGATGGAGGAGGTGGAACTCTCAGAAAGGTTCAGGAGCTGTGCTCCTGTGAGCTCCCGCTGAATCTAAGGCCTGCACATGTCTATCCAGCCACCCCTGGCCTATCCATTCCAGCATCCTGTCAAACACAGTCGCCAACCAGTTCCTCTGGATGGCTAACAACGGGGCACAGAGGCTGATGCCTTCCCCTGATGTCACCTCCTGCCTCTAAAATTCAGACGCTTCGTGCCTCTGAATGTGGAAGTTCCCCTCAGCCACCAGGGCTAGTAGCCATCGATAGACTTATCGTCCAAGAATCTATCTAATCTCCCTTTTAAGCTGCTTACTCCTGTGGCCATCACTATATCCTCTAGCAGTGAATTCCACATTTTAATGCTCTTCACCACCACCACCCTTCCCTAGCTGAAGTTCTGTCTGAGGAGCAAGCTGTTTCTAATATTTTTGACAGGGCAGGTGTTCAGTTAAATGATACTCAATCACATGAAACCGCCTTGTAGTACTGAATCAGACTGTCGGCCCATCAAAGTCAGCAGTGTCTACTCAGACTGGCAGCAGCTCTCCAGGGCTTCAGTCAGAGGCTTTTCACGTCACCTCTCACCTGATCCTGTGAGCAGCAGATGCCATGGATTGAACCTGGGACCTTCTGCATGCCAAGCGGATGCTATGCCGCTGAGCCACAGCCCCTTTCCCTTTGTTTTGGGATCAGTTTTCGTTTTGCATTAGTGAGCTTCTGGAGCAGCAAAATTTTAAGAAGCCTAAAGACATAAGAACCAGGGGTGGAATTCTAGCAGGAGCTCCTTTGCATATTAGGCCACACACCCCTGATGTAGCCAGTCCTCCAAGAGCTTACAAGGCTCTTTTTGGTAAGCTCTTGGAGGATTGGCTACATCAGGGGTGTGTGGCCTAATATGCAAAGGAGCTCCTGCTAGAATTCCACCCTGATAAGAACTATAGAGGCTCATACAATGTAACTGTGAACAGCCTCCTCGACCATTGTGTATTACCTAAATGTTTTAGGTAGGCAAGTCTAGATGAGTTGGTGGTTCTTTCACACATTCTTTGCTAGTTAAGAGTGAAATCAGAAAGGGAAGTCTACGGCTACCAGCTTCCAGGAAGGGCCTGGAGAACTTCTGGAATTACAACTGATCTCCAGACTATAGAGAGGAGATTGCTACAGCGTCGCTGTGGTACATGATGTCATTTCTGGTTAGGCAACTGGAACTGACATCACAGTGTCATGTGACACCCTTCAGTGCCTACTGGCACCCCACCCAAGCTCCTGAGAAATGACAGCTCTGATCAATGCCAACAGAAACTACCCGTTCATCCAAGGTGCCCAGATGTCTGTCTGTGTGTCTCTCTCTCCAGATAAGAACATAAGAGAAGCCATGTTGGATCAGGCCAATGGCCCATCCAGTCCTACACTCTGGGTCACACAGTGGCCAATATATGTATACACACACACACACACACACACATATACATATACATACATACATATGCACACACACACACACATATATATATACACATATATATGTGTGTGTGTGTGTGTGTGTGTGTATATATATATACACACACACACATTGTGGCTAATAGCCACTGATGGGCCTCTGCTCCATATTTTTATCCAATCCCCTCTTAAAGCTGGCTATGCTTGTAGCTGCCACCACCTCCTGTGGCAGTGAATTCCACAGGTTAATCACCCTTTGGGTGAAGAAGTACTTCCTTTTATCTGTTTTAACCTGACTGCTCAGCAATTTCATTGAATGCCCACGAGTTCTTGTATTGTGAGAAAGGGAGAAAAGTACTTCTTTCTCTACTTTCTCCATCCCATGCATAATCTTGTAAACCTCTTATCATGTCACTCCGCAGTCGATGTTTCTCCAAGCTAAAGAGCCCCAAGTGTTTTAACCTTTCTTCATAGGGAAAGTGTTCCAAACCTTTAATCATTCTAGTTGCCCTTTTCTGGACATATTCCAATGCTATAATATCCTTTTTGAGTTGCAGTGACCAGAATTGTACACAGTATTCCAAATGAGACCGCACCATCGATTTATACAGGGGCATTATGATACTGGCTGATTTGTTTTCAATTCCCTTCCTAATAATTCCCAGCATGGCATTGGCCTTTTTTATTGCAGTCGCACACTGCCTTGACATTTTCAGGGAGTTATCTACCACGACCCCAAGATCTCTCTCTTCGTCAGTCTCTGCCAGTTCACAACCCATCAACTTGTATTTGTAGCTGGGATTCTTGACCCCAATGTGCATTACTTTGCACTAGGCCACATTGAACCTCATCTGCCACGTTGATGCCCACTCACCCAGCCTCAACAGATGCCTCACAATCCTCTCTGGTTCTCACCACCCTGAATAATTTAGTGTCATCTGCAAACTTGGCCACTTCACTGCTTACTCCCAACTCCAGATCATTAATGAACAAGTTAAAGAGCATGGGACCCAGTACTGAGCCCTGCGGCGTCCCACAAGCTATCAGGGAAGCAGGATGTTAACTAAAATTTGCTGCAAGAATTAGAGAAGCTGCCTTTGAGGCACAAAAAGGCCTATGTTCAGGACTTTTTTTGTAGAAAAAGCCCAGCAGGAACTCATTTGCATATTAGGCCACACACCCCTGACACCAAGCCAGCCGGAACTGCGTTCCTGTGCATTCCTGCTCAAAAAAAGCCCTGCCTATGTTGAAAACGAAAGTTAAACGCTATTACCTGGGGTATCCTGGGAACTAGAGACCTGGTCGGAAGTGGGAAAGAGAGGGATAACTAATGAAGAATTCTCAACAAATCCCCAGGATTCTTTGCTGGAAGGAGCCATGACAGCTAAATTGGTATAAAAACTCCCAGAGGCTTAGAGTTTCTAGGTTCCTCCCCCCCGCCCCTGGTTATTGGCAGGGGATGGGGGGTAGGGTTGCCAGATCCAGCTTGCCAAAGTTGTAAAGGGACAGTACAGCAAATCCCTTCACCCATAAAGGCACAAAGCAGTCAAAACAGGGCCTCTCTATGATTCCCTTCATTAAAAAGGTTGTGCAAGCACCAGTCATTTTTGACTCTGGGGTAACGTTGCTTTCACAACGTTTTCATGGCAGACTTTTTACGGGATGGTTTGCTATTGCCTTCCCCAGTCATCTACACTTTTCCCCCAGCAAGCTGGGGACTCGTTTGACCGACCTCGGAAGGATGGAAGGCTGAGTCAACCTCGAGCCGGCGACCTGAACCATCTTCCGCTGGGATCGAACTCAGGTCATGAGCAGAGGGCTCCGACTGCAGTACCGCAGCTTTACCACTCTGCGCCACGGGGCCCTTCATTAGATGTATATAAAAGACCTCATCGGCAACTGACCAGAAGTGGAGGAGAAAACAATCATGCCCAATGGGAAACTAGCCAGATGTCAACCCTCTAATCAGTCACAGAGTGGGAGGCTGGGTGAGGAAGACCCCATCCATAGTCTGGCTCTCAAGCTACGGTGAGATCATTGCCACTTACCGAGGTCCAGGAGGCCAATCTAAACCCACACAAGAGCAAACGAATCTTAGGGGGAGGGACGGTGGCTCAGTGGTAAAGCATCTGTTTGGGAAGCAGAAGGTCCCAGGTTCAATCCCTGGCATCTCCAACTAAAAAGGGTCCAGGCAAATAGGTGTGAAAAACCTCAGCTTGAGACCCTGGAGAGCCGCTGTCAGTCTGAGAAGACAATACTGACTTTGATGGACCCAGGGTCTGATTCAGTATAAGGCAGCTGCATATGTTCATATGTTCCAGACATCTGAGAAAGCAATCAAGTCAAGGCCAGATTATTGCTAGAGTGGTCCAAGAAAGTCCACGCCTTCCCTAACGAAGCTGAAGGAGCAAGGGCCGCGGGAAAGAGGAGGTCGGCTCAAGGGACTCATTTGCAATGAGAAAACTTGAGAAGGGGTTACGGTTGCCAATCTCCAGGTGTGGGCAGGGGATCTCCTGGTTTGGAGGCCCTCTCCCCACTTCAGGGTCATCAGAAAGTGGGGAGGAAAGGAAATGTCTACTGGACACTCCATTGTACTCTATGGAGACCAGTTCCCATAGGGTATAATGGAGAATTGATCCATTTGTATCTGGGGCTCAGGGGGAGGGGGCTGGGTTTTTTCACATATAGGTACCAAATTTGCTGCACAGCATCCGGAACCTCTCCTCAAAACACCCTCCATTTCAAAAAAATTGAAATGGACCCATTCATTCTATAAGCCCCAAAAGAAGGTGTCCCTATCCTTAATTTTTTCCAAATGCAGGGAAGGCATTTAAGAAGTGCACAGTCCCTTTAAATGTGATGGCCAGAACTCCCTTTGGAGTTCAATCGTGCTTGTCGCACTCCTGGCTCCACCCCAAACTCTTCTGGCTCCACCCCCAAAGTCCCCTGATATTTTTTTTGAGTCAGACCTGGCAAGCCTAGGAGGGGGAAGGGTGCTATTTGCACAAATGGATGAATCACATTCAGGGTTTTCGAGATGGCTGTGATTGTGAATGGGACGCTAACCATGGATTTAGCTGGCTGAGCTTAAACACAGCAAACTGAGACTTCCCGACAGTCTTGGTCTTGTGCCACTGGACACGTTCCCGAAGAGGCTGGGAATTGTGGAAACTTTGTGGCTCATTAACGTGAGGCAGGGCAGGATGTCGCTACACGGTTGTGGCTGCAGAGAACTCGGCGGAGCTTTCTGCCGATGTCAAGCGGAACTAAAAACTGTAAGGCATTACGCATCAAAGCGAGCAGCCGGGCCTTGAGGCAGGGGAGTCGCCCCAAAGGCTTCCCGAGTGTGTCGAGGAGGAAGGCGTCTGCCGCGTTCACGAAAGTTCTGCCAAGATTCGCTGTGCTCAGCGAATAAGACAGTGTGACTCTCAGAGGCATTCCTTCGAATAAATCATATACCATATGTGCCATTGCCGAGGGGCTCGAAGTAAAAGGCGGCGGCGGGGACAGAATAAAGCTGACCCTCAAAGAAGAACCTTGGGTTACCAACTCTGGCCTGGGAAATTCCTGGAGATTAGGGGATAGTGCCATGGGGAGGGATTTCTTCTAGACTCTATGGTATACCATAGAGTCTGCCCTCTGAAGCAGAGTTCCCTGCAGGGGAGCTGATCTCTGTTCTTTGGAGATAAGTGGAAATTCCACAAGAACTCTAGGCTCCGTTTTAGGGCTGCCAACCCCCCGATCCGGGCGGGAATCTCCCACCTGGGAGGTTCTCAGCCCGCCGGCCCACATTGGGCCAGTGGGGGGAATCTCCCTTTGTGTCACTGATGCGATGATGTCGCCCTGAAGTGACATCATCAAAATGGTGGAGCCCGTGTGGGGGCGCTCTAGGCATTTCCAGGAAAACTCTATGGTTTTCCAGGACACTCTAGCCATTTGGGAGGTAAAACTCTATGGTGTAATAGGTGCCATAGAGTTTTAACCTCCCAAATGCCTAGAGCATCCGGGAAAACCATAGAGTTTCCCCAGAAACACCTAGAACAGCCCCGCACGGGTGCCACCATTTTGATGACATCACTTCCAGGCGACGTCATTTTGTTGCGGGGGCGCAGCGCACGCACAACTGTCCCCCACTGGGGGATGAAGAAGACTTGGCAACCCTATCCCGTTTGGAGGTTGGAAGTTTTACAGACTCCAGATTCAAATTTAGTTAATGATCACTCCATTACCTGGGAGATCCTGGAAACTATAGATCTGGCCAGAAGCAGGAAAGAGCAGGATAACTAATGGAGAATTCTTAAAAGATTACCAGGATTCTTTGTTAGAAGGAGTCATGACAGCTAAATTGGTGTAAAAGTCATAGAGTTTCTAGATTCCCTTCCCCCCCTCCCAAGCCATTGACAGGGGAAAGGGGTAGGGTTGCTAGATCCAGGTGAGGAAAGTTTTGGAGATTTGGGGATGGAGCCTGGAGAGGACAGGGAACCTAGTGGTTACAATGCTGCAGAGTCCACCCTCCAAAACATCCATTTGCTCCGGGGGACTGATATCTGTAGTGTGGAGATGCAGTCTAAAGTCGCCAGCCTCCAGGAGTGTTGTTTATGAGAGCGTGCAGAGATTTTTTTTTTTGAGCAGGAATGCACAGGAACGCAGTTCTGGCTGCCTTGGAATCAGGGGGTGTGGCCTAATATGCAAAAGAGTTTCTGCTGGGCTTTTTCTACAAAAGCCCTATGTGTGATGATGGTGATGTCAGGGGTGTGTGGCCTAATATGCAAATGAGTCCCGGCCGGGCCTTTTCTGCTAAAAAAGCCCTGAGAGTGTGTCATTATATTTGATATGTTTGTAAATTTCCATGGTTGGTGTGTGATTTGATAGAGGACGGTAATCACGGAAACCCTTGGGTTTTTCTCCTAGCCTCCAGGTGGGGCGCGGAGGTCTCCCACTTTTACAACTGATCTCCAACTGGCAGAGATAATCTTCCCTGGAGAAAGCGGCTGCATTGAAGGGTGGACTCTAGGGCATTGTCCCATGCTGAGGCCCAGGCCTCTGATTCAGCGGCAGCTCACAGGAGCACGGCTCCTGAACCTTTCCGATGGTTCCACCTCCTCCTTCCCACCTTGTCCATCGAATAGTACGTGCAGCTGCATGACAATTCCTGGATGAGCTCCACCACATTTTCCCCCTACGAAATGACCCCTGCTGAGGCCCCTCCCCTCCCCAAAACCTGCCCTTTCCTGGAGCCACCTCCAAAGTCTCCAGGTATTTTCCAACACAGACCTGGCAACACTAACTGTAACTCTGGGGGATCCCCAGGTCCCACCTGGAGGCTGACCTCCATATGAGGTTTATCACGTAGACAGGCATGAATTTCGATCACACTTTGTTTCCTCTGTATTTTTTATTGCCACAGTTTGTGTCCTTGTTCGTTGCAGGGCTTCTTTTTTGTAGCAGGAACTCCTTTGCATTTAAAGGGATAGCACATTTTTTAAAAATGTCTTCCACACACCCCGATGTAGCCAATCCTCCTGAAGCTTACAGATAGGCTTGCCAATCCCCAGGTCCCAGCGGGGGTTCTTCCGCTTTCCCAGTCTCCTTCCCGCCCCCAGTCAGCTGGTCGGCGGGGGTAGCCCCTCCCCTAAGCCACCATGTGATTTTTTTCCCCCTCCGGAGGCTCCAGTCTCCGATTGGAAAGGCTTCCTCTTGGGATAGTGTGTCTGTGTTGCTGTGAAGAAGTCGGCAGCAATTCGTGAGTAGAGAGGCCAATCCCTCGCTTCAGAGTCGCCAGAAACGGGTTGTGGGTGGGACGTCTGCTGACCACTTCATTATTCCCTATGTGGAGATCAAGTCTCATAGGGTATAATGGGGAATTGATCTGGAGGTTTCAGGGGCTCTGGGGGAGCTGTTTTTTGAGGTAGAGGCACCAAATTTTCAGTATAGCATCTAGTGCCTCTCCCCAAAGTACCCCCCGAGTTTCAAAACGATTGGACCAGGGGGTCCAATTCTATGAGCCCCAAAAGAAGGTGCCCCTATCTTTCATTATTTCCTATAGAAGGAAGACATTTAAAAAAAATGTGCTATCCCTTTAAATGTGATGGCCAGAACTCTCTTGGAGTTCAATTATGCTTGTCACACCCTTGTTCCAGGCTCCGCCCCCAATGTCTCCTGGCTCCACCCGCAATGTCTCCTGGCTCCACCCCCAAAGTCCCCAGATATTTCTTGAATTGGACTCGGCAACCCTCCTTACAGAAGGCCCTGCTCTAAGAGCCCTGTAAGCTCTTGGAGGGTTGGCTACATCAAAGGTGTGTGGCCTAATCAGGACCGGCCCTGTCACTAGGCAAACTAGGCAATTGCCTAGGGCACTGGCCTTCCGGGGGTACCAGATTGGGCACCCTATGTAACTACGTGACGTTATCAGTGCAGGGTGGAGGGGGGGCGCCAGAAGTTAGCTTTGCCTTGGGCGCTAGACAGTCTAGGGCCCGCCCTGAACCTAATATGCAAAGGAGCCCCTGCTACAAAAAAAGTCCTGATTAGTTGTATGGAAAACCTGCAGAGGGCTTTGAGGCTGTTCTCGGCTCTCCCCTATATTCGGGGCCCTATTCGTCAGTCTCTTCTCCTCCCTCACTAACCCAACGTTTAGGATTGACCATAAGAAACCCCTGCCATCGTTGCCTCTCATTAAAAATGAAGGTTGGGGAAAGGACGGGTTTTAATGGCTTCTAATTGCCACTTCTCTCTAAAAATGTTTTTCACCTCAACAAAATAACACTGGATGCCAGACGGAGAGCCACGGGTCTTGCTCACGCAGGCCTTGAGAATCACAGCAGAGTTTCCTTGATTTAAAATCCCCCCCCCCCGGGAGCCAAAAACAAGCGCGCACACACACACACAAAAAAAGCCTCTCCCAGAGCAGCACACAATGAAAAAAGAATGTTTTTTTTTTTTGCCTCTCCTTTCATGAAGTTGCCTCGTAGAAATTTGTTTTTCCGTTTTCTGCTGTTCTAATTGAGCCTTTTCTCTCTCCCACTGTGTTCGGGGGTTTTAAATTTTTTTTTTTTATTTTTATTGCACACTGCAGCTTTCACCGGGTGTAAAAAATGCCATTAAAAGCATGGTTTGGTGTCCATTATAAACCTATGGTTTTTATTTGCTCATAAATTCCACACACAAACCCCCGCCCCTTCCACCTTTTAGGTACAAAACTCAGCTCAATGCTATAAAACTTGGCTGAATTAATTGGTGGCTTGGGAACACTTAGAACTACACGGTTCTACAAAGCCAATGTCAAAAACTTGTGTGGTGTAGTGGTTACAGTGGGGAGACCTCAGTTTCTCATCCCAGGAATTCGAACCCAGCAAAGCTGTGGTATTATCCTCAGCGGTGGCTTCTGACCAAATAAACAGTCACAGAACGACAAACGAAGATGTCAAGCGGCAATTAGGCATCTCTTAATGAACTCTCAACATACAGCTCACCAGAGGACAGAAAGGAATGCCAGACGCAGTCTGTGGGCTTTGGAGGTTTCATAGTCTGTTATTTCCCCATTTATGCGCAAGTCCCATGTGGGCAATTGAGTGAGTGGAATGGCCTGATTTTTGTTTTATACAGCCTCATTAAATGCGTGTGGAGAGATGGACCTGAAGGAAAATACACACACATGCACACAGATAATTAAGACATACTGCATTCATTTTTCAAACCGGCTATAAAATGCATTCACATTTTGAAGTTGTTCATACTGCCTCCTAGTGGTGACTGCTGCACCTTCTCCTACCAGGATGATGCTCTAAGCTCCACCCCCATCTTACCTTTCCATCTATTCCCCTCTTACCAATTTTGCACCCCCAGCCCCGCGCAGTCCTAGGTCCATCTGTTACAGGGGTGTCAAACTCATTTGCTATTTAAGATTATGTAGGAAAAAGGAAAGGTCCCCTGTGTAAGCACCAGTCGTTTCTGACTCCGGGGTGACGTTGCTTTCACAATGTTTTCACGGCAGACTTTTTATGGGGTGGTTTGCCATTTCCTTCCCCAGTCATCTGCACTTTCCCCCCAGCACGCTGGGTACTCATTTTACCCACCTCGGAAGGATGGAAGGCTGAGTCAACCTTGAGCCAGCTACCTGAAAACCCAGCTTCCACCGGGAATCGAACTCAGGTCGTGAGAAGAGCTTAGGACTGCAGTACTGCAGCTTTAACACTCTGCGCCACGGGGCTTAGGTAACAGAGATATAAACTTTATAAAGGACACAGACAAAGTTTTATACTGTATAAAACTTTGTGTCCTTTATGAAGTTTATATCTCTGCTACCTAAACTTAAATAGGTACTCACACGGCCCGGCCCAACATGGCTTGGCCTAACAAGGTCTCATTTATGTCAGATCCAGCCCGCATGTATACACACACACACACACACACACACAGACACAGACAAGAACATAAGAGAAGCCATGTTGGATCAGGCCAATGGTCCATCCAGTCCAACACTCTGTGTCACACAGTGGCCAATATACACACACACACACACATATATATACACATATACATATGTATATGAACTCATTTGCTATGCGGGCTACACACACACATACATATATATAAAATAAAACATGCTTAAAACATTAGCATTCATTGGTCTCAAAGGTGCATTCTTTGTATCTCTCCCATGGGATCCAGGGAACTGGGCAAAGGAAGCTCTGTCTCTTTCCCTCCCTCCCCAGGGAACCAGGAGGAAGAGGAGCCTCAGCCAATAGAAGGAAGAGAGGCTTGGCTTAGTAGCGCTGCTGTACAATTGAGAGAGTCTGGCAAAGCAAGCTCTCCCTCCCCCCTCCAGGGGAGGAGTCTCAGCCAATGGAGAAAGTAGAGACTTTGCTCTGTAGCTCCTGTGCAATTGAGCAAGCCTTGCAAAGCAAGCTGTTCTACAAAAGGAAGTGAGAGGGAGGGAGAAGAAAGTGGATGACAGCCAGTTGCTCGGGGGCCTGATAAGAACCATCCAGGGGGCTGATTCGGCCCCAGGACTGAATGTTTGACACCCCTGTGTTACACCTACCAATAACATTGCTTGGTAAATAAAATAAAAGAACTAGAACTTCTGGCTGCCAGACAATCTTGGGATCTCCTCACTATACTAATCACACTGCCATATGATGATGATTATTAGTCCCCTTTTGGGGGGAAAGCTGGATATAAATGAAGTAAATAAAATAAAAAGTGACAGCTGTTAGGCCATTGCTTTGTATCGAAATAGCAGTGGGGAAATCCGTGGGTCTGGCTTGTCGAGTTACTTGAAAAGATGGTCCCCCCCTTCCCCGTTGTTGTTACCCTGGGGTGTCCTTTAATCTGTTACTTCTGTTAGGGTCACAGAAGGCAAAACAAAGCATAAGGTGAAGACTAAACAAAAGAAACATTAAATTTGTAAAAATATACACATAGCTATACCCTGCTTAAGTATTTTTCATTATTATGTGAGAGCCAGTTTGGTGGTTAAGTGTGCGGACTCTTATCTGGGAGAACTGGGTTTGATTCCCCACTCCTCCACTTGCAGCTGCTGGAATGGCCTTGGGTTTGTCACAGCTATCACAGAAGTTGTCCTTGATAGGGCAGCTGCTGGGAGAGCCCTCTCAGCCCCACCCACCTCACAGGGTGTCTGTTGTGGGGGAGGAAGGTAAAGGAGATTGTGAGCCACTCTGAGACTTTGTCCTTGAAAGGGCAGCTGCTGGGAGAGCCCTCTCAGCCCCACCCACCTCACAGGGTGTCTGTTGTGGGGGGAGAAGATGTAGGAAATTGTAAGCCGCCTGAGTCTCTGATTCAGAGAGAAGGGCGAGGTATAAATCTGCAGTCTTCTTCTTCTTCCTGCGTGTAACACTGCCATACGATAACCAACTAACTAGATAAATAGGTGTACCCATATACACGTCCCTCTTGAATACACACATTAAATAGATTATATTAGGTGCCTTTTTCTTGAGTTAGAATCCCATCGTTGACAAGGACAAAATCACTCTGAGTAACACATCAAGAAACCCACAAAATGTCTAGCTTGCCACCTAGAGGTGCGTAACACTGAAAAGAGCTAGTACACCAGGCAGCCAGAAAATCTTAGGATCTCGTGGGCATATGACACACAACACTATGTGATAATTATCATTATTAATTATTACTATTACACCACACTGGCCTGTTCAAGAGTAGCAAGCTGGGTCTGGGTGAGTCATAAAGTTGGACAGTAGCAATGAGCCTTCCCTCAAAGGCCAGAGCAGTGCTGGAAAGGCCCTGACCCCTCACTCTGGGCGTTTTCCCACAGAGCTTACCTCGGAGCAACGTCCCTCTTCACCGCGCAGTGTCTGCGCGGATTTCCCACCAACTGCTCTGCATAACCAGGAAGTGCCGGACCTTTTGCGTCGCAGATGTAAACCGCTAAAAACCAGTTTACGTTAGCGACGCAAAAGCCACGGCTCTTCCTGGTTATGCGAAGCAGTTGGTGGGAAATCCGCGCAGACGCTGCGTAGTGAAGAGGGACGTCGCTCTGAGGTAAGCTCTGTGGGAAAACGCCCTCTGTCTTTAGTGACAGAAGCCAAGAGCTGAAGGCCAGCAATACTGTTCTGGCTGCTTAGCAACAGCTACTGAAGGCATTCATTTCTTAAAGCGACAGGGGCTGGTTCTATCTGTCTAACATTGCCAGCCCAGCACCGCCAACAAGCAGGAGAAAGGGGGGAACGGTGTTGAGTTGACACACTGTGTCACTGGAAGTGTTGTCACTGCGGCTCATGATGCTCTTGGGTTTCTCCAAAACTCCATGGCCAAAACCATGGAGACTGGAGAAATCCTTAGAGCAGGGGTGGCCAACGGTAGCTCTCCAGATGTTTTTTGCCTACAGCTCCCATCAGCCCCAGCCATTGGCCATGCTGACTGGGGCTGATGGGAATTGAAGGCAAAAAACATCTGGAGAGCTACCGTTGGCCACCCCTGCCCTAGAGCAAGGGTGGCCGAACTTCCTCAATGTAAGAACCACATAGAATAAATGGCAGATGCTTGAGAGCTGCAAGGAAGGAAGGAAGGCAAATAGATGGAGGGAGGGAGACATGCAAAGAAAGCAACTAACTTTAAATGCATTCTCCAAGAGATGTGATGTGCTTCTCGGAGAAGTGATTTAAAGAGAGAAATGCCTTCTCCAAGATGTCCAATGGAGTGGTGGGGACTTCGAAAGCCACACGATATGTGTGAAAGAGCCATATGTTGCTCCCGAGTCGCAGTTCGCCCACCCCTACCCTAGAGTATCACACGATACAGCTACATCACTTCTGGATTCCTATGTGGAAATGACATCACGGCTCCATGCAATGTCATTCCCTCCCATTTCCTCCTCAGCTGTTCCACTGAGAACTAACAGGGGGATAGGAAACACCTGAAGGGTGCCCCTGCCAGCACTGGGTAGGCTCACGATGCAGTCCCTGGAACGGAGGGGCTTATCCAGAGAACTGGCCCGGGCTTTTTTTTGAAGCAGGAACTCCTTTGCATAATAGGCCACACCTCCCCGATGTAGCCAATCCTCCTGGAGCTTAGAGTAGGCCCTGTACTAAGAGCCATGTAAGCTCCAGGAGGATAGGCTACATCAGGGGTGTGTGGCCTAATATGCAAAGGAGTTTCTGTTACAGAAAAAGCCCCGGAACCGGTCCTGTTCGAAGTCCCCGTTCGATCAGGGAACAATTAGACAGACGGCGGCCAGAATGTTTGTCTGCAAGCAGGTACGGGAGGCGAACCATCTGGAAAGCGTTATGGAAACAAAAGAGATATATGGAACATCTTTTCCCTTCTCTCCCCGCCCCCCCTTTAAACAATGGGATCATTGCCTTTATGGCCTATTATTATAATGTTATGGCACTAAAAAAACAACAACCCAAAGAAAACATAGGAGAGAGACAGCAAATTCTGGAGACCTATTAAAGAGGCCCATTTTAATGAAACAAAAGCCTGTAAAGAGTTTCTCTCTTTCCCCTCCATTACTAATGACAACATGAGAGATGGGGGCTTATGATGGAACAGACAAAATTAGGCCATGAGGATTGTGAGGTGGGGGGGGGGGGGACACAATAAAAGGAAGCGAAGTTGGCATATGGTCTATTTTGGCCCGATGATGCAAAAGAGCTTTGTTCTGGGATAAAAACTCAAATATGGAACCGTTTTTCCCGAAGCCTCACCACACCTTATGAAACCTGGTGCTTATTTAGGAACCTGAAAGCAATGGAAACTCTGTGGAAAGCTTGGAGACGGGCCTGAAACTTAATTGCTTATCTGAATCAATTCATCGCCCCCCCTCCCCGCCCCCAAATCTTGCACCCTTTACAAAAGCTTCAAAGTACTTTTGCACAAAGCTTTTGGGGTTGTGAACAACCTCGAGTCTTCCTTAATTTTTCCTTTGGCCAAGCTCGGGGATGGCCAAACTTGCTTAATGTAAGAGCCACGCAGAATAAACGTCAGATGTTTGAGAGAAAGAAGGAAGGAAGGAAGATGGAAGGGAGGAAGGAGGGAGGGAGAGGTGGAAAGAAAGCAACTTTAAATGCATTCTCCAAGCCACCAGTTGGAGAAGTTATTTAAAGAGACAAGTACCTTCTCCGAGCCAGCCAACAGGGTGGTGGGGTCTTTGAGAGCCACACAATATGTGTGAAAGAGCCGCATGAGACTGCCGAGCCACAGTTTGGCCATCCCTGGCCTAGCTCTTACTGAGGTGGTAAACGTCTGAGTGGGTTGTACCACTGCAAATGGCATATAAGGGAAAGAATGGTTTCCATAACTAAAAAAAAAAATCATTTTGTGTAGAAAGCCAGCATGCTAGGGGAAAGGGTGTGGCCTTCCTAACAAACGAGTGCTATGGGAAAAGAATTTCCCCCCCCCCCACATGAAGGAGTGATATAAGCCACCCACAGCCTGAAGTAGTACAATTCAAGACTCCAATTTTACCATTGCTGTAAAAATTTCTCCACTGTGTAAATCATAAATTATGCGGAACACAAACGTCGACATTTCTTGTGGTTTGGTATCACATGATTATAGTCACCCGAAGCATTTTGTTCAAACTGGGACTGTGCTATTCAGATAGTTACTTCCAGAGATATGTAGAAAAAGACTCCAGTGTGTCTTGCGGGCAGACCGGTAGAGTTTGTTCCAGGGAGAACTGCCGGATCAGCTTCCTCAAATAGCAAGAGCTTTCTTGAGGAAGAATTCTTGAGGTTGAAGGGGAAAATCACATGCTTGGTGTAGTGTATTGGGAGCTTAAAACGAAGACCCTTTGCTGAAGAGGCTCCTTGCAGCGGCATTCAGATTGGCTGCCCTTGCTGAGCCAGCCAATCAGGTAATATCCATTTGAATGAAGCCCACTGTTTGAGAGGCTCCTTGTAGCTACACTCAGAGTGGCCACCCTTGCTGAGCCAGCCAATTAGGTAATAGCCATTTGAATGAAGCCCATGCAAATGAGGGTTCCTAGTGCCTATTTTTCTATTGGGTTGTTTATTGCTGGAGGTGTGTTTTGGGGGGAGTTTCTGTGTATATAGTTGCAGCTAGCCGTGGGTGTTTTCAGTTGGGTTTTCACTAATAAAAGTGCTATGCTGGAATCACTATAGCATCTGAGCTACTGCTTTTCACTTGAAGACCCAGACCAAAGGCTGAATGGGCCTGTGCTTTCAGGAAAGGGCTGTAAATTTATGATCAAGCCCATTCTTGCTTTATATACTCCAAGTCCCAGGGACAATCCCTGCTGTGTCCACTTAAAAGGATCTTGAGCTGCAGTTGTAAGTCTAGGCAAATCTTCAGTCAATGATTGTGTTTAAATCTGTTGCTAGTTACTGGGCTGGAGGACCAACAGGCTGATAACCTTGTATGAGAGCCAGTTCAGTGTAGTGGTTAAGTGTGCTGACTCTAACATGGGAGAATCAGGTTTGATTCCCCACTCCTCCACATGCCCCTGCTGGTATGACTTTGGGTCAGCCATAACTCTTTCAGAGCTGTTCCTCTCAAGAGCAGTTCCCAAAAGAGCTCTTTCAGGCCCAACTACCTCACAGGGTGTCTGTTGTGGGGAGGGAAGGGAAAGGAGATTGTCAGCCACTCTGAGATTCCAAGTGAAGGGCAGCTATAAATCCAATCTCCTCCTCCTTCTTCTGTGATTGATGTTCACACAGCCTGGAGATTAGTAACTAGGGTTGCCAGGTCTGGGTTGGAAAATACCTGCAGTGTATTGGGAGCTTAAAACGAAGACCCTTTGTTGGAGAGGCTCCTTGCAGCTGCATTCAGATTGGCTGCCCTTGCTGAGCCAGCCAATCAGGCAATATCCATTTGAATGAAGCCCATTGTTTGAGAGGCTCCTTGCAGCTACACTCAGAGTGTAGGAGGGGGAGGGTGTTGCCTGGGGCTGTAGGGTTGCCTGGTCTGACTCAAGAAATATCTGGGGACTTTGGGGATGGAGCCAGGAGACTTTGGGGGCGGGGCCAGGAGCAAGGGTGTGACAAGCACGATTGAACTCCAAAGGGAGTTCTGACCATCGCATTTAATGGGACCACAAGACTTTCAAATGCCTTCCCTCCATTTGGAAATAATAAAAGATAGGGGCACCTCCTTTTGGGTCCAATCTTTTTGAAACTTGGGAGGTGTTTTGAGGAGAGGCACCAGATGCTATCCTGAATATCTGGTGCCTCTAACTCAAAAAGCATTCCTCCCCCCAAGCCCTAGATACCCACTGATCAATTTTCCATTATACCCTATGGGAATTGGTCTCCATAGGATATAATGGTGTGCCCAGTAGACATTTTCCCATACCCCCCACATTCTGATGACCCTCAAGCCATGGCCGTCTTATAGGGTTGCCAATCTCCAGGTGGGGGCAGGGGATCCCCCGGTTTGGAGGCCCTCCCCCCACTTCAGGGTCATCAGAAAGCGGGGGGAGGGGAGGGAAATGTCTGCTGGGAACTCTGTTATTCCCTATGGAGATTTATTCCCATAGAAAATCATGGAGAATTGATCCACAGGTATCTGGGGCTCTGGGGGCGCTGTTTTATGGGGTAGAGGTATCAAATTTTCAGAATAGCATCTAGTGCCTCTCCCCAAAATACCCCCCAAGTTTCAAAAAGATTGGACCAGGGGATCCAATTCTGTGAGCCCCCAAAGAAAGTGCGCCTATCCTTCATTATTTCCTATGGAAGGAAGGCATTGAAAAGGTGTGCCGTCCCTTTAAATGTGATGGCCAGAACTCCCTTTGGAGTTCAGTTATGCTTGTCACAGCCTTGATCTTGGCTCCACCCCCAAAGTCTCCTGGCTCCACCCCCAAAGTCCCCAGATATTTCTTGAATTGGACTTGGCAACCCTACCGTCTTAACAGCATTACGGGCCCCGGGCCAAGCAGTGTACTGGGCCCCTACGAAAACTACTCACAGGAATAAAAATGGAAATGGTCGATAAAATTAAATATATATATATATTTTATTGGCTCTTCCGACAAAATCGGTGTTGAAACATTAAAAACATGCTGAGCAGCAACAACTAATCAACATGATAAGCGCCTGAACGATACACGAGGCTTGACAAACAAATCGAAAGCTTATCCATTCTTATATTCACAAGCTATCAATACCTGGTTATTAGTATTGCATCATCCGCAGGTTAGTATGGGGCCCCACTGCTTGTGGGGTCCACGGGCAAGTGCCCATCAGGCAAATGCATGAAGACAGCCCTGCCTGAAGCGGGGGGAGGCCCTCGAAACTGGGGGATCTCCTGTCCCCACCTGGGGACTGGCAACCCTATGACAGAGTTTGAGGAGGGAAGGGGCAATGCGGTACAGCCCGCCCTCCAAAGCAGCCGTTCTCCCCAGGAACTGATTTCTGTCACCAGAAATCATGGGGGGGGGAGGGGGGGTTGTAGCAGGAACACCTTTGCATATTAGGCCACACCCCCTTGGTGTAGCCAATCCGGCTGGTGCTTACAGTAGGCCCTGTACTAAGAGCCCTGTAAGCTCTTGGAGGATTGGCAACATCAGGTGGGTGTGGCCTAATATGCAAAAGGAGTTCCTGCTACAAAAAAAACCCCTGGTTGTAATTCGGGGAGCTCTCTAGGCTCCACCTGGAATCTGGGAACCCTATTATTAACCCTAGTCCATCCTGCCACTTCATTTCCACTTCATTCTTCGGTTGCCCGGATCAGGCCTGAGTCTGTGACTCATCCCAGGGCACAGTTTGTATTCAGTTTTTGTCCTTGAGCTGTGGCCTTCTTGTGCTTGGGGCCTTCCTATTAGACCAGAGGGCTTTGGTGGAATAACTCGTGTGCTGCCGGGCAGGAACAACCCCTGCTCTTTACTTCCAGTGGCTTCACAGCTAAGAAATACCACATCACAACCTCTATTCCAAGACTTGCTATTAAAATGCAGAGCTTGGTTAAAAGTAAAAAGATAAAGGTTTTCCCCTGTGCAAGCACCAGTCGTTTCCAACTTTGGGGTGATACGTTTTCACAGCAGACTTTTTACAGGGTGGTTTGCCATTGCCTTCCCCAGTCATCTACACTTTCCCCCCAGCAAGCTGGGGACTCATTTTACTGACCTTGAAAGGATGGAAGGCTGAGTCAACCTTGAGCCAGCTACCTGAACCCAGCTTCCACCGGGATTGAACTCAGGTTGTGAGCAGAGAGCTTGGACTGCAGTACTGCAACTTTACCACTCCTGCTAGAGCTTGGTTACCAGGGAACACACAGGAATGCAGTTCTGGCTTGCTCAGTGCCAGGGGGTGTGGCCTAATATGCAAATGAGTTCCTGCTGGGCTTTTTCTACAAAAATTGCTCCCTGATTTCTGGGATGAGTTTGGAATAGAGTTGCCAGGTCTGTGTTGGGTAATATCTGGAGTTTTGGGAGCAGAGCCTGGAGATGTTGGAGTTCGGGGAGGTACAAACAAAGCCCTGGAGTTCTTCTGAAGCTGCCATTTTATTTTCCATGATCTCTGTCGTCTGGAGGTCTGAATGTCTGCAAGATCTCTAAACATATGCAAAACATCATTAACAAAATACAAACGCCATGTGAAGAGACAAAATAGGTTCCAGTGTTGTCCAAACTGGTATTAATTAATAGCTCTCAGGAACTCATTTACATATTAAGTCACATCCTCTGATGCCACCATTGTTTCACATGGGTTTTTTTGTGAGAAAAGCTCAGCAGGAACTCATTTGCATATTAGGCCACACACCCTCACTCTGAGCCAGCCGGAACTGCGTTCCGGTGTGTTCCTGCTCAAAAAAAGCCATCATAGGTCCACAGATAATTATTTGTCCGTTGTGATGTGCTAGTGAAGGCTTACAAAACCTGCGCAAGCCTTGCTGTTCCCAACTTGTGTGTAAACTGCAGTCTGTCTCGACGAGTATCTTAGGTAGCTCCTCGGTTCTTCTTCAGCATATCAATAAAGCCACACAATAAACTTGAAACTGGAACCACAAATCGTTATTCCAAAATCAGACAAGAAGCCAAACCGCTTCATACTGGCCTGGGACTTATTTTGTCTCTTCACACAGCGTTTGTGTTCTTTTGCATATGTTTCGATATTCAGAATGACTTCTTGTAAAATGTTTATTTAATTATACCGAAATCATTCTGTTATATGAAAAACAATTTTGGTTCTTATTATTTATAGCGACAATGTTATAATTGCGTAATACTTTTTTTTTTTTTTTTGGCATTCACAGTAATTTTTTTAAAATCTATTATAGTGCTATACTGTGCTCCCTTGTGTTTATCATACCTGTAGGTTGGCAATCCTAATTCAGAAACTTAATGTGTGTTTGCTATAGCATGTCCCCAGTGAGCCAAACAGCTGTACCCCACAGTTCGAATTGAGAAAATGGCACAAGAGAGGTCATATTTATCCCCTTCCTTCTAACAAAACAGTTCTGATCCACATTGTTTAGTTTAGTTTAGTTTATTTGTAATTTGTATTCCGCCCTTCCCACCAGGTGGCTCAGGGCGGCTTACAGCATATAAAATCTAACATAAGAATATAAAAATTTAAACATATTCACACAGTTTACATAGCTAAAAATTTAAACATTTAACACAGTTTACATAGTTAAAACATTAAAAACATACAGCAATCTTATAAAAAACTACACTCAGTTTCAGGTTGGGGGCCCAGGCAGAATCATAGAATTGGAAGGGACCTCCAGGGTTATTAAGTCTAACCCCCTACACAATGCAGGAAATTCATAGGGGCGCCAAGCCCCCAGTCTGGGAGGGGGTTCCCCGTCCGTGAGGTTCCCAACCTGCCGGCCCACATCGGGCCGTTGGGGGGAACCTCCCCCTACATCACCTGAAAGTGATGTCATCACACCAGCGATCTTCCCGCATGGCTGCTCTAGGCGTTTCCAGGAAAACTCTATGGTTTTCCCGGATGCTCTAGCCATTTAGGAGGGGAAATTCTATCGTACAATAGGTACCATAGAGTTTCCCCCTCCCAAATGGCTAGAGCATCCGGGAAAACCATAGAGTTTTCCCAGAAATGCCTAGAGCGGCCGCACAGGGAAATTGCCGGTGCGATGACGTCACTTCCGGGTGACATCACTGTGTTGCACATGCACTCTGCGCGCGCACAAAAGTCCCTGGCTGTGAAACACAGTGCTCTTGGCAACCCTAGAAATTCACAAATGCCTCCCCGCCACACACATACATCCCCAGTGGCCCAATGCCCAGAAGATGGCAAAGAACCCCCCCCCCCCCCCAGATCCCTGGCTAAACTGGCCTGGAGAAAAATTGCTAACTGACCCCAAAGTGGCAATCAGCATTTCTCTGGGCGTGTAAGAAAGGGCCACAAGAACGAAACACTAATACAACCTTTCCTGCCCTCCTCATGTTGCACCCCTACCTGCCCTCCTTCTCAGTATCTAAGAACTGAATTGGAGGGGGGGAGGACTTCTGGGATGGGAGCCCCATTCATAGAGTTCCCAAGCTATCATCTGTCTCGGCACTGAATGGAAACTCTTCCAAGGAAGCCTTTTTCAGCTGGAAAAAGCTGTTCCCGTCCCTTTAGCAGCAAAGCCTCACTTAAGAGGCTCTGGAGACGCCGGCACTTCAGACACTGAACATGAGCGCATTCTCAGATTTAGTGGGCTATGAGAGCAGCAAGTGGAGGGTGGGAAACGTGGCAGAAGGGAGTGGAGTGACTAATGCAGGTTCAGCTTCTTGGGCTGCTGCAGCATTTTCCAATCCAGCCTTAGCTTCCAGGCCAGTTATTAAGTCAGTCGGAACTAGGGATGGGCCCAAACTACAAAAATGGTGGTTTGTTTTGTTTCATGGTTCGTTGACTTGCCCGATTCGGTGGGTTGGTTCATTTCATTAAAAAAAATGTTCTGGACAAATTGTCGTTTGTTGGTTCGTTTGGTTCGGGAAGGTGTGGAATGGCCCCCAAGAAGGCTAGAAAGTGCCAGTGCATCACAGCATGCCTGGTGTTATAACATCACCTGGAAGTGATATTATTACATCAGGCATGTCGCCAGGGGAATGCTCTATCACTTGGGGGGAAAGTCTATGATAACCATAGAGTTTTCCCCACCGAGTGATAGAGTGCCCCTCCGGTGACATACCCAGCACAATAATGGCACTTCTTGGTGATGTCATGATCTCTCCCTCCCCCTCTCTCTCCCCCCTCTCTCCCTTTCCCGCTCTCTCTCCCTCCCCCTCTCCCTATCCCTCTTCTTCTCCCTCCCTCCCTCTCTCTCTCCCTCCCTCCCTCTCCCCCCTCTCTCCCTATTTCCCCCCTCTCTCTTTCCCTCTCTCTCTCCCCGCTCTCTCTTCCTCTCCCTTTCCCTCCCTCCCCCTCCTCCCCCTCTCCTCCCTCTCTTCCCCCTCTCTCTCCCTTCTTCTCTCTCTCTCCCTTTCTCTCTCTGTTTCAGTTTACTTACTGATCTCCCTCCTGAGGTTCCCTGGTTTCAGGCCCAGGGCTCTGAGGGAGATTTACTTCTGCACAGCTTGGAAAGATCAAGCTGTTCTGATCAAAGAAGTGACAGCGAATTCATCACCAAAACAGTTCCCTGCAAAGGAGCAAATGATTTAGGAGCCAACAGGAAAATATTAAAGGGGGGGAAATATCGGGGTGCTGATATTGTATCCTTAAACCTTGCGCTGCAGTGTTTGAGGGCAGCATCAGAACGAATGGCCTCCAAACGGCTGCCCACCGGTTGCTGACAAGAGAGAAGGATGAAGTCCAAATCCTCTCATTTATTCAAGCCGATCTACCTGCTCATTGACTCCCCCTTCCCCTTTGTTTCTCTGTTTCATTTCACAGAACTGGCCTGGAGGCCATTATGGAAACATATGCCTTCTGGAGGCCCCCCGTGCGGACCCTCACCTTTGAAGATTTCACCACCATGCAGAAGCAGCAAGGTGAGCCGTTTCATAATGGGCACCAGAGTGGTGTCCGTGAAGCAGCTGCGGAGCCTGATTCCAGGCATCTGGTTTCCAGCTGAATTCTGGACACTCCCAGGATCCCTCCTGACAGCCAGGCAGAGCTAGAAAACAGAAAAGCGCACTCGCCAGCTCCAGAAATAAGGCAAGTTTTGTAATGGAGGCAGGGCCTTTTTTTTGTAGCAGGAACTCCTTGGCATAGGGCTGCCACGTCCCTGGGTCAAGCCAGGGTTCTCCCACCCGGGAGGTTCCCAACTTGCCGACCCACATTGGGCTGGCGGGGGGAACCTCCCCTGATGTAGCCAGTGTGATGACGTCACCCATGAGTGACAACATTGTGTGGCGATGTAGCACGCCAGCCGCTTTAGGCATTTCCGGGAATACCCTACGGCAGGGGTGGCCAACGGTAGCTCTCCAGACGTTTTTTTGCCTACAACTCCCATCATGCTGGCTGGGGCTGAAGGGAGTTGTAGGCAAAAAGCATCTGGAGAGCTACCGTTGGCCACCCCGCCATAGGATTTTCCCGCACGCTCTAGCATTTTGGGAGGGAAAACTCTATGGTATGGAGGCTGCGGGGGTCTTGGCAACCCTACCTTGGCATATTGGATCACACACCCCTGATGTAGCCGATCCTCCAAGAGCTTAGAGGGCTCTTCTTACACGGCCTACTGTAAGCTCTTGGAGGATTGGCTACATCAGGAGGGTGTGGCCTAATATGCAAAAGAGCTCCTGCTACAAAAAAAAAAAGCCCTGAATGGAGGTAACTCACTGACACCGATTCTGCATTAGCCTTTGTCTCAGTCTCGTTCTTGACTCTCAAGTTTGTGCAGGGCAGGAAGCAAGCAGGGGACTCACATCCCTGCCCCAGAGATGCAGAATCTGGGGAAAAGAGCCGCCATGAAGAGCCCCACACAGAAAAGAGGCAAGTGCTAAAAGCAGAATCTGTCTGAGAGTCAGTGTAGTAGAACAGTTAGAGCAGAGGTGGCCAAACTTGATAAATGTAAGAGCCACCTAGAATAAACATCAGGTGTCTGAGAGCCGCTAGGAAGGAAGGAAAGCAAATAGATTGGGGGGGGAGCAGTAGGGGGAAAGAAAGTAACTTTAAATGCATTCGCCAAGCTGCCAGCCGCCTTGGCTCAGAGAAGTGATTTAAAGAGACAAATGCCTTCTCCAAGCTGGCCAACAAGGCAGTGGAGGCTTCTAGTGTGAAACAGCCGCATGTGGCTCCCAAACCACAGTTTGGCCACCCCGGGTTAGAGTATCAAACGAGGAGCTGGGCAATCCAGATCCCCACAGCCAGGAGAATGTCTACCATGTAGGGCTGCCAACTTCCAAGTGGTGGCTGAGGATCTGGAATTACATCTGATCTCCAGGCAACAGAGATTAGTACTCCTCAGGGGTGGAATTCTAGCAGAAGCTCCTTTGCATATTAGGTGGACAATCCTTCAAGAGCTTACGAGGCTTTTTCTTGTAAGCTCTTGGAGGATTGGCTACATCAAGGGTGTTTGGCCTAATATGCAAAGGAGCTCCTGCTAGAATTCCACCTCTCGTCCTCCTGGAGGAAGTGGATGCTGTGGCATCATACGCTACTGAAGTCCACCTTCTTCTCACATCCTTCCCACCCCAGATTCCACCTCCCCCCCAGATAAATAAAAATAAATAAAATCTCCAAGTATTTGCCAACCTCCAGGCAGTGAGACCTGGAAATCTGGGAATTATAAGTGATTCCCAGATGACGGAGATCAGCTCTCCCCTGGAGAAAATGGCGGCTTTGGAGGGTGGACTCTATGGCATTACAATCCAGCGAAGCCCCTTCCCCAGACTATACCCCAAAATCTTTAGGAATTCCCTAACCCAGAGTTAGCAACCTAATGAGACCTTGGATCAATTGCTCTCTCTCAGCCTAACCTACCTCACAGGGTTGCTGTGAAAGGAAAATGGAGAAGGGGAGGAAAACATGTATGCTGCCTTGAGCCCTTTGGAGGATAGGTGGGATAAAAAGGCTCTAGATAGATATAATTTCCAGATATGGATGCCAAGGCCATGCTCCGTGGGAGCTGTTTGTGGGCAGGGCCTGGGAGGAGAAAGCATTGCTGATGCTTTGACATCACTTCCATTGCAGGCCTGGATGTGACATTCCTGAGCCCCTGCAATAAGAACATAAGAACATAAGAGAAGCCATGTTGGATCAGGCCAACAGCCCATCAAGTCCAACACTCTGTATCACACAGTGGCAAAAAATTTTATATACACACATACACTGTGGCTAATAGCCACTGATGGACCTGTGCTCCATATTTTTATCTAAACCCCTCTTGAAGGTGGCTATACTTGTGGCCGCCACCACCTCCTGTGGCAGTGAATTCCACATGTTAATCACCCTTTGGGTGAAGAAGTACTTCCTTTTATCCGTTTTGACCTGTCTGCTCAGCAATTTCATCGAATGCCCACGAGTTCTTGTATTGTGAGAAAGGGAGAAAAGTACTTCTTTCTCTACTTTCTCCATCCCATGCATTATCTTGTAAACCTCTATCATGTCACCCCGCAGTCGACGTTTCTCCAAGCTAAAGAGTCCCAAGCGTTTCAACCTTTCTTCATAGGGAAAGTGCTCCAGCCCTTTAATCATTCTAGTTGCCCTTCTCTGGACTTTCTCCAGAGAAGGGCAACTAGAATGCAATGCTTTAGGAATTCCCCCAAACTCTATATTATTTACCACAGAGTTTCAAGTGGGTGAGATTCCTAGCATGTCGCATGCGGTAGTGATGTCACTTATGAGTCTTCATCTGGAAGTGACATCGAAGCATTGTCAGTGTTGCTTTCCCTCCCAATGCTCACTGGAGTGAGGGCGAGCAATAGAAGGCAAGGGCAGAAGATTTTGCCTGCAGAAGTCCCTTGTAAGACCTGTGCATACTTGGGCTGCCTCTTCTCCCATTAGGGCAGGGCCATAGCTGAGTAGAGCACACACGGAAGGCTCCAGGTTCAATTCCCAGGATCTCCACCTCAGAAGGTTTGAGAAGTTTTAGAAGTCCAGGGAAGGGTCTCTCTGCCAGGAGTAAGAGAAGACTGCTAAGCACAATCCAGGGCACAAGGTCTATTGCTTTGATCCAGCATCAGGCAGCTTCCTATGAGAAGAAACAATTAAGAGAAATGAATGCAGAGAGCTGAATTGAGTGAATGTGGAAATGAAATGAATACTGATGTGGGAATGAAATGAATGATATGGAAGGTGTTGAACAAAATGAAACGAATTGAGTGAATGTGGGAATGAAATGAATACTGTAATATAACAGAGCTGGGTCAGGGGCTACACTGTGTTGTTGTCTGGAGAACGGCTTTCTTGTAACTGGTTCACCCCCTTCAATTTGGCCCCATCCCTGCTTCTATGAGACCCAGTGGTTTGTGGCCGTGTTTACTGTTTCTATGCTGCTTCCCTGCTGCTTGCGACTTCTTATCACTGCCAAGGACCGTGGGATGCTGTTAGATGATCCCTGCCTTCGGTAAAGGCCAGTTCCAAATTAAGCCTTTGCTGTTATTTTTCCTAGGAAAAGTGGCACACATTTTGGTGTGTGCCTATGTCATAACATCCCTGAAGGATTTGCATTCTTGCGTTGATCTGTGCCCAGAGAGGACCTTCAGGTGGTGACCAAGAAATCCTGGCCTAAAACCCAAGGGCTGTTTCCTGGATGGTGGGCATCTATTTGTTCCCTTCTCTTCCTTAATACCAAGGCCCAGGTGTCCACATCTCTAGGTTGTAGCTGGAGATCTCATAAGAACATAAGAGAAGCCATGTTGGATCAGGCCAATGGCCCATCCAGTCCAACACTCTGTGTCACATAAGAACATAAGAGAAGCCCTGTTGGATCAGGCCAATGGCCGATCCAGTCCAACACTCTGTGTCACATAAGAACATAAGAGAAGCCATGTTGGATCAGGCCAATGGCCCATCCAGTCCAACACTCTGTGTCACATAAGAACATAAGAAAAGCCATGTTGGATCAGGCCAATGGCCCATCCAGTCCAACACTCTGTGTCACATAAGAACATAAGAGAAGCCCTGTTGGATCAGGCCAATGGCCCATCCACTCCAACACTCTGTGTCACATAAGAACATAAGAGAAGCCATGTTGGATCAGGCCAATGGCCCATCCACTCCAACACTCTGTGTCACATAAGAACGTAAGAAAAGCCATGTTGGATCAGACCAATGGCCCATCCAGTCCAACACTCTGTGTCACATAAGAACATAAGAGAAGCCATGCTGGATCAGGCCAATGGCCCATCCAGTCCAACACTCTGTGTCATACAGTGGCTAAAAAACCCATCAGGAGGTCCATCAGATGTCATCAGGAGGTCCGCCTGTGGGCCAGGATGCTAGAAGCCCTCCCACTGTGCCACCCCCACAAGCACCAAGAATACAGAGCATCACAGCTCCAGACAGAGAGTTCCAACAATATGTTGTGACTAACAGCCACTGATGGACCTCTGCTCCAGATGCTTATCCGATCCCCAGATTACATCTGATTTCCAGGTAACACAGATCAGGTGCTCTGGAGAAAATAGCTGATATGGAAGGTGTTGGGTTGCCAGGTCCTTTGTAAATAAATGCCAGTGAGAGGATGGGGAGTTACATACTGGGAGCCAGGGGCATTCTTGCGTGACATGCTGACATTCCAACATCACAGAAGTGATATTGCACCATGTTCCTGCTTCACCCGGAAGTGATTTAGGCACACCGGTGATGCTGAGGCAACACTCTGGGTTTGGGGGGGTTGGGTTTGCAAAACTCTATAGTAAAATCAGCCTCAAACCATAGGGTTTTGCCCAAAAAAACAGAGCATCCCCCCTCTGAAATCACCAACGTGCCTATGTCACTTCTGGGTGATGTAGGGACATCCCATTTATTGTTGGGGGGGGATTTCCTCCCACAAAAGTGGTGTATCACTGGACCCCAACTGGGGAACGACACTCCTAGAAGGTGGACTCTGTGGCATTATACCCCACTGAGGTTCACCCCTCCCCAAACCCTGCTCCCCCTAGGCTCCACTCCCAAAATATCCAGGAATTTCCCAGCCTGGAGCTGACAACACAATGCAGGTCTTTTTTCAAGCAGGAATGTACAGGAACACAGTTCCGGTTGGCTTGTCATCAGGGGGTGTGGCCTAATACACAATGGTGATGTCAGAGGGTGTGGTCTAATATGCAAATGTAGGGTTGCCAAGTCCAATTCAAGAAATATCTGGGGACTTTGGGGGTGGAGCCAGGAAACATTGGGGGACGGAGCCAGGAGCAAGGGTGTGACAAGCATAATAGAACTCCAAGGGAGTTCTGGCCATCACATTTAAAGGGACAGCACAACTTTTTAAATGTCTTCCTTCCATAGGAAATAATGAAGGCTAGGGGCACCTTCGTTTGGGGCTCCTAGAATTGGCATTTTGTTTCTTGTTCAGGGAGAAGGGAGCAGCCATGCTTAATATAATATATAATATAATATATATAATATATTATATAATATAATATATATTATATAATATAATATATATAATATATAAAATTTTTGTGGCTCCCCCAAAGACTCCTGGGACTAGTAGTTCCATGAGGATGTTAAGAGTTCATTATTAGAGGACACTTCATAAAACTACAATTCCCGGAGTTTCATGGGGGAGAGGAGATGACTATTAAGCAGGCCTGTCATGTAGACCAACCCCTCGATCATGGGAGGGTTCTTGGGGCCTCATTGAATTTTGTCTCTATCTTCTGGTGTGTTCGCCACTCCTCCCAATTTGGTGTCATCTGCAAATTTAATGAGTAGCCCCGCCACACCCTCATCCAGATCATTTATAAAAAGGTTAAAAAGTACCGAACCCAGAACCAAGCCCTGTGGCACCTCACTGAGCACCTCCCTCCATTCAGATGAAATGCCATGGACAACTACTCTTTGAGTGTGGTTCTCCAACCAATTCCCTCCAACTCCACTTAAACTATCCTAGAATCCAATCCACAATCCTCTAGTTTATCCATCAGACCATCATAGGAAATTCTTTCAAAAGCTTTACTGAAATCCAAGTAAAAAGAAGAAGAAGACTGTAGATTTATACCCTGCCCTTCTCTCTGGATCCTTGTCGCGCAGTGTTAAAGCTGCAGTACTGCAGTCCTAAGCTCTGCTCACGACATGAGTTCGATCTCTGGTGGTAGCTGGGTTTTCAGGTAGCCAGCTCCAGGTTGACTCAGCCTTCCATCCTTCCGAGGTTGGTAAAATGAGTACCCAGCTTGCTGGGGGAAAAGTGTAGATGACTGGGGAAGGCAATGGCAAACCACCTCGTAAAAAGTCTGCTGTGAAAATGTGAACGCAATGTCACCCCAGAGTCGGAAAAAACTGGTGCTTGCACAGGGGACCTTTCCATTTTTCCCTTTCTCTCTGAATCAGAGACTCAGAGCGGCTTACAATCTCCTATATCTTCTCCCCCCACAACAGACACCCTGTGAGGTGGGTGGGGCTGAGAGGTATCTCACAGCAGCTCACAACTCCTGTGAGAGCTACAGCTGACCCAAGGCCTTTCCAGCAGGTGCAAGTGGAGAAGTGGGGAATCAAACCCGGTTCTCCCAGATAAGAGTCTGCGCACTTAACCACTACGCCAACCTGCCTATGGCTGACTTAAGGCCATTCCAGCAGCTGCAAGTGGAGGAGTGGGGAATCAAACCCGGTTCTCTCAGATAAGAGTCTGCGCACTTAACCACTACGCCAACCTGCCTATGGCTGACTTAAGGCCATTCCAGCAGCTGCAAGTGGAGGAGTGGGGAATCAAACCCAGTTCTCTCAGATAAGAGTCCGCACACATAACCACTACACCAAACTGTAAATAACATCATTCCCTTCATCCAGTCAATCAACGAAGGAAATGAGATTGGTCTGGCAGGACCTGTTTGGGACAAATACGTGGTGACTTCCCCAAATCACCAAGTTGTTCTTTAGGTCTTCGCAGATTTATCCCTTTCAAATCTGGTAAAGCACAGAGGTCAGACTGACTGGTCTGTAGCTTACTGGGCAGTATACAGACTGGTCTGTAGCATCCTCTGCTCCCACTTTATGTCCTCCCACTGCTCTGGGCTGATGGCATGACATCATTTCTGGGGAAACCCAGATGGGACAGCACACCTCTTTAGAATTCCTAGAGAGGCTTGATGTCACTTCTGGGTTATTCCTGGAAGTGATCTCATGCTGT
The DNA here is from genome assembly GCF_032191835.1 of Heteronotia binoei. NCBI lineage: Eukaryota > Metazoa > Chordata > Lepidosauria > Squamata > Gekkonidae > Heteronotia > Heteronotia binoei. The sequence goes on along the minus strand of NC_083226.1, from coordinate 18,200,826 downwards.
TGCTAATGGTTGCCCCCCCCCTGTGTCCCCACCTCCCCTGTCTTGTTGCTAGTTGCTTGGCAACAGTATAGGAGAGCCACGAATAGATTGCTCTACCATCTTTATTACACTTTAAATTTGAACCCTATGTAGGACCACCATAGGGAGAAGAGGCCCCAGTTTGAATTGGGGCCCTACCTTATTGCAGTCTAATCTTTTGGTTCTTTATTTAAAAAAAAAAAGATGTCTATGTAACCGATGCTCGCAGCCCCTCTCGGGTAATGAAGTGACTCACAGCACTAATATAAAAAAGAGATAAATATGATAAAAAGGGTTAAGAAATTTAATTCTCAAACCACTGGGGAAAATGCCGCTCTCTGTTTAAAAGAAAGAATGGGGTGAAAAGAGTGGGGAATCCATTTCACAGATTAGCCTTTAACTGTTTACGATTAGCCATGAGCTACTTAAAGATCATGCGAGGTAGTCCTAAGCCTATACATCAAGATTCACCGCATGAAGTATGCTTTAACCCCACACCTGTTTGCGAGCACCCCAGACAGATTTAAGAGTAGATTGCCATGGTGCTCCATTGGCTGCCAACTAGATAGGCCACCAGGCCTTATAATTCGTATTTGCACTGATAACCCCATCGGTTATCAAATAACAGGGTCGTAGCGGCTACAGCAACTGCTGACCCAAGCGAGTAATATAAGGAAAGGAAAATATTTCATGTATTTTTAGCTTCTTTTAATGCAATTTGGCAGCTGAAAAGCCAGGAAGAGCGCCAAGGCCTTGTGACGAGCAAGCTCCCCGCAGACTCCCGCCAACTGTTCTCCTGGCCTCTCCTTCAAGAGGGCATCGATTCAGTTTTGTCCCCTCAGGTTCAGAAGCCATTTGTCAAAGTCATAAACGCAGCCTTACGCCATTAAGACTTCAAACGCAGGGAATGTCTAGTTTTCTCTCTGCGGCCACTTTCTAGAACTTTCCAAAGAGCTGTTTGCTTCGAGGGGAGCAGAACGCTTTAAAGGTATTTGACCCACTTTTCCAGCTGCGCAAAACATGAAACTCAGGAAAAACCCACAGCCAAAAGCCACTGAAGACCTAGCAACACTCAACCATTCTGGAGCTTTCCACCATAGTTCACGGGTAGCCAGCCACCAGAGCAGTGATAGCTCATGGCAAAGCATACCTAGCGAAGCAAAATGTCCACAGCTGATGGGAGTACCAGCCTCTGAGTGGGGTCTGGGGATCTCCCAGAATTACGACTGATCTCCCAACCGCAAGAGTCAATTTGGTGAGAGCCAGTTTGGTGTAGTGGTTAAGTATGGGGAGAACCAGATTTGATTCCCCACTCCTTCACACGTACTGCTGATGAAACATCAGGGGTGTATGACCTAATATGCAAAGGAGCTCCTGCTAGAATTCCACCTCTGGTATCTGTTACTGTAAAAAAGCACCACTACTGAATATGAGTCACATCCGCAGGTTGAAGTCTCTAAGGCTAGAATCCCTCAAATTTTTTTAAAATTTGTATTAACGTAAGAGTGTAACCTTATGTTAACACATAAAAACTTTCCAGGGACTCCAATTGCACCAGCCCACATTTGCTCTTAAAACAGCAAAGAACATCCTTCATATAATCATTTAGCGAGAATCTTAGATACCACAAATGCTTTTTTTTTTTTTGAGCGGGAATGCACAGGAACACAGTTCCAGCTGGCTTGGTGTCAGGGGTGTGGCTTAATACGCAAATGAGTTCCTCCTGGACTTTTTCTACAAAAAGCCCGGTGCGAATCAATGGTGATGTGAGGGGGCGTGGCCTAATATGCAAATGAGTTCCTCCTGGGATTTTTTTTTTCGACAAAAAAGCCCTAGATACCACATTTAGGAATTACTTCACTATTCAGTAAAATCTTAAGCAACCGATGGGTTTGATGAAGCGATTCCAGTTTCCCATCGTTTGGTTTAAAGTTAGTCAGCAGGATTCTTAAGTCACCATGTTTAGTAATCTGGAGTCAATCGCTTTGCTTGGAGAAAAGTTGGGTGACCACCAGTGTTCCCTCTAAGCTGAATTAGCGTGAGCTAGCTCACAGATTTGTAGCCTCCAGCTCACACATTTTTGTCTGAGCTCAGGAAGGATGACCCCAGAGCACAATAATTTATGCAGTAGTTCACAACTTTAATGCCACTGGCTCACAAAGTAGAATTTTTGCTCACAAGACTCTGCAACTTAGAGGGAACATTGGTGACCACGGTAAAACAACATCCCACCAAATAGGATGCTGGAAACAAAACAAAACAAAGAACTTCTTAACCACTGTCCGTAGTGCAGGATAGTAATCAGAAATTTCTTTCTTAAACTTTGGCTTCAGCACAATGTCATTTATAGCTTAGTTAGTTCTTCCTCCACAATGCCAATTTCCTCAGCATCTGGATTTATCACCCATTCTGGAATTTCCATAAAAAGAAAATCCTCAAATCACTCAGACATGTCTTCATGCAGCATATCCAAATGGTCCCAAAAAGATCATTGTGTATCCCACTTTCTCCTCTACCTCAGATAGCCTTGGAAATTGGTGTAGCTCATAACAGCCTATATTGTGTGTGAGTAGAATTAACTCTGGAGTGGGGGGGGGGGGGAAGCAGAGACAACAGATTTGGCCTTAATAAGAGTGATCTCATTTCCTTGCAACTTCAAATTCATTTAATTTTATAAATCTCTTTCATGTCTCCCCTCAGCCATCTAGGGTTGCCAAGTTCCCAGGCCGGCCAGCCTGCACTGAGTGGTTGGGGGGAGTCCTCCCCCAACGTCCACTGGCGTGATGACTTCTCGCAGTGACTTCTCGCGTGATGACTTCTCGCAGTGATGACTCTCGCAGTGACATCATCACTCCACAACATTGCACGGCTGGCCCACTCTAGGAGCTTCCTGGAAAACTATGGTTTTCCCAGATGCTCTAGCAATTTGGGAGGGAAAACTCTATGGTACCCATTGTCCCCCGCCAGAGGCTGCAGAGGATTTGGCAACCCTATAGCAATCTCTCCTCTAAACTGAAAAGTCTCAGGTTCTTCAGCCTTTCTCATAGGGAAGGTTCTCCAACCCCTTAATTATCTTGGTTGCCCTCCTCTGTACTTTTCCCCTCCCCCACAGCCATCATGCACCTCCATGAACGATTCCTATAGGGAATGATGGGGAATTGATCCATGGGTATCGAGGGCTCTGGGGGGGGCTGTTTTTTGAGGTAGAGGTGCCAAATTTTCAGTATAGCATGTAGTTCCTCTCCCCAAAATACCTTCACCCTTTCAAAAGGATTGGACCAGGGGGTCCAATTCTATGAGCCCCCAAAGAAGGTGCCCCTATCCTTCATTATTTTCTATGGAATGAAGGCAGTGCTGTCCCTTTAAATGTGATGCCCAGAACTCCCTTGGAGTTCAATTATGCTTGTCACACCCTTGTTCCTGGCTCCGCCCCCAATGTCTCCTGGCTCCACCCCCAAAGTCTCCTGGCTCCACCCCCAACGTCCCCAGATATTTCTTGATTTGGACTTGGCAACCCTAGCCCAAAATCACATAAGAAGTGGAGAAAGGGTGCACAGGGGTTAATGAGGGCTGCTGGGGACATGGCAAAGCCCCTGGTGGCTGGCTGGCTGGCTGCCCGCTCTCCTCATCCAGGGATTGTTATGCAGCTGCACCTGCTATTCAATGGACAAGGTAGGTAGGTGGGGAGGAAGAGAGGGAGCTCTCAGAAAGGTTCAGGAGCTGTGCTCCTGTGAGCTCCTGCTGAATCTGAGGCCTGTTAGGAGTATTATAATATCAGCCAGTGGAGATTTGAACTGAGGGTGGGTTTGCCCACCATGAAGTTTGCCGTCCTGAAGAGTGATACTTAGAACATATCTGCATGTATTAGATACCTACCAAGCTTGTCTGTTGCTTTGCTTCCAGACTGGAACATCACGTCCTCTTTCCTAATGAGGCTGTAGCTCCTCTGGCTGAGGCAAAAGACAAAAACAGAAAGACGCCAGTCGATTCCCATCTGTTTCACAGGAAGAAGCACCCAACTGGCCTGAACCAATAGCCAGCCTCCGCCCTTTAAAAAAAAAATCGGAGCCAAGATTAGACAGATGCTCTGAAGCACAAGGGCCATGGAGTATGATGTCACCTTTTTCTGAGATTGGCTTCTTATTGGGACAAAATGGGTTTGGGAGTAATTAAGTGCATATGGCAGTGAGATGGTGTGGGGTTGGTTGGGGGAAGCCAAAAACCTATTAAATGGGGTTTTTTCCCCCTTAAGAAAAAAAAATCTTGTTGAACCTGATCCAGATTCTCATTATTAAAAATATTTGGCCCAGCTTCTTGACTTTAATGAAGAACATTTAGGGAAAGGAGGAAAAAAAGAAGCAACAGTTCCAGTAACTCTGTATTCTGTCATTTTTCAATGCTGTCGCTGGCTCCTCCATGCAGCTCTCTTTCCCACAGAACCCAGATAGGGGATGCTATGCACACTTCTGCAACCAGGAGGTGAACCAGAGCCAACGGCCCTTTCAAACGGCTTATTCGGTTAAATGCTGTAGTCGGCACTAGTTGGCAATGCTTCGGTCGAAGGTTAAGCAGTTGACAGGAAGCTAAATTGTACTGCCCTCTGCTCATGTTGTCCTTTGTAAAGGCAAACTTGATGCATTATGGTGACACCAGGCCTCAGATTCAGCAGGAGCTCACAGGAGATCGGCTCCTGAGCAGTGCCAGATTAAACCCTAGGCCCCTAGGCAGTCGAAATCTTGGGGGCCCGTCACAAATGATCTCAGAGTCAGAGTGCCCACCCTGCCATCCATGGCCCCCACTGCAGCCTGCAGGCACCGTCTCCAAAGCCCCTTTAACAAAGCTGCAGGGGAGAAGCAGAAAGAGGCAAACTTGGTGACAATGCCAGCAGCAGTCGCACAAGGCAAGTTGGGCAAAGAGTGGCTCTGTTGCTGGCTGTGTGTGCAGGGTGGGAGGGCTGCAAGCAGGGGGGAAATTGGGGGGTGGCCCAGGTTCCCTAAAGGCATGGGGGCCCATAGGCCACTGCCTACTTGGCCAATGTTAATTGTTAATCTGGCCCTGCTCCTGAAACTTTTTGAGGGTTCCCCCTCCTCCTCCCTCCCTCCCTCCACTGAATAGTAGGTGCAGCTGCATAACAATCATGGATTAGGAGAGTAGGCAGCCAGCCAGCCCCCAGCAGCCCTCGTTAACCCCTGGAGAAGCCCGTGCCACCCTTTCTCCACTTCTTATGTGATTTTGGGAGGGGAGTGGCTTTCTGGTCTTCTGACTGGGGGGGGGACCCAGGAGAGCCCCAGGCGAGCGAGGCCTGCTTGGGTTGCCTAGAGATGCAGCCAGCCCAAGCAGGCCTCACTTTCCCAGGGCTCTCTTTTCTTGCATCGGGTTCTTTTTGGCTGGGGGGGCAGCATATGCTAATGAGCTCCGCCACCTATTTTTCTACAAAGCAACGCCTGGGCGACACAGCCCTCCGTCTCAGAATGTGAGTCATGCCAGTTTCCAAAACACCAGGATGGATTCATTAGCATAACTCATTAGCAAATGCAGCTTCCACATAATCAGGAGCCCTGGAGGGGATCAGACCGGTGGTCCATCTAGTCCAGCACCCTTTCCCACACAGCGGTCAACCAGCGTCCTGGAGGGCCAACAAACAGGGTATGGAGACTGAGACCTTCCCTTCACGTTGTCTCCTGGCACTGAGATTTAGAGATCGACTGCTTTTGGACATGGAGGTTCCCTTTAGTCATCTTGGGCAGCAGCCACAGATGGACGTCTCCATCATGGATCAATCTAACCCGGGGGTGGCTAGATTATGGTTCGGGAGCCACATGTGGCTCTTTCACACATATTGTGTGGCTCTTGAAGCCCCTACCATCCTGTTGGCCAGCCTGGACAAGGCATTTGTCACTATAAATACCAAAACACACTCCCTTGATGTAGCCAATCCTCCTGGATCTTATAGTAGCCTCTGTCGTAAGAGCCCTGTAAGCTCTTGGAGGATTGGCTACACCAGGGGTGTGTGTGGCCTAATATGCAATGGAGTTCCTGCTACAAAAAAAGTCCTGCTAACAAAGGACAATGTATTTCTATCCTCCTGCTGTTGCAAGAGATGTCTTATGACCTGGGATCAGCTGTCATCGCTGGAGCCTTTCTCCTGGGGCATAGCGGGCAGGGGAGGCCTTGCCTACTACCGCAAAGAGCAAGTTTAGTCCTGTGTCCCAGCGATATCACTCAAGAGTACCTCTTTTACATTCCCTCATCAGCAGGGGTCATTTTGGAGAAAAATAGGTGGTGGAGCTCATTAGCATATGCTGCCCCCCAACAGCCAAAAGCAACCCGATGCAAGAAAGGAGAGCCCTGGGCAAGCGAGGCCTGCTTGGGCTGGCTCAAAATCCAGCCAGCCCAAGCAGGCCTCACTCACCTGGGGCTCATCTGGGCCACCCCACCCCTCAGTCAAAGGCCAGCAAGCCACCCGCTGCCCAAAACCACATAAGAACTGAAGAAAGGGTGGTGAAGGCTTCTCTAGGGGTTAATGAGGGCTGCTGGGGGCATGGCAAAGCCCCTGGTGGCTGGCTGGCTGCCCGCTCTCCTAATCCATAGATTGTTATGCAGCGGCACCTACTATTCAATGGACAAGGTAGGTGGCGAGAAAGAGAAAGGTTCAGGAGCTGTGCTCCTGTGAGCTCCTGCTGAATTCAAGGCCCGCTCATAAGTGAACATGTACCATATATTCTTTTGGAGGAGGTGAGGAGAGAAAGGTGATGCAGAGGATGTTGTGGTCCTTCTTAGCACGCACATTCCCATTTCCCATGCATCATAATGATGGGCATTTCGCAAGTGTTTCATATTTCCCACAGCAGGCGAGGCTGTTGTAACAGGATGTGTGCTGAACGGCTCTGATTTGTGACCTTCTGTGATCAAGGAGTGGAAAATTCCGCGAGGATGTCGTGCAGGAAGTATGGCCACACATTCCAGCAGCTCCCCAACCCAATACTCAACATTCCAGCGGTAATCACCTCAGGAATGCCAGCTTGGAGGGAATCGATAAGCACAGGCCCTACATTTCGTGACCAGGGCTGACTCCTTTTCCATGGCACTGCACCTGCTGGGTTTGATGCGGGGTGGGGGGGGGGAGGCAGGTCAGAGAGGCATTGACAGAAGCGATGCTCTTTCTTGCTGAGAAACGGAAAAACTCTGCCATGCACGAACTGTGCAACAATCTCTGTATTGGGCGATTCTTCTATTCAGGGCTCTTTTTTGTAGCAGGAACTCCTTTGCATATTAGGCCATGCCTCCCTGATGGAGCCAGTCCTCCAAGAGCTTACGGGGCTCTTCGTACAGGACCTACTGTAAGCTCTTGGAGGACTGGCTACATCAGGGAGGTGTGGCCTAATATCAGGGGCGGAATTCTAGCAGGGGCTCCTTTGCATATTAGGCCACACACCCCGATGTAGCCATCCTCCAAGAGCTTACAGGACTCTCAGTACAGGACCTACTGTAAGCTCTTGAAGAACTGGCTACGTCAGGGGTGTGTGGCCTAATATGCAAAGGAGCCCCTGCTGGAACTCCACCCTTGCCTAACATGCAAAGGACATAAGACAGAAAGAAAACAAAAATGACAGGCTACTGCGATATCCAGCCTCACATACGACAATACTCAAAATAATTGAAAACTGACAATGCAATCTGAGAAAATTATTACAAGCAGAGCTTTTTTTGTAGCAGGAACTCCTTTTGCATATTAGGCCACACACCCCTGATGTAGCCAACCTCCAAGAGCTTACAATAGGCCCTGTAAGAAGAGCCCTGTAAGCTCTTGGAGGAGTGGCTACATCATGGCGGTGTGTCCTAATATGCAAATGAGTTCCTGCTACAATAAAAAGCCCTGATTACAAGGTGTATTCAAGGGTATAAACAACACAGAACGTCCAAACCGCCCAAATAGTTCCACAGCCTTTGTTACTTACCATGCCAACAATTGCAACATTTCTTGAAGGTAGAACAGTCCAGGCGGTGATAAGGACACAATTCTCGATAAAGTCCAACGCTTCCACCACTGTTCAAAATTCGTCGTTGGCACAATAATTAGCACGGCGAGGTCGTACTTGATATCCCTGTTTTGCCGTTAGCTTCCACGAGCTTCACGCAGACCTTTTGTGTCGCAAGGCAAGAATGCTTACAGGTTCAGACCGCTTCAACTTCTCTGCCCGTGATGGGAAAGTGTTACGAATCTTCTCAGCTGCAGAGAGGGAGCATGCTTGTGTACACTTCTCCCATAGGTAGTAGGGTGTTGCCAGGTTCCCTCTGGCCACTGGCAGGGGATGGGGGTGTAGGGTTGTCAGATTCAAGTGGGAAACTCTTGGGAGATTTGGGGCTGGAACCTGGGTAGGACAGGGACCTCAGTGGTATACAATATTGTATTATTGTATTGTACTCTTGGAACTCTCTCTACATGGGGCTACCCTTAATTCTGTTCCGGGAACTCCAGCGGGTGCAGAATGCTGCAGTCCGGTTATTTAGCAACCAAAAGAGTAGTACTAGTAGGCAGCAAAGTAAAGATTGAAACCTTTTTGGGGGAAGTGTAAGAATGTGGAATGCTGGATTCGTCGGAAGTGCCTTGTCACGTATTGAAGCTCGTAGAAGCCTCGTGTGAAACAGGGCAATATGTGCATCCCTGTTGCGGTCTTGTGCCTTGCTGCCATTCTTCTCTACACCGGCTCCTGTTGAAAGAAATTGGAGCGTTGGGCTCTGTTTTCATGGCCTTTGCCACACCTTGGATCTACCACTTTAAGGAACAAGAACATTTTGTCGCAAATGGAAGGACTGTGTATCCGGGCGTGATATGCATTGCACTTCTGTAAAAGTTTTCTATGTTGTAAATTTGTGAAAGTTCATACTTCAGCCTGGTTTACCGTGGATGCCTTTTGGGCTCTTTACCTGCAGCCTGATTATTAGCAATCAAGGCCTATCCAGGCACAGATGCATTCGGTGCTGCGCGCACTGCACTGGCTAACGGATCTGGAGTACCGGATCCGTTTCAAGGTGTTGGTCCTTACCTTTAAGGGCCTTTAAGGCCTGGGGCCTGCATCTCTCCAGGACTGCCTCTCCGCATATGAGCCCTCCTGGGCCCTGAGGTCAGCTGCACAGCACTTCTTGTGATTCCTGGTCCTAAGGATGCTCCGACCGGCTTCAACAAGGTCCAGGGTCTTTTCGGTCCGGGCCTCCACCTGGTGGAATGGAGCTCCCACTGGAGATCCGGGCCCTGCAGGACTTATCCAAGTTTCGTAGGGCATGTAAGGTGTGGCTCTTCCATCAGACTTTTAATTGATCCAGCGGGTGTCCCCTGAAGCCATCGCTTCCCCCAGCACCTTCTGGAGAAAGTCCAGAAAAGGGCAACTAGAATGATTAAAGGGCTGGAGCACTTTCCCTATGAAGAAAGGTTGAAACGCTTGGACTCTTTAGCTTGGAGAAACGTCGCCTGCGGGGTGGTGACATGATAGAGGTTTACAAGATAATGCATGGGATGGAGAAAGTAGAGAAAGAAGTACTTTTCTCCCTTTCTCACAATACAAGAACTCGTGGGCATTTGATGAAATTGCTGAGCAGACAGGTTAAAACGGATAAAAGGAAGTACTTCTTCACCCAAAGGGTGATTAACATGTGGAAATCACTGCCACAGGAGGTGGTGGCGGCCACAAGTATAGCCACCTTCAAGAGGGGTTTAGATAAAAATATGGAGCACAGGTCCATCAGTGGCTATTAGCCACAGTGTGGTGTGTATATATAAAAAAAAAATTTGCCACTGTGTGACACAGAGTGTTGGACTGGATGGGCCGTTGGCCTGATCCAACATGGCTTCTCTTATGTTCTTCTGTGACACAGAGTGTTGGACTGGAGGGGCCACTGGCCTGATCCAACATGGCTTCTCTTATGTTCTTATCAGCACCATACCACCTAGGTGCTTAAATTACGTAGGATACTATTTGGCTAATTCTGTGATTCTGTAATTTTACAGGTTTTGTAATTATGATATTGTCTAGTCTGGACGTGGTTTGTTTAATGCTTCTGTAAGGTTTTTAATGTTGTAAGCCGCCCAGAGCCGGCTTGTGAGATAGGGCGGGGTATAAATCGAAACATTACATTAAATTAAATCCCACATTTTCCACCCACCAAAGCATCCATTTTCTCCACGGAGAACTGATCTTTATGGTTCGGAGATGAGTTGTAGTTTTGGGGGATCCCTGGATCCCCCTTGAAGGCTGGCATTCCAAGTAGGTAGGCTTGATGCTCATAGTCACACACTGGCAGGGAGTGCAGCCAGAATGCTCTTGCCCATTTCCCCTCCGCATCTGTTGGTTCCCATGCAGAAAAGAGGGGGCTGCACCAAGGCAAAATGAAGGCAAACAACTTTAATGATTGTAGAACCTCTATTCTAGGAGTGTCAAACATGCAGCCCAAGGGCCAGATCAGGACCCTGGAGGGCTTTTATCAAGCCCACAAGCAACTGGCTGTCATCTGCTTCCTCCTCTTTCTCTTGCTTCCTTCTGCATCACAGCTTGCTTTGTCAGGCTTGCTCAGTCGCACAGGAGCTATAGAGCAAAGCTTCTATTTTCTCCACTGGCTGACCACAACATAAAGGAACATATGTACAAAAGCTCGCAATGCCCAGCCGTTTCATGTTTTCCCCTGGGTCTTAGGCTCAAAGCAATGACCATGAGATTTCTGTAATGAATGTCAATAAATCAAAAGTAGGTTTGCAACTTACACACCCACACTTGAACAACGCCTGAACAACATACTCAAGATTGCTACAGCACAGACCTTGTCTTCAGATCTTGATGCAGTAATTCAGAGCGAGAGGTGTCAGTTATCAGAGACTGTTAAATAAACAAAATATTGCATGAGTGCTGATCTTTTAAGCATCTTTTAATTTTTTTAAAAAAAATTGTCGGTGTCGTTTATAAAGTTGTATTTCCTCTACCTGGCATTACTTGTTATGAAGCATGTGGCCTGGCCCAACAAGGTCTCATTTGTGTCAGTTCCGGCCCTCATAACAAATGACTTTCACCCCCACTCTATGCATTTCACATGCTGCTTCATCAGGGAGAATTTTCCAGATTCTTTTTAGATCAGTTCCCTTAGGTACACTTTACATGCAGAAATGGATCTAAAAAGAATCTGGAAGATTCCCTCTTATGAAGCTGCATGCAAAATGCATAAAGGTTACACAATTGTTAAAGATTCTTTCCTTTGCTCCATTTGTCTTGAGATTCAGTTTGGTGTAGTGGTTAAGTGCACGGACTCTTATCTGGGAGAACCAGGTTTAGGGTTGCCAAGTCCGATTCAAGAAATATCTGGGGACTTTGGGGGTGGAGCCAGGAGACTTTGGGGGTGGAGCCAGGAGACATTAGGGGTGGAGCCAAGATCAAGGCTGTGAGAAGCATAATTGAGCTCCAAAGGGAGTTCTGGCCACCACATTTAAAGGGACGGCACACCTTTTCAATTCCTTCCTTCCATAGGAAATAATGAAGGATAGGGGCACCTTCTTTTGGGGCTCATAGAATTGGACCCCCTGGTCCAATCTTTTTGAAACTTGGGGGGTATTTTGGGGAGAGGCACTAGATGCTATACTGAAAATGTGGTGCTTCTACCCCAAAAAACAGCCCCCCAGAGCCCAAGATACCTGCAGATCAATTCTCCATGATTTTCTATGGGAATAAATCTCCATAGGGAATAATAGAGTTCCCAGCAGACATTTCCCTCCCCTCCCCCCCACTTTCTGACGACCATATAGCGGGGGGAGGGTCTCCAAACCAGGGGATCCCCTGCCTCCACCTGGGGATTGGCAATCCTAACCGGATTTGATTCCCCACTCCTCCACTTGCAGCTGCTGGAATGGCCTTGGGTCAGCCATAGCTCTGGCAGAGCTGTCCTTGAAAGGGCAGCTTCTATGAGAGCTCTCACAGCCCCACCCACCTCACAGGGTGTTTGTTGTGCAGGAGGAAGGTAAAGGAGATTGTGAGCTGCTCTGAGACTCTGAGATTCAGAGTGAAGGGCGGGATACAAATCCAACATCTTTTTTCTTTTTCTTCTTCTCACCTTTGATTTCAGTGCACCTAAACTCATGTCTTTTGAGCAGACTTTGGAGGATGGTAGAAGACAGAAGGGCCTGGCGTGACTTTGTCCATGGGGTCACAAAGAGTCGGACTCGACTGTGCGACTGAACAACAACAACAAACTCATGTCTAGATTGTGTGACATAAATGATAGGACTGAGGTAGTTTGTGTAGTGTACACTTTCGAATCCTTTGCTTTGCTATTGCCTCCCTACTAATAGGATTTTTGAGCATTTTTGAAACACTATTCGGGTATTTCTGGCAGGACATGTCAGAGCCCGCCTGTCCTGATTTCGTTTTTTCCAGGCCCAACACTTCATTTTTAAAAAAACTTTGTTTACCGAAAAGACTAACCAGAAACAAGCCTTGGAAGCTTTCGAGTAGATGGAAGCACCTTTGGAAGAGAACGCTGTGTGCTTGGAGAGACTTGATTAAACACAGCGAAATTTTGGCTTCTCTCGGCTCACTAATCGGCTTTCCATCCCTGGCTTCCATCGGCCATCATCACCTGCAAAACATTCGGCCCAAACAATTCCCCTACTTCTGCTTCCACGTTCTCTGCAGCCATTACTCGAAAGACCAGATGTGAAACTTAGATGTTATGCAATGTCTTGCTGCTGACATAATTTAATGCCAAGAAACCGGTCGGCACACACGGGGCTGGCGCGCCCACTAGGTGGTAGTCCTCAGGGAACAGCAAATTAAGCGCCCTCCATGCAACTCACGGAGATGGGTCTCTAAGGCACACTTCCCAGCCGGCCACTTAGCAAATGGGATGAGGGAGGCCAGAAGTTCCTCAGGCCCTTCCCAAGCGTTATAAACAGTGTTCGCAGTTTGGTGTAGTGGTTAAGTGTGCGGACTCTTATCTGGGAGAACCGGGTTTGATTCCCCACTCCTCCACTTGCAGCTGCTGGAATGGCCTCGGGTCAGCCATAGCTCTGGCAGAGGTTGTCCTTGAAAGGGCAGCTGCTGTGAGAGCTCTCTCAGCCCCGCCCACCTCACAGGGTGTCTGGTGTGGGGGAGGAAGGGAAAGGAGATTGTAGGCCCTCTGAGATTCAGAGTGACAGGAGATTGTGAGCTGCCTTGAGACTCTGATTCAGAGAGAAGGGCAGGGTATAAATCCACAGCCGCCTTCTTCACTCACCCCGCCACCCCCACTGCCCCACCTCCTCTTTCTCCTTCTAAAGGGCCGGAGTGAAAGCTGGGAGGGTGGGGCCTCCCCCTCCCTTCCGGGTGATTTAAATCACCCGGGAGGGGGCAGCCCCACCCTCCCAGCTTTTGCCCCAGCCCCAGAAGGAGGAGACACACTGCTGTTGCAGTGGTGGCGGCAGGGGGAGTGAGCGAGCGCTGTTTAGAAGCCATGAGAGGGCCACACAAGCAGCTGCCAACCTCCCGTGTCCCACTTGCTAAGAGGCCTGCTGGGAAGTGTGGCGAGAGACCCACCTCTGCTGCCACGAGTTGCAGTAGACAGCAAACCAGTACATTTTCAAGCAGAAAGAAAAAGTGAATTAAAGTTAGGGTTGCAAACCTCTGGGTGTTGACAGAAGATCTCCTGGGGTTTCAACTGATCTGCAGGTAGAGATCAGTTTCTCTGGAGAAAATGGCTGCTTTGGAGGGTGGGCCCTTCCCTCCCCAGGTCCCTCCCCTCGCCAAATCCCGCCCTCCCCAGACTCCACCCCAAAATCTTCAGGAATTTCCCAACTCAGAGCTGGCAACCCTCATTTTTTTAAAAAAATATTTTTTTAAAAAAAAGTAAAAAAAAAAAGAACCAGGGGGGGGGGGAAACCACCTTGAAATCTGGCAACTAAATTAGATATTTTTTAAAGGGGAAAAGGGGGGGGGGAAGGTGTACATAAAGACAAATAATATAACAACAGCGGTTGGCTACACATAAGTTTCTATAAGCACTTTCCAAATATCTACAAATAAATCCATGTGCAATTGCCATCTATATGCCAAACAGGGCTTTTTTTGAGCAGGAACGCAGTTCCGGCTGCCTTGGCATCAGGGGGTGTGGCCTAATATGCAAATGATTCCTGCTGGGCTTTTTCTACAAAAAAAGCTGTTTGTGAAACAATGGCAATGTCATGGGGTGTGGCCTAGTATGTAAATGAGTTCCTGCTGGGCTTTTTCTACCAAAAAGCTATATGTGAAACAATGGCAATGTCATGGGGTGTGGCCTAGTATGTAAATGAGTTCCTGCTGGGCTTTTTCTACCAAAAAGCTATATGTGAAACAATGGCAATGTCACGGGGTGTGGCCTAATATGTAAATGAGTTCCTGCTGGGCTTTTTCTACAAAAAAGCTATATGTGAAACAATGGCAATGTCATGGGGTGTGGCCTAGTATGTAAATGAGTTCCTGCTGGGCTTTTTCTACCAAAAAGCTGTATGTGGAACAATGGCAATGTCATGGGGTGTGGCCTAATATGTAAATGAGTTCCTGCTGGGCTTTTTCTACCAAAAAAAGCCCTGATGCCAAATATGTGTCAAATACTGACCAAGTTCTATGGTCTTCAATCCACTGATTTATCAGAGGTGGACTTTTATCTTTCCTGTGTTGTAATAGCCCTTCCATTGCTGTTATTGTCTCCAAGAGACAGGCAGATGGTTTAAAAGTACATAAGCATCCTCAGAAATAATGAAAAAAAATTGTACGGGTAATAACTTCTTCCCAGAAAAACCAAATGACTAGATGTGAGCAAAGTATATGTTTAAGGGATGCGTCTTGAGAGTTACAATGTCAGCAATTAGACAATTTACTTAGTCTTCTCCTAGGGTCACTGTGACGTCCAGTGTGTATCTTAAACCTAATTTTTAACTGAATGTCTCAAGATCCATGAAGGTATACACTTTGGTGATCAAACTCCATATTCCATTCATTCCAAGACTCTGCATATCATTTCTGCAGCCCCGATTAAGGGGAAAGTGATCCAAATGCGTTGTGAAAAGGGTTACGGATTTGCACTGAATATCGGGGAAACCTTTTAACAGCAGTTTCGCTTTTCTTTTCCAGGGGGCAGCACGGGCACTTCCCCGACGACCTCGAGCACTGGGACCCCCTCGCCCTCTGCATCTTCTCACCTCCTCTCTCCATCATGTTCCCCCCCAGCCTTTCACTTGGCCCCCAACACTTTCAATGTCGGCTGCCGGGAGAGTCAGCTCTGTAACCTGAATATCTCCGAGTATCCTCCGTGTGCCCGAAGCAACATGGCGGCCCTGCAGAGCTACCCGGGGCTGAGCGAGAGTGGATACAACCGGCTCCAGAGTGGCACCGCCTCTGCTGCTCAGCCTTCTGAAAACTTCCTGCCTCAGCGGACTCCATCCTTGATCTCAGGAATGCCTGCTCCTTCCTCGCTGCCGAGCAACGGCAAGATGGAAGCCTACGGTGGCCAGCTGGGGTCATTCCCAGCCTCTCAGTTCCAGTATGTCATGCAAGCCGGCAACCCGGCCTCCACCTCTTCTTCTTCCCACATGTTCAGTGGTGGCCATATGCAGCAGAGCTCCTACAACGCCTTTTCCCTCCACAATCCTTACAACTTGTACGGATACAATTTCCCCGCTTCTCCGAGGTTGACGGGAAGCCCCGAGAAACTGCCCGCCGCCCAAAGCACTTTACTCTGCTCTTCGCCTTCCAACGGGACTTTTGGAGAGAGGCAGTATCTTTCGACGGGGATGGATCATGGGATGCACGTGATCGGCAGTCCTCCCGGAAACAGCCAACCAACAGCCAACGCCTGTGATAACAGACAGTATGGAGCTGTACCGGGGTCGTCTTCACAAATGCCGGTGCACATGGTTTAACCAGTGCTCGGCGTCATCCCCTGTGGAGAGAGAACCTCGTGGTTTATCTTGGCACCCTCATCCCTGTTGCGTTTGCGACGTAAAATAGGACTAGTCTCTGAGCGATGTACGGAAATGCAAGCCATCTATAGCTATAATCCAAAGAACCAGACCGAGAGCTGCAGGCACGACAGCCATCGCTACCTTGCGTAGCTAACTGGTTTCTGTCTCGGTGGATTCTTTTTTTTAATTTTACAGAGAAAACGGCATCGTTTGCAATAAATGGGGGGGGGACCCCTATATAGTATATGCAATAATCATCTGAGCATGGTGTGAACTGTTCACAGTAGAGGAAATGCGGTGTGTGTGTGTGCGGTTCCTTCTGTGTTTCCCGGATGCGAGCGAGTTGTCATGACATCTGCTTACCAACCTGCGCAGCCTGTGAGAGGCCATTGCGTTGTCCCTATCGGTTCCCTCTCTTGCCTTCGGCAGTTATGAATTCAAACCCCGTGGCCTTCTCTCACTCACTGCAGAACATTCTACCTGAACTGAAATTTCTCTTCCTGGGGGAGATTTTTTTACCTTTGGAGAAGAGCTTGTTGTTCTTCCTCACAAGAACAGTCATTTTCCCCCCCTCACCAGGCCTCGGATTCAGTAGGAGCTCACAGGAGCACAGCTTCTGAATCTTTCTGTGGGTTCCCCCTTCTCCTTTCCATCTTGCCCATTGGATAGCAGGTGCAGCTGTGTAACAATCCCTGGACGAGCTCCACCACCTATTTTTCTACAAAACCACCTCTGCCTCTTACAAAAGTATGTATGAATGAGAGAAAGGGAGGAGGGGGGAATAACCGAACAAATCCTTCCTTCACCTTTGCAGGTGAAATGTTTCTTTAAATATATTCAGCGATGAAGAGATTTGTAGGATTCCATTTTGGAAATGCTGCATTCAGGGCATCCAGTTGTACACCCAGTGCCTTAAAGCCGTTGCTAGGCAAAGTAATGTTAGCAATGCAACGGGCCAGTTGTTTTCAGAATATAGGCAGCCCACAGGAATCAAATACAAGGGAAGAGTTCACCCTGTTGAGCTCATGTTAAATTAGGGTTGCCAAGTCCAATTTAAGAAATAGCTGGGGACTTTGGGGGTGGAGCCAGGAGACTTTGGGGGTGGAGCCAGGAGACATTAGGGGTGGAGCCAAGATTAAAGGTGTGACAAGCATCATTGAACTCCAAAGGGAGTTCTGGCCATCGCATTGAAAGGGACGGCACACCTTTTCAATGCCTTCCTTCCATAGGAAATAATGAAGGATAGGGGCACCTTCTTTTGGGATTCATAGAATTGGACCCCCTGGTCCAATCGTTTTGAAACTTGGGGGATATTCTGGGGAGAGGCACTAGATGCTGTACTGAAAATGTGATGCCTCTACCCCAAAATACAGCTCCCCCAGAGCCCCAGATACCCGCGGATCAATTCTCCATGATTTTCTATGGGAATAAATCTCCAATGGGAATAATAGAGTCCCCAGCAGACATTTCCCTCCCCTTCCCCCCGCTTTCTGACGACCCTGAAGCGGGGGGAGGGCCTCCAAACCGGGGGATCCCCTGCCCCCGCCTGGGGATTGGCAACCCTATGTTAAATGGTGGGCAGACAAAAAACGTGATGAGAATACCCGGCTGGAGGTCAGCCATTTTGCATATATGCACCAGAGAGAGGATGAGAAAATGTCCGCCATTAACCTCAAGAGCAGGTCCATCTCAGCCTGCTGACTGAGCTGAGACATCACTGCCTTTTTAAAAAAAGAAATACTATTTTTCCCCTTCTGATTTTACGTTTCCTTCAGGTCTTTTACGAGTAAGCAGGCGAGTGACAATTCTTAACAAGCTAAGCAATAAAAAAAGCCGTGTGAAATTGCACAATGGCAAGTCAAGGAATACAGAAGCTACAGTATAGAGATTTGTTTGAGGTGTTGTAGATAAATGTATTTATGTTTCTAGTGTGGGGGGGGGAGGGGAACTCAATATTATGAATATTAAAGAGGGCAATAAATGGGTATGTAAAATATATATTAAGAAAGAAAATGTATAAAGATTTGCCCTTTGCAGGGAACTCTGTTTCTAGGTGCCAAGCACAGAGCTGAAGCAAAATAAACATTTGTCCTTTACTTGTTTGGTCTGTCAGTGATCCAGGCCTCCGGATGTATGGGATGATTTTACTTACTATGGGTGAAAGCAGATGTCCTCTCTCAAAAAAAGAGAGATGAGACTGCAGATTGGGTTGCCAACCTCCAGGTGGGGCCTGGAGATCTCCCAGAATCATAACCAGTCTCCAGAGATCATTTCCCCGGGCTGCTTGGGAGGGTAGACTCTACTGCATTGCATTTCTCTTCTTCCCAGAACCTCCAGAAATTTCCCAGGCTGGAGTTGGCAACCCTATTTCCCCAGGTGCGAACCCAGTTTCTTTCCACTTGCGCATGACAGACACCCGCATCAGTCAATCAAAGGCTAATGCACCCTTCAGTCTTGCCCTTCCCCCGTGCTTCAGGCCTACCTTCTGGAATTATTATTTTTAGGTCACCACATTTGTATTTTTAGATCATCACATCCTACCTTGCAATGTCTTAAGAATGGGCCCATTTTAAAATACATCATGTCATCCAGGGCTTCTTTTGTAGCAAGAGCTCCTTTGCATATTAGGCCACACACCCCTGATGTAGCCAATCCTCCTGGAGCTCTTCGTACAGGGCCTACTGTAAGCTCCAGGAGGATTGGCTGCATCAGGAGTGTGTGGCCTAATATGCAAAGGAGTTCCTGCTACAAAAAAGCTCTGAATTGACATCAACGGTCATCAGCCAATAGATTCATTTCACAGATGGATGTCCTTTCAAATGCCAACGCAAGGAAAATTAAGGTTGCCTGGTTACTTGTGGTCACCATCAAGCATAGGGAGGGACAGGGCTGCCAGCTTCAGGTTGAGAAACTCCTGGAGATTTGAGGGTGGAGCCTTGGGAGAACAGGGACCTCAGTGGGCTACAATTAGGGTTGCCAGGTCCCTCCTGGCAACTGGTGGAGGATGGGGGGGGGACATACCTGTAGCAAGAAGGAGGCCCAGGCTACATCACCAGTGATGTGGCACTGGGTCCTGGTGATGCTTTGGCACTTGGACAAAACTCTATGGTAAAAAATGGCTTCTACAATAGAGCTTTTGCCCAAATACCAGAGCATTGCCCAGACGTCACTGACATGATGACATCACTTCCGGTACATGCTGGAAGTGACACTGTCACGTTGCCAATGTTGCCTGGGCTTCCTTCTTACTCCCATTGAGTCCTCCCCCCCATTGGTCAACTGATCAGCAGCGGGGAGCAACAGAGATGGGGGATCCCCCACCTCCGGTAGGGGGAATTGGCAACCCCAGGTACAATGTCAAAAACAAAAACACCCCAACATTAGGCAACATTTAAATTATGAGTCCCACGCTGCAAAGTCCATATGAAGACCCCAGGTTTTTATTACTCCGTTTCAATTTTTTTCAGTCTTCTACAGTGGTGTGAGCTTCAATCAAGTCTATTTGGACGCCAACCTCCCCCTACATCACCAGCGCAATGATGTCACCCGGAAGTGATGTCATCGAGCTGGCGATGTTGCGCAATGGCCACTCTAGGCATTTCCAGGAAAACTCTATGGTTTTCCTGGATGCGCTCACCATTTCGGAGGGAAAACTCTATGGTACAATAGGTACCATAGAGTTTTTCCCTCCCAAATGGCTAGAGCATCTGAGAAAACCATAGAGTTTTCCCAGAAATGCCTAGAGTGGCCACACGCACCGCTACCGGCGCAATGGTGTCACTTCCAGGTGACGTCACTACGTTGTGCACACGCGAAAGTCCCCTGCTCCAGAACGCAGGGGACTTGGCAACCCTATCCAAGCACTAATGGAATTAAATCAACTTCCGGTCAGACTTGCCTGTCTGACCGAAAGTTGGCTCAATTGAAATGGAGTAATAAAAACCCAAGGTCTTCATATGGACTACTTGGGCTAGAAACATTGCAGCGTGGGACTCATAATTTATATATTGCCTAGTGTCGAGTGTTTTTGTTTTTGACATTGTGTAGACAGTCACGTCATACCATTGTATTATAACCCCAGGTACAATGCAATGGAGCCCACCTTCCAAAGCAGGGGAACTTCTCTCTATAGTCCGGAGATGAGCTGTGATTTTGGAAGATCCCCAGGCCTCACTTGAAGGCTGGCATCCCTAAAAATCCGGTAGAATCACTTTTCTGAAGCACTTGTTTGGAATGAGAAGGGCATCTTGTGGGACCGGATCTACATGTCTTTGGAGGGAGGCAAAATTAAAAATGACGCCCCCTTATGGGCCCATTCTATTTTATGGGGCCATAGCTTAGAATGGTGATTAACGTGTCGAATTCACTGCCGCAGGAGGTGGCGGCGGTTACAAGCATAGCCAGCTTCAAGAGGGGGTTAGATAAAAATATGGAGCAGAGGTCCATCAGTGGCTATTAGCTATTAGCCAATTTATATATATAAATTTTTGGCCACTGTGTGACACAAAGTGTTGGACTGGATGGGCCATTTGCCTGATCCAACATGGCTTCTCTTATGTTCTTAATGGACTCCATAGTCAATCCTCTGGTGGTACCCTGGGCAAGTACCTCCTCTGCTCCCCCCTAGATATGGCCCTGGCATCTTGTTTACAAAGCTTCCTGGGTGTGGGTTGCCTGCGTTCCCATCTGTACAGTCTTTTAAGTGCTCCACCTCCTTCTTTTCTCACAGAAATGTGGACAGAGGACTTTTGCCTAGGACTGTGCCAAATACTCTCCCATTATTATGATAAATCATAAGAATGCTTGCCCGGTGGGAAGTTAAGAACAGTTCCCTTCAACCTCTTCAACTGCCTTACTCTTTGCTGACAACCTTTGCCCCCGGTTTTCGCATGCTCAGAACCACTCTGGTTACGCTGGCCTTCTGAATTAGTCACATGGATGATCCCAGCCGATCGACACGCAGTCATGTTGTGAATAGGATGACCTCATGCTACGTGGCCAGTCAGACTGGGAGAGAGAGCGAAAGAGAGCAGCAACGTCAATGGACCCACTAACATTTTCACGCTTTCTGAGGGGAAAGAAGCATGTTGGGAAAAGGTGTGCGCGGGGGTGTCTTTTCCATGATCCCAAAGAGGTTCTTAAATTACAGAGAATACTTTTCAACAGTTATGCATTTGCTGTACCCAATCCTCCGTCAGTTTTAGAGTCTTTTCTCTTTTGCTTTAAAAATGTTTTTATATTGGATTTGCACAAATAAACCTGTCCGCTCACTTTCACCTGCGCAGCCGTTCGCTGATTTTCTTTGAGGAGTGAGCTTTCTCACCCATAACACCTTAAATAACCCCAAATGGATGTCTTTGCCCTAGTTATTCAATCAGAGCTTTCGACTGATGCTGGGGGCTCACATAATTAGAGGACCTCCCCTGATATATTTTTTTAAAGCCTACAGAAAGAAAACTAACTTGACAGGCAGCAGGCTAGATTAGGATTCACAAAGCTCTCATTTCAGAGATCGGGGTCCCCAAACTTCCAGAGCCTGCGTACACCTTTAGAATTCTGACACGAGTTCATGGACACTTCCACAAAATGGCCGCCACAGCAGGCAGCGCCAACCAGAAAATGTCAGGGGATTAGATTATGTGTTAACTCCCATAGTAACTTTTTAGCACAGGGGTGTCAAACTCATTTGTTATTAGTAGGGGTCGTTTTGTAGAAAAATAGGTGATGGAGCTCACCCAGGGATTGTTATGCAGCTGCACCTACTACTCAATGGACAAGGTGCGAAGGAGGAGGTGGAACTCTCAGAAAGGTTCAGGAGCTGCGCTCCTGTGAGCTCTCACTGAATCCGAGGCCTGGTTATTAGGGTTGGATCTGACATAAATGAGACCTTGTAGGGCCGGGACACTTATGTCATAAAATGTAATGCCAGGTAGTGGAGATAGAAACTTTATAAAAGATATAGACGAACACAGTTAAATGTTTTCTAAAAACTTAAAATAAAATATGCTTAAAAGATTGGCACTCTTGCAATATTTTGTTTATTTAACAGTCTCTGATAACGGACACCTCTTGCTCTGAATTACTACATCAGAATCTGGAGACAAGGTCTGTGCTGTAGCAATCTTGAGCAGGCTGTTCAGATGTGTGTCTGTAAGTTGCAAGCTTACTTTTGATTTATTGACATTCATTACAGAAGTCTCATGGTCAGGGCTTTGAGCCTAAGATGCAGGGGAAAACATGAAATGGCTGGGCATTGTGAGCTTTTGTACATAAGTCGCTTCACGTACTGGTCAGCCAATGGAGAAAATAGAGCCTTTGCTCTGTAGCTCCTGTGCGATTGAGCAAGCCTGGCAAAACAAGTTGTGATGCAAAAGGAAGCAAGAGATAGAGGGAAGGAAGCAGACGATAGCCAGTTGCTCAGGGGCCTGATAGGAGCCCTCTGGGGGCCTAATCTGGCCCTTGAGGGGCATGTTTGACCCCCTTGCTATAGCTTTTCAGGCAAAAGATCTGTTTAACAGGATGCCTTTTGAAACAAACTTTTCAAAACATTTTCTTGCTTATTCACCTTCAGTTACACAGTAAGGATACTTGTGCTGGTGCCGAAGCAACATTTTAAAATATCTGGACAACCCAGTTGGATTTCCAATAGCCATTCAGAAGCCTCACTGGACCAAACACCCATCTGGCCCCATATTGGGGGCCCACATTATAGACTGTCAATAGGGTTTCCAGGTCTATTTAGCCAGTGGGGGGTGGAAGGTAGCCCTCCATGAGTGGGGGTATGGGATGACATTGTTGCAAGTGATGTTGCCAGTGCGATGACATCACACAGAACTGACATTATCATGCCTGACACGTTGTGCGGTAACACACTAGTATTTTAGCCAAAATTCTATGGCTCTTGGAGGATTGGCTACATCAGGAGGGTGTGGCCTAATATGCAAAGGAGCTCCTCCTAGAATTCCACCCCTGCTCACCTGGATAGCCCAGGCAAGTCTGATCTTGTCAAATCTTGAAAGTTACCATAGAGTTTTGGCCAAAATGCTAGAGTGGCACCATGCAACATGGGGTTTGTATGGAAAAGCATTGTATGAACCCCCCCCCTGCAATTTGATGGTACAGCCCAGCATTAACTTTATCACCTTAGTGAGGCCTGAGATGCATAACATGGGCCCTTCAGTCAATGTTTTGGGGTATTTTCTCATCTCGCTAGGCGAAGAAAAAACGAGGAATATACAAAGCAACAACATTGCTACATAAAGTTTAGTGGACCCTCAGTTTCATTTCTGAACAGTGTAGCAGACTGGAGGTTGGCTCACCAAAATATGCAACAGTGAGCAAGTTATATATAACTTCCTTTTGACCCAGGCTTAATACAATATAGTCATTAACAGACATTCTCAATTTTGACATATTGCTGTTTTATTGCCTTTGCATGCTCGTGCTACTCAGATCCAAGGTTTGCTCAATTTATTAATTTTAAACAGGGGACCTTTCCTTTTTTCCCACTGAATCTTAAATTTGTACCAGTTTGCATTCTGAGCCACTGACTACCAGCTATGTGTGGCTCTGTTCACTGTGCCGGATTCCTCGTCTGATGAAGTGTGCTTAGAGAGCACACGAAAGCGTATGTTCTGAATAAAACTAAGTTGGTCTTAAAGGCGACACTTGAAACCTACTTTGTTGTACTGCTTCAGACCAACACGGCTGACTACTTGGATCTATTTGAATAATATAAGTGAATGGTCCTCTTTCTAAGTATTCCCTGTCCTCAGTATGCTCTTTCCCAAATCTGCTTTATGCCAGTATGAAACTCATCTGTGACCAGGCTGTGCGGAATGGCTCACCATTTTCTGCCCTACAAAGGTACCACCCACACTGAGGTAATTTCCCTTCAGTCAGTTTATTTTTTCCTCAGTCTATCAGCAGAAAGTCTTTTAAAGGCTTTTTTTTTTTAAGGCAATTGCTATATAGAGTGTTATAGCAATTTTGCTTTTTAAAGCCTTCTAAAAGCTCTCGAGGGGGAAAAAAAAATCAAAGACAAATGGGCTGACTGAGGGAAATGTGTAGAAACCTCCCATGTGTCCCTGACCTGCAGGGGTGGAATTCTTGCAAGAGCTCCTTTGCATATTAGGCCGCACACCCCTGATGTATCCAATCCTCCAAGAGATTACAAAAAAGAGCCTTGTAAGCTCTTGGAGGATTGGCTACATCAGGAGGGTGTGGCCTAATATGCAAAGGAGCTCCTGCTAGAATTCCACCCCTGCTGACTTGGATAGCCCAGGTAAGTCTGATCTTGTCAAATCTTGAAAGTGAAGCAGGACCAGGCCTGGTAAGTATTTGGATGGGAGACCTCCAAAGGAATACCAGGGATGGGGGAGGTAGAGGCAGAATTATCAAGCCACCTGTCTGAAAAGCATCCAGTGTCCAGTAGGGATCACAGGCAGGGCCGGCCTGCCACTAGGCAAAATAGGTGATTACGTAGGGCACTGGCATTCTGGAGGCGCCGAATTGGGCACCCCCCCATATGCAGGGGGTGCCAGAAGTTAGCCCTTTTTTTACATTCAATCAGACTTTATTAAAAGAATAAATACCATAATATACACATCTTTGTTCGCATATCAAACATTGGCAAATATAAGCACAAAGTACATTTCCAAAATCTCAAAAAAAAATGAATATTATCAGTTCTGGTGACGAAAGAAAGAAAGAAAGAAAGAAAGAAAGAAAGAAAGAAAGAAAGAAAGAAAGAAAGAAAGAAAGAAAGAAAGGAGGGAGGGAGGGAGGGAGGGAAGGAAGGAAGGAAGGAAGGAAGGAAGGAAGGAAGGAAGGAAGGAAGGAAGGAAGGAAGGAAGGAAGGAAGGAAGGAAGGAAGGAAGGAAGGAAGGAAGGAAGGAAGGAAGGAAGGAAGGAAGGAAGACGGGAAGGGGGGGCTGTGGGGTTAAGGAGAGAGGGGAATAGGAATGAAATGGCAGGGGAGATCAGTGCAATGCTAGTAGAGAACCACATTGAACTGGAGTGGAGAGCCCATATTCCATGAAAGGAAAGGTTCCCGCTCGCAGAAAAAAAAAAGAATGGGCTTGAGAGGTGCCAGAAACAAGTTTATTGTCGGTTATTTTGTCTAGCAAGGAATAAGAAGTTCGCCTTGCCAAGGGTGCCAGACAGCCTAGGGCTGGTCCTGATCACAGGAGGTCACCATGACTTCCAGCCCACAAGCACCTAGACACTAACCTACGGACAAAAATACTAAAAAAAGAAAAGAAAATTCCCGTGTGGGTGGTCTATTGTCAATGCCCCTCTCTCTGTATTCTCAGTGGTGATGATGACACCAAAAAATCCTTGCCAAGAGGAAGCCGCCTTCAGCTAGGCCTGAAGGAGGCTTTGAGCTGGAAGGAATCACCACAAGATGGGGTTTCTTGTCATTCTTCACATTCTCCACATGCTGAAGTGAAGAGCCAGTTTGGTGTAGTGGTGAAGTGTGCGGACTCTTATCTGGGAGAACCGGGTTTGATTCCCCATTCCTCCACTTGCAGCTGCTGGCATGGCCTTGGGTCAGCCATAGCTCTGGCAGAGGTTGTCCTTGAAAGGGCAGCTGCTGTGAGAGTCCTCTCAGCCCCACCCACCCACCTCACAGGGTGTCTGTTGTGGGGGAGGAAGGTGAAAGAGATTGTAGGCCATTCTGAGACTCTGTCCTTGAAAGGGCAGCTGCTGTGAGAGTCCTCTCAGCCCCACCCACCTCATAGGGTGTCTGTTGTGGGGGAGGAAGGTAATGGAGATTGTAGGCCGCTCTGAGACTCTGTCCTTGAAAATTCTCACAGCAGCTGCTGTGAGAGCCCTCTCAGCCCCACCCACCTCACAGGATTTCCTTCATGGGGGAAGAAGATATAGGAGATTGTAAGCCGCTCTGAGTCTTTGATTCAGATAGAAGGGCAGGGTATAAACCTCCAGTCTTCTTTTTCATCTCAGGCAAAACAAGTATTTAAAAAAAACACCCACACCCACACACTACACCGACAAGAATACCGGGTGCAAGCAATGAAGCCAACCTCCAAGAGAAACAGAGTCAAATATGGGATAAACAATGTTTTGAAGAACAGTGATATGCATTTTTCTTCAGTGCATTGCATAGATCCTGACGTAGTACAAGCTGAGGGCTCCATTAATCTTTCGCAGGAGAATGTCCTATGTGTATCGCTACTGAGACAGCAGATAAGTAGGGGTGAAAAGTCCAATTCAAGAAATATCTGGAGACTTTTAGTGGTGGAGCCAGGAGACTTTGGGGGTCGAGCCAAGAGCAAAGTTGTGACAAGCATGACTGAACTCCAAAGGGAGTTCTGGCCATCACGTTTAAAGGAACTGAGCACCTTTTAAATGCCTTTGCTCCATTGGAAATAAGGAAGGATAGGGGCACCTCCTTTTGGGGTTCATAGAATTGGACCCCCTGGTCCAATCTCTTTGAAACTTGAGAGGGTGTTTTGGAGGAGAGAAATTGGGTGCTATGCTGCAAATTGAAATTTGGAGGGTATTTTGGGGAGAGGCACTGGATGCTATTATGCAAATCTTGTGCCTCTACCTCAAAAAACAGCCTCCCTCAGAGCCCCAGATACCCACAGATCAATTTTTCATTATACCCTATGGCAGGGGTGGCCAGTGGTAGCTCTCCAGATGTTTTCCGACTACAAATCCCATCAGCCCCAGCCAGCATGACCAATGGCTGGGCTGATGGGAGTTGTAGGCAAAAAAACCATCTGGAGAGCTACCGTTGGCCACCCCTGCCCTATGGGAACTGGTCTCCATAGGGAATAATTGAGTGCCCAGCAGTTTCCTCCCCCCACTTTTCTGATAAACCTGAAGCGGGGGGAGGGCCTCCAAACTGGGGGATCCCCTGCCCCCACTTGGAGATTGTGCAAAGCTCAGAAAAAAACTGTGGAACAATAATGAACAAATATTGAAAAAGTTATTTTATAAAGGAATCAAATTTTCAAAACAGTTTACAAATCCATCTTACTACAAAATATGCAGAATTCCTAAAGTTCCCAAGCACAAAGTGCGGAGAATACAGTTCCAAGAATATTTCCGGTTCAAACGTGTCAATTTCAGACTTCAAGCACTTGTAGACCACTCGCCCGTGATCGCGGGTGAATTAAAGTGCCAGTGCCCGTAGAATTTCGCAGGCAGTTGATTTTAGTTGTTTCATGAACATTTCTCTTGTTTGCAAAATAGCCAAGATAAAAGCTTCAACCTTTTAGTTCAACTTTACGTTGAAAGTGGGTAGCAGTCGCCTCTGACAGTAAAGCTGCCTGTGATACCGTTTCCGAAGATTCCTTTGTCAAAGAGACATATCCCACTTATCTTCAATACATGACAAGGCACTTCCAACCGATCCAGCACCTCACATTCTTACACTTCCCAAAAAGGTTTAAAAAGAAAAAGTTGGGGTTTTTTTTTTTTATTGAAACCATCATTCCGGGGATATCATGCGCAACTTCATTGCCCCCTCCAATCCCATAAAGCTTCCTTTCACCAGTGAGAGACAAGGACCTGGCAACCGTACACTGGCATCATAACATGTGCATATGTAAGCAGCCAGGACCTTCCTCCTGCTACTGGTAAGTGCTCCTGCCAGACAATTGATTGGTGGTTGGGGGGCAGGGGGTAGGGTTGCCAAGTCCAATTCAAGAAATATCTGGGGACTTTGGGGGTGGAGCCAGGAGACATTAGGGGTGGAGCCAAGATCAAGGCTGTGACAAGCATAATTGAACTCCAAAGGGAGTTCTGGCCATCACATTTAAAGGGACAGCACACCTTTTCAATGCCTTCCTTCCGTAGGAAATCATGAAGGATAGGGGCACCTTCTTTTGGGGCTCATAGAATTGGACCCCCTGGTCCAATCTTTTTGAAACTTGGGGAAGGGGGTATTTTGGGGAGAGGCACTAGATGCTATAATGAAAATTTGGTGCCTCTACCCCCAAAAAACAACCCCCCCCCCGAGCCCCAGACACCCACGGATCTATTCTTCATGATTTTCTATGGGAATAAATCTCCGTAGGGAACAATAGAGTTCCCAGCAGACATTTCCCTCCCCTCCCCCCGCTTTCTGACGACCCTGAAGCGGGGGGAGGGTCTCCAAACTGGGGGATCCCCTGCCCCCACCTGGGGATTGGCAACCCTAGCAGGGGGGCAGACCTGGTAGTTTTGGACACATGTTTCTACTGAGGGGAGTCTGGGAACCCTCGGGCATTGTCTGAATGAGGGAGCTGCACGTAGATCCAGAACGCACACTGCTTTGACAGGGAGGGACTTTCTTATTGCACGCTTCAGCTTAATATTGCTTCTATAGCTTCCTCTAGGATTTACAAGTCAATCAGCGAGTGATTTGCTTTTTTTAATGTTAGCTGGGAATTCAGGGAGGGCAGCCTGGACTATCCCTGAGAAGCCTGGTCTTCCCAGGCCCTGTTTTGGCTCCATCTTTGAATCAGGCCCAGAGAGCCAGTTTGGTGTAGTGGTTACGTGCATGGACTCTTATCTGGGAGAACCGGGTTTGATTCCCCACTCCTCCACTTGCGGCTGCTGGAATGGCCTTGGGTCAGCCACAGCTCTCGCACAGCTGTCCTTGAAAGGGCAGCTTCTGGGAGAGCTCTCTCAGCCCCGCCCGCCTCACAGGGTGTTTGTTGTGGGGGAGGAAGGGAAAGGAGACCCTGTGAGATTCAGAGCAACAGGTGGGGTATAAATCCAGTATGTTCTTCTCTTTACAAGCAGGCAAATGCCCATGTAGCACTCCAACAGAAAGATTTTTATTGTCCTTTTCATTTCCTCCTGCTACCCAAGGACGTTCTGGGTGATGTGGCAGGCTCGGCTGAAGCTGTTGACGGCCAGTGCTCCGGTTTGATGGAACTGTCAGTGTCAGAGTCAAGCTATGGATATTTCAGCTGTGCTCCGGGGAGCCCCCTAGCAACACAGCAGATTCGCCTTATGGAGAGTTTGTTTCCCAGGTTCAGCGGGGCGTTCAAAGTAGCATGTTCCGAACTCTGGAAATTTTGCTATGGGACCAATTCTACATGCAAAGGGGAATGTCCAAGGGGGTCGTTTCAACTGTTCCATGACATAACAAGATGAATAAGAGCTCCGTGGGGCCTCCCGTATGTGTTAGGCAGCATTTCCACCCCCCCCTCCAAATAGCTGCAGTTCAGTTGAAGTTGGATATAACACCCAGAAATTCTCTCTGCGCACCCAGCTCTAATACCTGTATTTTCCTCCCGCCAGCTGCTGCCACAATTGCACACACCGGGAGACTCTTTAATTCAGTTTTCGATTACTATTATTCATTTCCCCCCCAGCACTTTAACTGCTAAAATGGAATGAGATTATTTATGATGTCTCAATAGCTTCCTCTAATGCTTCTCCCAGGCTCGGAAAGGAAACAGCCGCCCTGCAGATTTCAGTGAGCCGAAAACGACGTACAACGCTCCCCACAATCGGCTGGCAAGAGCCAGTTTGGTGTATTTTTTTATTTATTTGTAACGGTCATAGACCAGCAAACAATTCATAAAAGTCCAATTCTTAACCAATAAAAGGTGTTATAAAAGGAGAGCCAGTTTGGTGTAGTGGTTAAGTGTGCGGACTCTTATCTGGGAGAACCGGGTTTGATTCTCCACTCCTCCACTTGCACCTGCTGGAATGGCCTTGGGTCAGCCATAGCTCTGGCAGAGGTTGTCCTTGAAAGGGCAGCTGCTGTGAGAGTCCTCTCAGCCCCACCCACCTCACAGGGTGTCTGTTGTGGGGGAGGAAGGTAAAGGAGATTGTAGGCCATTCTGAGACTCTGTCCTTGACAGGGCAGCTGCTGTGAGAGCCCTCTCAGCCCCACCCACCTTACAGGGTGTCTGTTGTGGGGGAGGAAGGGAAAGGAGATTGTGAGCCGCTCTGAGACTCTTAGGAGTGGAGGGCGGGATATAAATCCAATATCTTCATCTACCTCACAGGGTGTCTGTTGTGGGGGAGGAAGGGAAAGGAGATTGTGAGCCGCTCTGAGATTCTTCAGAGTGGAGGGCGGGATATAAATCCAATATCTTCTTCAAATATACAATAATTATTATACACTAAAATATGATACCACCTAAAATATACATAAAATACGAACACAGACTTTAAGTCACTGACGATGTAAAATTAATGTTAAAACCAAGGATGAACTCAAAACCCAGTCTAGACCTCTTTTGTTTCTTCCCTTAATAAATAAATTATTTATTCACTGCCTAAGCCAGCATTTAAAGCAGTAAAATCATACAAAATTAAAACTGATTGTCCATAAAATCATACATAAAAGGCATAAAATACTGTTATAAAACTACAAATATAACAAAACATGGCAGTTACAGCCAACAGATTGGCAAAGGTGTTTAGGCATTTCCTGACCGTTATCATTAGAGTTTTCCTTATTCTTGTGGCAAGTAACATGGCAGTTACAGCCAACAGATTGGCAAAGGTGTTTAGGCATTTCCTGACCGTATCATTAGAGTTTTTCTTCTTCTTGTGGCAAGCCAGCCAAATTTTTGCTAATTTGTATGTAACCTCAGGGCTCCTATCGCTAAGAGTTGCTTAAGGAGTCGCTTAAGGAGCTGCAATTTTTGGCTACTGGTAAAAGCTATGGCTGTGGAAAATGGAAGTACTTCTCGGTGATCATTGTAAGCCTCACAGTCAAATATGACATGGGCTAGAGATTCGATACCATCATTGCAGCAGCAGGGACATAATCGTTCTTGAAACGGCACCTTTTTGAATCTCCCTTCCACCACCGCTGAAGGGAGAACGTCCCACCTCATAAGAGTAAACGTTCTCCTGTATTCGTTGTTTGTTAAGCGGTATAGGTAGGGCATCGGGGTCACCCTGTTGATTGGTTCTGTCAGAGCTCACCGTTTGGTTGTGCTATTGAGGTCGTTTTGTCTGACAACGTCCAATAGTCTCTGTTTCACTATCTCCCTAGCATTATCATAAGTGATATCATTATCACTATCTCCCTAGCATTATCATAAGTGAACTGAGATATTATTTGGAAAGGCCGTAATAATGAATTCTGTCCTCTATAGCCCTAATGCATCTTGAGGTCAAGGTATCTTGCAGAATTAAACTGATCAAGGCCTTAGGAAAAACCATAAGTTTCAACCAGAACTGGATGGCCAAAATCCAAAGTCTCGCTTCTGCTGTAATTCTAATTAATGCATTTCCTGCTGTAATTCTAATTAATGCATTCGGAATGCCCTTGGGTACCTGGAGAAATGTTCTTAAAAATTTTGATTGAACACTCTCCAGCTTTTTTGTAGTTTGTAGTGATGTTGATTGGGGCACCAAATGTTAGCTGGCAGAGGGATTTAGCCTTAAACAATCTAAGGGCCACAATTATGCATTTACCCCCTTCTGCCCCGGTAGAATTTTTGGATAGCCCCGCACTCCTTTTGGCATTTGAGGTAATCATGTTTATATCGGTGGTTCTTCTTCCATTAGCTTAAAACATGACCCCCAGGTACTTAAAGCATGAAACTTGTTCAATGGGAATAGAATTTAAGTACCAAATGGTGCGATCAGGGTGTGAATTTAAGTACCAATGGTGTGATCTTTTTGTCAGGCCATGCTTCATTGAAGTTATTGATGCTTTATGATCATGTTTATTCTATGCTTACTAATACCATTGCTGAATAAAATACTATGCCACTAATACCGTGTCCTGCAAGAGAAAGAGGAAGGGTGGGAATGGAAGTTGCCAAAACTCCAAAGGCCAGTAGAAGCCTTTGAAGTGTAGAGCGCCAAGCTCGCCTCTCTGGCGCCTCCCGAGCGAAGCAAGGACATCACCAGGGGGGAGAATGCAACCATCACCGGTAAAAGATAAGCAGGTGTGTGAAAGTGTTACTTGCAGGGACAACTGTAGTTTTATTATGAGAAGTAGTTTAAAGCCCAAGCCTTTGAAGTGTATTCATAAATGCCTATGGTTCAAGCTATCTGTTATCAGTTCCAATGAATCCATGTAGAGAGTAACATTGTTGGAATTAATAAATGAAACTTAGTTTTGAACAAAGACAAGTCTGATCATTTTGGAACTTCAATGAACCCTTTGCTGACACTTTTTGCCAAAGGCCATTGCTTTGGTTTTAGCGTAATTTACCTCTAGATTGTTCTCCAGGCAATATTGAGCGAAAGCTTTCAAGGCTCTTCTGAGGCCGAAGGGAGTCCTTGAAAGTAAAACAGCATCATCAGCATAAAGGAGCACCCCTATATGTTTGTTATCTGGCTTCGGTGGGTGGCATTCTGGTTTATTTATATGTGACGCCAAATCATTGATATAGAAGTTAAATAAGTAGAGGGCCAGGAGGCATCCTTGCTTAACCCCTTTGTTGGTAGTCATAGCTCTGGCAGAGATTGTCCTTGAAAGGGCAGCTGCTGTGAGGGCCCTCTCAGCCCCACCCACCTCACAGGGTGTCTGTTGTGGGGGAAGAAGATAAAGGGGATTGTAAGCCGCTCTGAGTCTCTGATTCAGAGAGAAGGACGGGGTATAAATCTGCAATTCTTCTTATTCTTATTCTTCTCCCCCTTTTATCCAAGAAGGAGGAGAATGATGATGATACTGGATTTATATCTCGCCCTTCGCTCTGAATCTCAGAGCAGCTCACAATCTCCTTCATCTTTCTCCCCGACAACAGACACCCTGTGAGGTAGGTGGGGCTGAGAGAGCTCTTCCAGAAGCTACCCTTTCAAGGACACCTCTGCGAGAGCTATGGCTGACCCAAGGCCATTCCAGCAGCTGCAAGTGGAGGACTGAGGAATCAAACCCGGTTCTCCCAGACAAGAGTCCGCGCACTTAACCAAAACACCAAACTGAAGTTCTTGCATCAGTGGCCTCTACCAAACCAGTCGTTTGGCTTTCTTAAGTGGGCAGGGGTATGTAAATATCTGTCAGTTCCCCTTTCTTGCTGCAGTCCACCAAAAACCCTGAAATGCTGTTCCTGGGTGTGGCAGGGTCAGTGGGGCCTTAGGAGTAGGGAGTAAAGTAGGCTTCCCAATCCCCAGGTCCCAGTGGGGGATCCCCCGGTTTTACAAGCTTCCCCCCGCCCCTAGCCAGCTGGCCAGTGAGGGGAACCCCTTCCCCCACAGCCACCATGTACCTCTAACACTCTGGCAGGTTTAGAAACCTGCAAACAGGTCTGTTTTTAAAATGTGTGCCTTTAAAGTTGAGCAGGAAGCACTTCATGGGGAAGGGTCAGTAGCAGCTCCGTCAAAGCAGAGCCCCTCAGTTTGTTTTGCTTTCATTTTCAGAGGAAGTATGAGTGTGTGTAAAAGAGAGCAGCGTAGCCCCTGTTCTTTTCAGATGTAGCTGTAGACCAGTAAGTGTGTGTGTGAGTGAGAGAGAGAAAGGGAGGGTTGCCAATCCCCAGGTGGGGGTAGGAGATTCCCCAGTTTGGAGGCCCTCCCCCTGCTTTAGAAAGTGGGGGAGGGGGAGGAAAATGTCTATTGGGCACTCTATTATTCCCTATGGAGAACGATTCCCACAGGGAATAATGGGGAATTGATTCGCGGGTATCTGGGGCTTGGGGGTGGGCTGTTCTTTGAGGTAAAGGCACCAAATCTGCAGCATAGCATCTGATGCCTTTCCTCAAAACACCCTCCAAGTTTCAAAAGGATTGAACCAAGGGGGCCAATTCTTTGAGCCCCCAAAGAAGGTGCCCCTATCCTTCATTATTTCTAATGGAGGGAAGGCATTGAAAAGGTGTGCAGTCCCTTTCAATATGATGGCCAGAACTCAGTTTGGAGTTCAATTGTACTTGTTCCAACCTTGCTCATGGCTCCACCCCCAATGTCTCCTGGCCCCACTCCCAAAGTCTCCTGGCTCCACCCCCAAAGTCCCCAGATATTTCTTGAACTGGACTTGGCAACGCTAGTAAAGTGAGGCTCTGCTATGGAATGCTAATTGCCACCTCCTTTTCACAAAACATTAGAGCCCTTCATCTTTGCAGCACGCAGCTGGTAAAGGCTAGTATTTCCTTTGGTTTATTTATATCCCTTCTTTCTTCTATGGAACTCAAGAAGGCATGCTAAGTCAACTTCAGTAGGCTTCTTGGACTGTTTGGTTTTGAATACTAGTTGGAGGGCCCAAATGCATGTATAAGGCATCATTCCCTCCCCTCTCTTGAAACAACTGTCTGCTAGACCTGCAAAATGAATATTACAACTGAGCTGAGATAGGAATGCTGCAGTTTTCACCACCAGCAGACCTCAGATTCAGCAGGAGCTCACAGGAGCACAGGTCCTGAACCTTTCTGAGGGTTCCCCCTCCTCCTCCCTACCTATCTTCTCCACTGAATAGTAGGTGCAGCTACATAACAATCCCTGGATTAGGAGAGCGGGCAGCCAGACACCAGGGGCTTTGCCATGCCCCCAGCAGCCCTCATTAAGCCCTGGAGAAGCCCACACCACCCCTTCTCCACTTCTTATAGGCTTCCCAACCCTCCCGCCCTGGCGGGGGACCCCTGAATTTGTGGCCTCCTCCCCCACTCTCCAAAAATCCGGAAGCGGGGGGGGGGTGGAGGGAGGGGGGAGAACATACCTGTAGGCATCATGTTGTTGTAGAGCTCCTGATCCGTTTGTAAAATGTGTGCCCCTTTAAGGCTGCGCAGGAAACAGGAAACAGGAAGGGCTTAATTGAAAAGGGTCAGTAATAGTTTCCATGGAGAACGGCCCCGCCCTTTCTTTTGCTTTCGTTTTCACAGCAAGGAAAGTTCTGTAGGAAGAAGATCTAGTAAGTATTTGTGTGTGTGAGAGAGGGAGGGAGCAGGGGATTCCCTGGTTTGGAGACCCTCCCCCCCCTTTAGAAAGCGTGTGGGGGGAATGTCTACTGGGCACTCTATTATTCCCTATGGAGAATGATTCACATAGGGAATAATAGGGAATTGATCTGTGGGTATTGGGGGCTCTGGGGGGGCTATTTTTTGAGGTAGAGGCACCAATTTTTTAGTATAGCATCTAGTGCCCCTCCCCAAAATACCCCCCAAGTTTCAAAACGTTTGGACCAGAGGGTCCAATTCTATGAGCCCCAAAAGATGGTGCCCCTATCCTTAATTATTTCCTATGGAAGGAAGGCATTGAAAAGATATGTGATACCTTTAAATGTGATGGCCAGAACTCCCTTGGAGTTCAATTATGCTTGTCACATCCTTGTTCCTGGTTCCACCCCCAATGTCTCCTGGCTCCACCCCCAAAGTATCCTGGCTCCACCCCCAAAGTCCCCAGATTTTTCCTTAATTGGACTTGGCAACCCTAACTTCTTATGTGATTTTGGGTGGCAGATGGCTTGCTGGCCGACTGGGGGGCGGGGTGGACTAGGAGAGCCCTAGGCAAGTGAGGCCTGCTTGGGCTGGCTGGATCTCGAGCCAGCCCAAGCAGGCCTCACTCGCCCAAGGCTCTCCTTTCTTGCATCAGGTTGCTGTTGGCTGAGGGGGCGGCTAACGAGTGTCAAACCTAGCATGTCCAAAGGTGGCAATTGCATGTGAGCTGATCACTCAGTCTGATTGGCTCATGCCAAGGAGCCACAAACATCTGCTGAAATGGTTTGCATAGTGTTTCCCCAAAACTACACATGCTCAAAGATGCCATTGATCCAAAGTGATGCATCACTAAGGAATACTTGGATGAATGCTGATGGGGAGGATTTTATTGAAAGAAGACAATGCAGGAGATCAAAACACTTAACCCAATTAATTGAATTCATAACCTGGAAAGTTAAATAAATACAAATCCAAAGGCCAATTCCTAAAAAAACAATAAATGCAAAACATAAGCATATAAATAATGAAAAATTATCAGGAATACATGTATTTATTACAGGTCAATTTAAAAGGTCAATATTACCTTTAAAGCCCTATATGGCCTGGGACCTGCCTACCTGAGGGACCGTCTCTCCCCACACGTTCCCCAGAGAGTACTGAGGTCTGGGACCCAAAATCTTCTCAACATCCCCGGGCCCAAGGAAGTGCGTCTCAAGACAACGAGCTACCGGAAGAGGTGAGGGCCCTGTGGGATCTTACCCAGTTCCGCAGGGCCTGTAAGACGACCCTCTTCCGGTTAGCCTACCCCTGACTGGATAAATGTAGCTTTTAGATTTCTGTGATAATTCTATAGTTAATATTAATTTTAAGGTTTTAGGTTTTTAAATGCTTGATTTTAAATGTAACTAATTTATTCCGATTTTATTGTTTTGTTGTCTGTTGTAAGCCGCCCTGAGCCACTCGTGGGAAGGGCGGGATATAAATCCCGGAATGAATAAATAAATAAATAAATAAAAACAGTTATGGGCCCACCTATAGCCTT
The DNA here is from genome assembly GCF_032191835.1 of Heteronotia binoei. Lineage (NCBI taxonomy): Eukaryota > Metazoa > Chordata > Lepidosauria > Squamata > Gekkonidae > Heteronotia > Heteronotia binoei. The sequence continues at coordinate 18,164,507 of NC_083226.1, read as the reverse complement.
AACACAAGATAAAATTGTACAGTGTACACAAATGCATGTATAGTATATACGCTTAAGCACGTGAATACATCTCTTTTACATGTGTTGTTTTAAGGATTGTATTGACACAGCACGTTCCTTGATAAGTGAGGTATATTGCATGCAACACTGCCTCTAAGCTGTGGAGTCCTGTGAGCAAAAAAATCTACTTTGTGAGTTACTGGCATTAAAGTTGTGCGCTACTGCATCAATTAGTTCGCTCCGGGGCCATTTTCCCTGAGCTAAGATAAAAATGTGTAAGCCAGCTCACACTAACTCACCTTATAGGGAATATTTGTGTGTGTGGCACAACTTTAGCCAACCACAGGTTGGTCAGCTGCAATACCAAAGGAAGAGGCTGGACTAGGTAGCAGGAACTCCATTTAGGCGAGGGATGGTGGCTCAGTGGTAGAGCATCTACTTGGTAAGCAGAAAGTCCCAGGTTCAATCCCCGGCATCTCCAACTCAAAAGGGTCCAGGCAAATAGGTGTGGAAAACCTCAGCTTGAGACCCTGGAGAGCCCCTGCCAGTCTGAGTAGACAAGACTGACTTTGATGGACCCAGGGTCTGATGCAGTAGAAGGCAGCTTCATAAGTTCATATATGCTCAAGTATTATTAGGAGAGGGACAGTAGCTCAGTGGTAGAGCATCTGCTTGGGAAACAGAAGGTACCAGGTTCAATCCCTGGTATCTCCAGCCGGTGTGAAAAACCTCAGCTTGAGACCCTGCAGAGCCGCTGCCAGTCTGAGTAGACAAGACTGACTTTGATGGACCCAGGGTCTGATTCAGTATAAGGCAGCTTCATATGTTCATATGATATGATTGTCTATTTAAACAATTGCCCGCTGAGCAGACCAGTTAAGGGATAACAGCAGTCAGGTTACTTGGGGAACCCGCATTGCATAAGAAGCCGACTGTGGTTTTTGCACGTTAGTACAGAATACAGTGAAACAAACGGCCAAGCATCCACAAGCAGAACTCTCTTTGCAGCCAGCAAACAGGAGGCGAGCCACACTGGCAAATGTTTGCGCATCCCTAGCTGAGACATCGGAGAAACGTGCTCATTCCATTCTTACGAGCGCCGCAGCTACAAGTGACGCCTTTTTGCTTTTCCGGGAATGTGTGAGAGTGGAGGAGCAAGCCGTACGGATGAGTTGTCTGGACGGGCTGTGCTGAATGCTTTTGTACAGCTGTTACTGTACTCGTTAGCTGTGCAATATCAATGCCACAGTAGAGCCCATTACATTATTGGCACCATAGCAACGTGTCTCAACCACCTGCTCTCAAGTGTTTCCCATTCAGGCTGCCAACTGGCACACAACAAGGGGGGGGGGGGAAATATCCGCTAATTTGTGCTGCTCCAGAAATACAGCCATTACGAAGTGGCTAGCTATTAGGAAGCATCCAGGAACACATGCCAACCCTCCATTCAAACCTCACACGATAAGTCATAATAAGTTCATTCCTCAATTATTTCTCTTCCCTCCACACACATGCGTTTGCCTCAGCACAACTGAACATGTGTGTACACCCTCGGGTACTTAGACAACTAGCGATCTAAAATAGTTGTATCAAAAGTGCAAATTTCAAACAAAAAGGCCATTTGATGGAAAGTGTGAGGACTTCAGGAAAAGCCAAGTCATAAAACGGACTCTCGGGAACCCTAAAGCGAAGGCCTGGGAAATAGTTCTGAAACTATGCTAGCCCCCATTGTAGATTTTAGTCACAGCCCTCAGCTGGCCCCTTTAACATCTTATTTAAGTTGGCCCTCAAAATGGCTGACTCCTTTGTAACATGGCCACTGTTCTACCAATACGTTGACCTTACCGAATTTCTCAAAAATAGTAGCTTGGTTAAAAACAAAATTATAGTAGGAAACAAAGCCTTCATTTCTATTACTTTGAAATATTATGAAAAGAAAAATGAAACATACAGTCTGAGGTGATTTAGAGCTTGGGTTGCCAGGTCAGTGCTGGAAAGTACCTGGAGACTTTGGGGGTGGATCTGGGAGAGGGTGGGGTTTGTGAAGGGGAGAGGCCTCAATATGGTACAATGCCCTAGAGTCCACCCTTCAAAGCAGCCATTTTCTCCAGGGGAGCTGGTCTCTGTCAGCTGGAGATCAGTTGTAAAAGCAGAAGATCTCCAGGCCCCATCTGGAGGCCCTATTTTAGAACTACCAAATCAAAGACAAGACTTTGGGCACCAGACCTTGGCACTCACACCTGTGAAGCCCCCAAAGCAGAGCTTTTGCCAAGAAAAAGTCAAGAGGTGTATAAGAAAACACCCCCACCGACACCTTCACTCGCTTGGCTTTGAATGTGTGTTGGTGTGATTCTGGAGTCTGGAAGCTATAACATTTTCAGTTAACAAAAGAACCTGCATCCCAAACGTCTCAGAATTTTTGTTGTAAGCTCTTGATAAAGATCTTTTAGTCTCTTGCAGGGAATTCTGCTCAGGTCAGCAATTTTTTCAACTGGAAATACACACATATTAACACACACAAGATGCCTGCTTCTGTCCTTTCTCTGCCAAGCTCCTGCCTGGGAGGGCCCCAACCCGCCAGCAGGGAGCAGGCCGCTGGAGGGATCCCTGCCCCCGAAGAGCCCCGTTGTCGAGCACTGTTGTCGGTGTGATGTCATCACGCGGTGCAATGACATCACGCAGAAGTGACATCATCATGCCGGGGGCGTTGCACAGGGATGCTCTAGGACTCTCACTAAAAACTCTATGGTAACTCTAGAGCATCCCTGTGCAACGTCCCCGGCATGATGACGTCACTTCCGGGTGATGTTATTGTGCCCCGTGTGCCACGCGTGCACAAACAAGTCCCCCACCACAGTGGGGGAGGGACTTGGCAACCCTACTTTCTCCAGACGGGAGCCAGTTTTTGACTAGCATCGATCCAAACCCTTGCCTCATACCTAAAAGGGTCAGCTTCTCAGTTAGCACAAGCCTCCTGGCATTTTTCATCAGGATCATAGCATCTGAATCATCAGCTATCCAGTCAGTTGTCAGCTTGAAGTAGAGTGCTTGGAGGGGCCACCAAGTCCCTGGGCAGGGTGGGCAGTTCCCTGCCTCAAGCTCCCCTTGACCCCAACTAACTGGAGTTCCAAATTCCATGACATCACTTCCAGGGAAACCCCAGAGGTAGCTCTAGGAATTGCTGGGAACTATCATTCTACCATAGAGGTTCTGGTGATTCTTAGAGCTACTGGCATCACTTCTGGATTTTCTCCAGACGTGACGTCATCGTACTCATGACACCAGGGCTCCCCATCACGTCCCAGCCCCCAATCCCTCCTGCGTTCGCTCTCTCCCCCTCACTGCCACTCTCTCTCTCTCTCTGCCGCTCTCCCGCTCTCGTTGCCACTTTCTCGTTCTCTCTCACAAACACACTTTTGCTGTTGCTCTCTCGTCTTGCGCTCTCTCTCTCACTGTCACTCTCTCGCTCTTGTTGCTCTTGCGGGAAATATGTATCTGTTTTGTATGTCCTTTGCAACGTTCTAAAGTTCCAGTCATTATAAGGTTAACACTGTGCCTGATTCTCTGTTGTCTGCATGACCTGGGAAGAAGATACTGACTGCTGTCAATCAAGGTCTAGAAGTGGGAAAACCTGTTCCGTCTGTTTGGTCAGTTAGTCAGGTGACTTCCTTTGTTCAGGCAGAGAGTTCAAGAAGAAGGCGGAAGTGGTCCTCCATTAAGCACATGATCATCTAGTGTGAGGATGTAGTTCTGTAGTGTTTGTTATTTTCACCTCCCAGTACCCTTTCCCTGTAGAAATAAATATGTTTTTGCTTTTTCATGTTAAATGCCTCTCAATGATTATTTGATCCAGTGGTCCATTGCACTGTTTGAGATAAAGAAATAGAATTTCAAACAGAATTCCCTAACAGCTCTCTCATGCGCTCTCTCTCTCTCCCCTCTCCCTCTTCCTCGGGTCCTGGAGGCCCTCCAACAGAGGGGCCCTACAAAGGAGAGGAGGGTTTTAATAGAGTGGTCTCCCCCCCCCCCGAGCCCCCCATAGCTACAGGCCTGCGTATGCCCTTTCTGACCTGGAAGCTGACTGGATGACCTTGGGCCAATCACATCCTCTCAGCCTAACTGGCTTCACAGAATTATTGTGAAAATAAACTGGAAGAGAGAAGAAAGATGGAAGCCTCTTTGAGTCCCCATTAGAGAGAGAAAGGGGTGTCAAAGAGGCAAAATAATAATTCATGGAAGTTTGCTGAAAGGCAGACTACATAGTTAAGGTTGCCAATCCCCAGTTGCGGGCAGGAGATCCCCTGGTTTGGAGGCAATGGTGGGATGGAGGGAAATATCTGCTGGGCATTATTCCCTATGGAGAGCAGTTCCCATAGGTACAATGGAGAATTGACCTGTGGGTATCTGGGGCTCCAGAGGGGTTGTATTTTGAGGTAGAGGCACCAAAATTTCAGCATAGTATCCAGTGCCTCTCCCCAAGAGACTTAGAAAGTTTCAAAAAGTTTGGGCCAGTGGGTCCAATTCTATGAACCCCCAAAGATGGTGCCCCTATCCTCCATTATTTCCTATGGGAGGAAGGCCTTTAAAAGGTGCACGGTCCCTTTAAATGTGGTTGCCAGAACTTTCGGAGTTCAGTCATGCCTGTCATGCCCTTGCTCCTGGCTCCACCCCCAATGTCCCCTGGCTGCACCCCCAAGTCCCCAGATATTTCTTGAGTGGACTTTGAAACCCTATGCATGATGCTTGTCTCGAGCGACCATAGCTGAGGGGTCAAGGAAATGCTTGCTATGTATGACATCCCAAATTCAAGCCCTGACCAATCTATTGGATCTCAGATAATCAGGCCTTGGAAAGCCACTGTCAGTTAGAGTGTACTGGGTTATGACATATCAGCATCATTTCTCTACACTACTTTTATTTTATTTTATTTATTTATTTGTGATTTATATCCCGCCCTTCCCACCAGGTGGCCCAGGGCGGCTTTCAACATATAGAATCTGACATAAAAATATAAAATTATGCATAAAAAATTAGACATTCCACAATTTACATAATTAAAATCTAAACATTCACATAGTTATGTACTTAAACATTCGAGGCATACGGCGGTCTTACAACTACACTCAGTTTCAAGTTTCAGTGCTGGTTAGTTGTAAGCCAGCCGGAAGAGGACTGTCTTACTCTGTTTTTAATGTTTTTAACTGTTTAAATATTTAACTGTTTATACTTGAAATTGTTTAAATTTTATTGTTGGAAGCTGCCCTGAGCCATTCGTGGGAAGGGCGGGATATAAATCCCAAATAAATAAATAAATTACAGGCCCTGCGGAATTGAACAAGGTCCCACAGGGCCCTTACCTCTTCCGGCAGCTGGTTCCACCAGGAAGGGGCCATTACAGAGAAGGCCCTATCCCTTGTAGTTTTCAAACTACAGCAGAGGTGTCCAACACATTTTTTTTTTTTAATGATGAACGGATCTGACGTGACAGAGATGTTGGGCCGGGCCATGAGTGTCATAAAATGTAATGCCAGGTTTATATAAAGTTTATATCTTTACAGGACACAGACAAACACAAAGATTTTTTTAAAAAAAACTTTAAAATAAAACATGCTTAAACATTAGCACTCTCGCAGTATTATGCTTATTTAACAATCTCTGGTAACCTGCACCTCTTGCTTGGAATAATTGCATCAAAATCTGGAGACAATGTCTACGCTGTAGCAATTTTGAGTATGCTGTGCAGGTGTTGTTCAGTCGTGTATTTGTAAGTTGCAAACCCACTTATGATTTATTGACGGAAATATTGATAGAAAGCGCTCGCAGCGTGATGCTATCACCCACGAGGCATTGCACCAGCGACATCGCACGCCAGCCACTCTAGGCGTTTCCAGGAAAACTCTATTGTACCATAGAGTTTCCCCTCCCAAATTGCTAGAGTGTCTAGGAAAACCATAGAGTTTTCCTGGAAACACCTAGAGTGGCCGGCGCACAACGTCATTGCGCCAGCGACGTCAGGGGAGGTTCCCCCCGCCGGCCCAGTGTGGGCTGGTGGGTTGGGGGCCTCCCGGGTGGGAGAACTCTACAGTGCTGTCAAGCAGGAGCTGAACCAAAATCTGGATTTTTCTTTCAAAGTTTGATATCAGTTTTTGGAAGAAAAATGATCTTCACTGTTCTAAACCTGACGGGTTTTTAATGAACAGTTAGTATAAAATAAACTAAATTCTGTTGCAAGGCTTCCGCGAAAGGCCACTGGGTCCTTCGCTTTATATTGTTTTTAGCAATGCTGCCTTGAACTTTCATTGAAATGGAAAGGTTGGGTACAGACGTCTGAAAATACATAATACCTGACAAATGTTATCAAACACCGATGGCTACTTGCTAGATGCTCTCAGATAGTGACTGGTTGTGCAAAATCTTCAGATGCCAGATGCTGAGCCTGGGAACCAAATATTCACCAGATGTTCACCAACAGTCTGCATATTTGGAAACTATTTGAAAAAACTACTCGGTGCCAGTATAAGCAAAGCAGATTGTGGAGGAGAAATTGGCGGTGGGGCTCATTTCCTTATTTCAAAACTACCTAATAAGACTACTTAGGGACTGCACAGTATTTTTTGAAGTTCAAAACGTGTCACATGTAGAGATACTGCAAATTTCACTTTGCAGATGTGTTTTACGTCGAACGACCCGAACACAGGCCAAATAAGCTCTTATACATTCCCCCCCCCCCCTAGACTGCAGATACATGAAAACACTGCTGACCCAAAGATAACAAGCATGCAAAAAAAAAAAAAGGACAATTGTGCTATACTGAACTAACAAGAAAAGAAAAAGAAGAAGTCAACGGCCAAGCAGCCATGAATGGGTCGATAAATAGCTGAACACAGATGCAGGTGGGCAACCATGTCGTTTTGAAGCAAAAGGACAAAGTTAGACTCCGGTGGCACCTATGGGCGCATGAAAGCTCATACGTTGAATAAAACTTCGTTGGTCTTAAAGGTGCCACCGGTGCTAAAGGTGCTAACTTTGTTGAGCAGATTAACAGTCCACTGAAAAATTGGCTGTTTAGGAACGATTCCCCACTAGCCTTGTTCCGTTCTCGTTGCTCCTTTTCCCACCAACACTTCTGCTGGATTTCACACGAGCTGCCCCAGGGCGGCGAGTTGCCTCGCCCCTTTTCAAGTTCCCTCTGCGGCAGGCAGGATCCTCTGAAAACCAGTTTCTGCCAGTTGTGGAGGGAACTTGAAAAGAGGCGGGGCAACTCGCTGCCCTGGGACAGCTGGTGCAAAATCCAGCAGAAGCTGGAAGGAAGGAAGGAAGGAAAATGGAGGAGGGAGGTGGAGGTGAAAAGAAAGCAACTTTAACTTTAAATGCATCCTCCAAGCTGCTGGCTGGCAGTGATTTAAAGAGAGAAATGTCTTCTCCAACCAGCTGACAGGGCAATGGGGAATCAGTCTAGGACTGGCAAAGAGGGTATGACTTGACCCAGTGGACATTCAATGGAGGAGGGAGGTGGAGGTGGAAAGAAAGCAACTTTAACTTTAAATGCATCCTCCAAGCTGCTGGGTGGCAGTGATTTAAAGAGAGAAATGTCTTCTCCAACCAGCTGACAGGGCAATGGGGAATCAGTCTAGGACTGGCAAACAGGGTATGACTTGACCCAGTGGACATTCAAGCATCCCTACTGGTATATATTATCCTGCATCTAATAATGAAGTGTTGGCCCATCTGTAGATACTCCATCTGCCCCCCCCCCCAGGTTTAAAGAAAAATCTGAGGGTGTAAAGACGTCCAATTGGCCTTGACTGCAGTGAGGACCTTTTCGGCTCTGGCCCCATGCTGGTGGAATCAGCTCCCTGTGGAGATACGGGCCCTACCAAATTTGTTACCTTTCTGTAGGGCCTGTAAAACGGGGCTGTTCCGCCAGGCGTTTGGCTGAGGCAGGCGGGCGTCCTTTTCCTCATTGCCTATCCCATTGGCTATCCTCCCCCACAGTGATATGTCATCTGAACTTTTCTGTCTGGGCCACTGATTATACTCCAACCTGCAGTATGAGCCCGCCCGCCTTTGTTCTACAGTACTGTGTCGTGTTGCTGTTTTAATTGTATTATATTGGTTTTACTGGCTTTTTTGTGTTTGACTGGTTTTATCTGAATGTATTCTGCCCTGAGCCCATCTGGGAAAGGGCGGAATATAAATTTATCAAAATAAATAAATAAATCCCATAAAAACGAAGGAGCATTTTCTGTGCATTTACAGAGAATGCTTCTCTGTTGGAGCCACTGGTGGGCGGTGAGGGGGAGATGGAGTGGGAGGGGCACTCTCTCTTGAGAGTCCAGGTCTGGAGCAGCACCCTGTCCACCCATCATTTGACCCTGGCAGGACTCTTTGTCCCCCCCCCCTCATTGTTGTCATAGCTACCCCCCCCCCCCATGCCTGTTGTGGCTTCTGGCAAAGCTAGGGAAGGGGGGGCACCACCACTGAGGTAGTGAAGCTGGGATCAGGCAGAACGAGGGTGAACCACCTCCATTATTACCACAGCTGGGGTCTGGAAGGACCAATGGAGCAAAGTTGGGGTTGGGTGGGTTGGGAGATCTGTAACTGGTTGACAGATCGCACCCAAAGAATGCTTGTGAATGGTTCCTCATCCTCTTGGAGAGGAGTGACAAGTGGAGTGCCTCAAGGATCTGTCCTGGGACCTGTTTTGTTCAACATCTTTATCAATGATTTGGATGAAGGAATAGAGGGAATGCTTATTAAATTTGCAGATGATACTAAATTGGGAGAGGTTGCAAACACAGAAGAAGACATAAACAGGATACAGGATGACCTTGACAGGCTGGAAAACTGGGCTAAAACCAATAAAATGAATTTTAACACAGATAAATGTAAAGTTCTGGATTTAGGTAGGAAAAATCCAATGCATGGTTATAGAATGGGGGAGAGTTGTCTTAGCAGTAGTATGTGCGAAAAGGATCTAGGGGTCTTAGTGGATCATACGCTGAACATGAGTCAACAGTGTGATGCAGTGGCTAAAAAGGTAAATGCAATTTTGGGCTGTATCAACAGAAGTATAGTGTCCAGATCACGTGATGTGATGGTATCACTTTGCTCTGGTAAGACCTCATCTGGAGTACTGTGTTCAGTTTTGGGCACCACATTTTAAGAAGGATATAGACAAGCTGGAACGGGTCCAGAGGAGGGCAACGAAGATGGTGAGGGGTCTGGAGACCAAGTCCTATGAAGAAAGGTTGAAAGAGCTGGGGATGTTTAGCCTGGCAAGGAGGTGGCTGAGAGGTGATAAGATCACCATCTTCAAATACTTGAAGGGCTGTCATATAGAGGATGGTGTCATATAGAGAATTGTTTTCTGTGGCCCCGGAAGGTAGAACCAGAACCAATGGGTTGAAATTAAATCAAAAGAGTTGCCGGCTCAACATTAGGAAGAACTTCCTGACTGTTAGAGCGATTCCTCAGTAGAACAGGGTTTCTCCGGAGGTAATGGGCTCTCCTTCCTTGGAAGTTTTTAAACAGAGGCTAGATGGCCATCTGACAGCAATGAAGATCCTGCGAATTTAGGGGGAGGTGTTTGTGAGTTTCCTGCATTGTGCAGGGGGTTGGACTAGAGGACCCTTCCAACTCGATGATTCTATGATTCACACCAGTTGCTCTGCTCCACCATTTTGCACAGGGCAAACCTATGGGGCAAACCTGAAAAAACAGCCTTACATTGAGGCGTGGCAAATTGCAGGTTTGCCCCGTGCATAACGGCGGTGCAGAGCAACTGGTGCAAAATTACCAGCTTGCTCTGCACAGAAACGGAAGCCTGCCCCAGAGCAAGGTTAGTGCAGAATCAGCCTGAGACTCTGATATTCAGAATATAGGGCAGGGTATAAATCCAATATCTTTAGCTTCTCTTTGGAGGAGCTGGATAACTATTTGTTTTAAGGAGATCCGGGGCAATTTTGCCCAAAGAGACTGGCGAGAAAACCTGTGTTATATTTTGGATGTCTGATATCTGATGGGATTTTTTAGTGTCATTTTATGTATTTGTTACACAGTGGATGTCTAGATATGATTATACACAAATTACATACGAATTTTCTATGAATTTTGGATGTATGGATTTCCAGTGGAATTATTAGCAATCTGGTCTTGGTTTTTGTATGTCGTTGGTTGCTTTGCATTCCGCGATTCTCTCCATCTTTCTTGATAACAGGGTTCAAGGCCGGAACATCTGGATCTGCGGCTCAGTCCTTTCATTGCCATTGCCATCGACTGTGTACCGAGTTGCACAGAACGGTCCATCAGCTGCTTGCCTTAAGAGGGTTCTCTGTCTCTGAGTGCAATTACTGTCAGTCAAGCCCTTGCCATCAGATTCCTTTCGGCCATTACAAGACATATAAGAAGGGAAAACTGAAGCCGGGCATCTGGTTCTGACACAGACAGATTCACACGCTGCTCCAAGTGAAAATGCCCAAATGTTACAAAGATAAACCATATGGCAATCGCTCATACTCGGAGCCATTAACGGGGAATTTTCGGCAACTGTGATTGATGGAGGCTCTCTTACAAGTCGAACATCAATGAAAACGCAAATTGATCTTTTGAACTTCAAGGGTTTTCTTTCTTGGTTTTGCATCTCTGTCTCTCTGTTTCTTAAAAAAAGGAAAGTCCCATAAAAACCATTTCTGTTCAGACAAAGGCTGTCTGGAACGTATGGGCCCATCAGATGCTTTTTAATCCGAGATCTTTTACCTCCTGGCCCTTTTTTGTCAGCAGAAAACGAAATCTGTTGGTTTCAAAGATCCTTGGCCCATAATTTATACTGGAATAGTAATTTCACAGGACAGCTGTGTTGGTCTGCAGTAGAAGAGCATGATTTGAATCCAGTACCAACTTGGGAGACCAACAAGATTTTCCCAGCATAAGCTTTTGAGAGTCAAAGATCCCTTTGTCAGATCTGACAAAGGCTACTTTAGCTAGGGTTGCCAAGTCCCTCACAGCCTCTGGCAGAGGACTTTCTTCGTGTGCACAATGGGCATGTGACACAATGATGTCACCCGGAAGTGATGTCATCACACCGGTGATGTCATGCAGCAGCCACTCTAGGCATTTCCGGGAAAACTCTATGGATTTTCCAGACACTCTACCCATTTGAGAGGGGGAGAACTCTATGGTACTTATAACTCTAGCCATTTCCTCAGAAATGTCTAGAGTGGCTGCCGCTCAATGTCGCCAGTACAATGATGTCACCTGGAAGTGATGTCATCATGCCGGCAACATCAGAGGAGATTGGGAATCTCCCGGGTGGGGTTATTCCCACATGGACCAGGGGCTTGGCAGCCCTAGCTTTAGCTCTCAAAAGTGTATACCCCCAAACTCTTTGTTGGTCTGTAACAGAGAACTAGGTTAGTGCAGTGGTTAGGAGTGTGGACTCTAATCTGGGAGAAATGGGTTTGATTCCCCATGGCTCCACGTGCAGCTGCTGTGTGATCTTGGGTCAATCAGAAGTTCTCTCAGAGCTGTTCTCTCAAAAGCGGTTCTCAAAAGAGCTCTCTTGGACCCACCTACCTCACAGTAAAAAGTCAAGGTAGTCCTCTGTGCAAGCACCAGTCATCGCCGACTCTGGGGTGACATTGCTTTCACAGCATTTTCATGGCAGGCTTTTTACGGGGTGGTTTGCCATTGCCTTCTCCAGTCTTCTACACTTTCCCCCCAGCAAGCTGGGGACTCATTTTACCGACCTCATAAGGATGGAAGGCTGAGTCAACCTCGAGCCAGCTACCTGAACCCAGCTTCTACCAGGGATCAAACTCAGGTTGTGAGCAGAGCTTAGGACTGCAGGACTGCAGCTTTACCACTCTGCACCACAGGGCCCTTTATGAACTTTATGAACATACTACCACACCACTGCTAGCTTGGAGAAGGCATTTGTCTCTTTAAATCACTTCTCCAAGCAAAACCAGTCAATGGCTTGGAGAATGCATTGAAAGTTGTTTTCTTTCTCCCTGTCCCTCCTCCCTCCCTCCTTCTCCCCATCTATTTTCCTTCCTTCCTGTCTTGGAGCTCTCAAACATCTGATGTTCATGTCTTGTGGTTCTCAAACATCTGACCTTTGTTCTTAGGCTTCCCAACCCTCCCGCCCTGGCGGGGGACCCCAGGATTTACAGCCTCTTCCCCCGCTCTCCAAAAAAACGGAAGCGGGGGGGAGGGGGGAAACGGTGCCAAGGAGCGTGGCGAGCCGCCCCATCTCGGAGGAGCAGCTAAGGTGAACCGGAGAAGAGGCGGCAGCAGCGCAGCGGCATCGCCTGCTCCGCTCTGCCTCTGAGGTAAAATCAGAGATGGGGAGGGTGGAGGCAGGCCAGGAGCATGGCGAGCCGCGAATCTGGGTCCTTCTAGGACCCGGACTCGCGGCTCGCCATGCTCCTAGCCTGCCTCCACCCCCCCCCCCTTCTCTGATTTCACCTCAGAGGCGGAGCGGAGCGGGCGACACCGCTGCGCTGCTGCCTCTTCTCCGCTTCACCATAGCTGCTCCTCCGAGATAGGCTCAGCCTGAGCCCATCTCGGAGGAGCATTTACGGTGAAGCGGAGAAGAGGCAGCAGCTGCGCAGCGGCATCGCCCACTCCACTCCGCCTCTGAGGTGAAATCAGAGAAGGGGAGGGTGGAGGGAAGGAAGACATTTAAAAAGGTGTGCCGTCCCTTGAAATGCGATGGCCAAAACTCCCATTGGGGTTCAGTGATGCTTGTCACACCCTTGCTCCTAGCTCCACCCCAGTGTCTCCTGGCTCCACCCCCAGAGATTTCTTGAATTGGACTTGGCAACCCTATTTGTTCTATGTGGCTCTTACGTTAAGCAAGCATAGACAGCTTCAAGAGGGGAATGGATATGCATATGCAGCAGAGGTCCATCAGTAGCTGTTAGCCACAGCCTATTATTGAAACTCTCTGTCTGGGGCAGTGATGCTCTGTATTCTTGGTGCTTGGGGTGACACAGTGGGAGGGCTTCTAGCCCCATTGGTGGACCTCCTGATGGCACTTGGGTTTCTTGGCCACTCTGTGACACAGAGTGTTGGACTGGGTGGGCCACTGGCCTGATCCAACAGGGCTTCTCTTATGTTCTTCTGTGACACAGAGTGTTGGACTGGATGGGCCATTGGCCTGATCCAGCATGGCTTCTCTTATGTTCTTATGTGACACAGAATGTTGGACTGGGTGGGCCACTGGCCTGATCCAACATGGCTTCTCTTATGTTCTTCTGTGACACAGAGTGTTGGACTGGATGGGCCATTGGCCTGATCCAACATGGCTTCTCTTATGTTCTTCTGTGACACAGAGTGTTGGACTGGGTGGGCCATTGGCCTGATCCAACATGGCTTCTCTTATGTTCTTATGTCCCCAAGCAGGCAACCTTAATTGGAATTGTTTCTCCATCATTTACCTCAAGCGCTTCTGCTGTCCACCCTCCCCTCCAAAGGCACAAGGCAGGAGAGTTGGTGTCACGAGGCCTCTCCCGCCAGCTGCCTCTCCCCGCGAAGCATGCATTCAATTAGAGGACTTTAATTAAAATTCTTTTTCTGTAGCATCCTGTTTCCACTCTCTGCTGTAAATTCAAGATGACATTCTCTGCTTTAACAGGTGGATGAGATTACTCTGAAAGCCACCAGATGAGGGGAAATGGAAGAGGGCCGGAGGTGCAGCCACAGAGAAAGTAGATACTGGACGACAGGCCAAAGGGCCGTGGAGCAGGGATGGTATTCACATTTTTCACATAGTCTCCTCAGCTGCAATATGAACTTTGCATCATTCTCGTTTCATAACAAACACTGAGAGTTTGAGAAAGGTTATGTTTGTTCCCTATGACTTTGGAGGCAGAAGAGAGGCCCTGCTGGACCCTTCGGCAAAGGCAACGCACAGATCACACTCAGAGCTTATTTTTGTAGCAGGAACTCCTTTGCATATTAGGCCACACACTCCTGATGTAGCCAGTCCTCCTGGAGCTTACAGCAGGCTCTGTACAAAGAGCCCTGCAAGCTCTTGGGGGATTGGCTACATCAGGGGTGTGTGGTCTAATATGCAAAGGAGTTCCTGCTACAAAAAAAAGCCCTGGGGTTGCTATGACAACTGATCTCCAGGCAACAAGTGTCAGTTCATCTGGAGAAAGTGGCCACTTTGGAAGGTGGACTTATACCCCATTGAAGTGCCTCCTCTCCCCCAAAGTCCTCAGGTTCCACAGACAAAATCTCCAGGAATTTCTAAGCACTGGAGTTGGCAACCTTGGGAAGTAGGAAGTGCATTCAGGAGACTCCAGCCTTCACAAGCTTCTATTTTCATGAAGCCTCTTATTAATTGCTCTGCTAACTGACCAGTCAATGCTCTCCATAGGGTTCCCAGCTCCAGACTGGGAAGTACCAGGAGATTTCTGGCGTGCAGCCTGAGGAAGGAGTAGTTTGGGGACACAGGGGAGTTCAGTGGGGTTGAATGTCCTAGCATTCCCCTTCTAGAGCGGCCATCTTCTCCGGGTGACCTGATCGCTGTCACCTGGACATCAATTGTAAGAGCGGGAGATCTCCAGCTGCAACCTGGAGGCTAGCAAAACTATAGGATCTTAGCATACAAATGTGTAAATAAAAAACCGCTAAGAGACACCATAAATTTGAAATGGCAAAACAATATAATGTGAAGGTCAGTGGTGTTCTGACCAGGCTTGAACATAGAACTTCAAATGAACAAAAACACACTTCAAAAAGGATATTCCCACAAATCCGTTCAAAAGCAGTTCAACAAACTTTCCAAGCTCAAAGGAATATCCGTATTCCAGTATTTAGTTCATAGAACTAATGGAAGCCCTTCCAAAGACTTCTGTTCTAGATATCAAGACATTTCATCTGTCTTTCTTCAGTTTGGAGGCTTATTTTTCACTGGAACCCAATCTTTTACAATACATTTATAGAAGACCAACAAGGTTCAAGAAATATCAAATAGATTTCCAGGTTCTCCCAAGATTCAAGAAATATCTAATAGATTTCCAGGTTCTCAAAGTTCAAGAAATATCTAATAGATTTCCAGGTTCTCCCAGAGTCCTGTGAGCAAAAATTCTACTTCGTGAGTTACCGGCATGAAAGTTGTGATCTACTGCATAAATTATTGTGCTCTGGGGTCATTTTTCCTGAGCTAAGACAAAAATGCGTGAGCTGGAGGCTTAAAAAATGTGTGAGCTAGCTCACGCTAACTCAGCTTAGAGGGAACACTGCTCCTCAGTATCTTCCTTTCCTCCGTGACTGGCTTGTCTGTGTATCCATTTCGTCAGAAATTTTTCTTTTCCTGTTTTAAATTTCGGGCAATGAAAAATTTAGTGCAAGAGAGTCAACAGTCTTTAGTGGACAGTCCCAGACACGCTGAGTCGCAGGGGTTTACCCCTTGACTTGGCTATCTCAGGAAGGGAAGGGTTAATGTCGCTTCCTAGAGTTGCCCTTTTATAGCCACACCCCAAAGTAAGGACTGAATGGAGCCAGCCGACTCTTGAAAGACTTTTTCTTCCACTCTTCCAGACTCTTGAAAGACTTTTCTTTAATTCCATTCCGCCAAAGGCAGTGGCCCTCTTCAGATCTTTTCTAAATAAATAAATCTTGTGGGATGAGTGGCAAAGTACTTTATTCTGCCCTCTTTTGTTTCACCCGAAGCTTTTTTGTTGGGATTGATGGATGGCCAGCTGAAAGGAACACATGAAATTTTGATTTTTTTTTTTTTGTATATGATAATGGCAGCAAGACCGCTATATGCTCAGAAATTGAAATCACTAATACCTGCAATACAAGAATGGATAGCGAATATAATGGAACTTGCAGGGAATGATTAAACTTGCTTCTTTGATTAGAGAAAAGACATGAAATATATTTATAGCTAACTGGAAGCCCCTTATGGACTTTTTGCATGGAACGGGGAAAAGTGAACTGATGGTTTATGGTTTTGGAGAATAAGAGGAATGAATTTTAGATAAAAGAAAGAGCTTTTTTTTATCATAGATCCAGAGGAGTTTGCTGTGTTAGTCTTGTTGCTGCAAAATAGCAGCGTCCAGTAGAACCTTTAAGACTAAGAAATTTTACTCTAGCATAAGCTTTTGAGAAACATTATGCATCTGACGAAGAGAGCTGTGTTTCTCAAAAGCTTATGCTAGAGTAAAATCTGTTAGTCTTAAAGGTGCTACTAGACTCTTTACTTCTTTTTTATGTACCTGGAGAGAGACTGAATGGAGAACTGAGTTGGATCGGTCGTAAATGAAAATCGAAATATATCCCCCCCTCCTTTTGTTTTTTGCTTTGCTTTTTTCTTTCCTGGTTTATTTCATGTTTTCCCTTTTTCTCATTCTCTTATGTATTTCATTTAAAATCTTAATAACATTTATTGTCCCCCCCAAAAAATAATTTATCGCCCCCCCCACACACATTATGGATCACAAACCTGTTGTTTACACTCATGAGGAAATGGTTGTTTACAGCCATTTGTGGATAGGGCTGCTAAGACACTGGACTGGGCAGGGGTTCTTCCACCTTGGAGGTTCCCAACTCACCGACCCACAATGGACCTGTGGGGGGAACCTCCCCGAACGTCATCAGTGCGATGACGGCACCCGCAAGTGACATTATTGCGCTGGTGACGTTGTATCGGCCGCTCTAGGCATTTCCAGGAAAACTCTATGGTTTTCCCGGACGCTCTAGCATTTTGGGAGGAAAACTCTATGGTACAATAGGTACTCGCGGGTGACATCATTGCACTGCGTGCGCAAAGTGCATGTGAAAACAGTCCCCCGCTGGAGTCCGCTGGGGACTTAGCAACTCTATTTGTGTCTCCTTGCTGTACGTGCCCTTGTGAAATTCATACTTGCAAATAATTTGGACACCTGGGCTTGCCACTTACCCTGTGGTGGTGGGCATTCTCCTGCTTTGGCTGTCCCCTTCCCACTGCTTTACTTTGAGCAGCAGGAGTAAAATGGGGGGAGGAACAGCCTTTCAATGTCAATTCTGGCAAAAAAAAAAAGAAAAAGGAAGTGATGTCACAGTCTTTACCATACATATTTGTGGAATTCTTAGACCTGGGGTATCAAACTCATTTGTTATGAGGGCCGGATCTGACATAAATGAATCCTTGCTGGGCTGGGCCATGTGTGTCATATAAGGTAGCAGAGGTATAAACTTTATAAAGGACACAGACAAACAAAAGATTTTTTTAAAAAAAACTTAAAGCGTGCTTAAAACATTAGCACTTGTTAGTCTTAAAGGTGCTTTCTTTGTATCTCTGCTGCGCAATCCTGGCTCTCTCAGCTGCACAGCAGAGCTACCGAGCCAAGCCTCTCTTCCATCTATTGACTGAGGCTCCTCCCCCTCCTGGTCCCCTGGGAAAGGAAGGAAAGAGCCAGAGCTTCCTTTGAAGCAAGCTATCCCTCTCTCCCCTTCCTCCCCAAGGGAGGAGCCTCAGCCAATGGAGAAAACAGAGACGTTGCTCTGTAGCTCCTGTGCAGTTGAGCGAGTGTGGCAAAGCAAGCTGTGAGGCAGAAGGAAGCAAGAGAGAGGGAGAAGGAAGCAGATGACATCCAGTTGGTCAGGGGCCTGATTGGAGCCCTCCAGGGGCCTGATTTGGACCCTGGGCTGCATGTTTGACATCCCTGTCTCAGACTATTGGGGGGGTGGCTGAGACATCATTTCTGGGATTTTGCTGGATGCATAGGGGTAAACTATGCAGGAGCTCAGGGGCTCGAGCCCTCCCTGGATTTTTCCGGAGGGGGCTGGGCCCCCTCCAGGGAACCAATACAGGACTTGGGGCTTCAAAGGCATGAATGGGGTGATAAAGTCTATGTGTGATTTTCCCTCTGAGCTGCAAAGTCAGTGGTGTAATGACTTTACAACCTCAGCTTCTTAGAAATGTTAATTGAGCTAAAACAGACACACATGGATTAGACAGTAGAAACTTCTCCTGCCAGAGGCTAGGTGTCAATATGCATATTAACCAGTGTTGGTAAGCTCTAATTGGGTAAATCAATACATTGGCATAGCTCTTGCAGCACACATGAGATACAGACCTCTCTGAGATCTAGGAAAGGTGACTATTTTTTTCATCCATCCATCCAATCTAGAGTGTTGAAGGACTCTTGATATTGTAAGGTAATTGAGATCTGCAAAAGTTTTCAGTTGTATCTTTGGATACTCTGGATTAATTACTAAAATATTGATATCCAGCACATATCAATCCTTATAAGTTTGGTGTCTGTTGGAAAATAAAGCCTGGCTGGCTACACCCATTTTTAATGTACCAACAATCAGACTGCAGGCTCTCTTTGGTGGATTCAACATACTTGCTTTGGGGGGAAAAGTGAGATTGAGTGTGGATGGACATGAAGATCAGAGGCCTTTAAAAATTTCCTAATGGATTTAGGTGGGGTAGCTATGTTGATCTGAAACAGCAGAACAAAATTTGAGGTCAGTGGCACCTTTAAGAACCAAGTTTTATTCTGGGCATCAGCTTTTGTGTGCATGTACACTGTTTCATTTAGATTACACACACACTTATTTTATCTGATATGAGCCTTTTTTTTGCTATTAATCATTGATCTTATTTATTGTTTTGCTGCTGTTGGTTTTATGAGCCATCCTAGGCCCATTTTGTGGGTAGGGCAGGATATGTTGAGTACATGAAATGAAAGTTTGATTTCTGAATATAAGTGAAAACTGAATGATTTAGGTATCAACAGCTTCCCTGATAAACTGTAGCATATACTGAACCCAACATGTAGTTGGTGACAGCCAGTTTGGTGCAGTAGTTAAGTGGGCAGTCT
The DNA here is from genome assembly GCF_032191835.1 of Heteronotia binoei. Taxonomy (NCBI): domain Eukaryota; kingdom Metazoa; phylum Chordata; class Lepidosauria; order Squamata; family Gekkonidae; genus Heteronotia; species Heteronotia binoei. The sequence continues at coordinate 18,145,677 of NC_083226.1, read as the reverse complement.
CTTATCTGGGAAAACTGGGTTTGCTTCCCCACTCCTCCACTTGCAGCTGCTGGAATGCCCTTGGGTCAGTCATATCTCTTGTGGGAGTTGTCCTTGAAAGGACAGCTTCTGGAAGAGCTCTCTCAACCCCACCCACCTCACAGGGTGTCTGCTGTGTGTGTGTGTGGGGGGGGGAAATAAAGGAGATTGTGACCACTCTGAGATTCAGAGTACAGGGTGGGATATAAATCCAATAATAATATCCTCCTCATCATCATCATCTCAATTTATACCCCATCCTACCCCCTAGCAAAAAAAAAAAATCCATGCCTCATGTCAGAGAAATATTTGTGTGTGTGTAACCCCAGAAATGCTAGTGTCTGAAAAAGTATCAAAAGGTAAGAAGGCATAGTGAAGGGGCTATAGACACCACTTTGTTGGTGTTAAAGGTGCCACTGAGCTCCAATTCAGTTCTCACGTTTGTTGACTGCTTTATTATCTGTATACCAATTTACTGTGATTTACACATCTTACCCAATGTGTTATTCCACTGGCCAATTCCCACCTTTTCTTGGGTTTGGCCCGGTCCATGGGCATTGTTGGGGGGGCTGTTCCCTAAATTATGGGAGGGAACTTCTCCATAAATTCATAGGTAGTGATAATGGAGGCCCCTCCCTGTGATGTCACTGGCTCCTCCCTAAGATGTCACTGGATCAAATGTCTCTGGCTGGGCCCCAGCCCCCTCCCCCCGCCAGGAAATTGAAAAGTCTATGCCCCTGGCTGGATGTAACAACACAATGCACGCAATGCAGTTGTTTTTTGTTGTTTTTAACAATTCCACCTCTGAGAGCAATGGCTATTTCCAGGTGCTGCCAGGTGAGCAATCTGATGGTCACACCTTGCAAAGGGATTGTACGAAGTGGTCTGGGACTTTCTTTGTCCCTGCCAGGGATTTCTCTGGCTCCCCCCCCCCAACCCTCCAAGGGGCTTTCATGGCAGCCCTCCCACCTGAAAGTGCCACCCTGGCCGTTTGCCAATTCAAAGGGACTTACTAGAGACTTATAACACTTTCATTTCATTTCATTTCATTTTTTTCATTTCATTTTATTTGATTTATATCCCGCCCTACCCCACCGAGGCGGGCTCAGGGTGGCTCACAACATAATAATTCTAACAATAAGGTTTAAAAAATCAAAATACATTAATAATTTACATAATTAAAAACAACCAGTATATCAATGTATCAGTCAATGTCAGTTGCTATCTAATTGTCTTCCTTCCCAAATTAACCCAACCGAGTTACCTGTCAGCTGACTTCTCTTTGATCTGCAGATCCACTCTCTCCACCTCTGATTTCTGGCCTCGTCTTCCTCTGCAGTTACATGGAGCCGTCTCTCCCGGCCTGGAGAGACAGAGAACCCTAGGACTGAGTTACAACTCAGCTCAGGTGCCTTAATCCAAGGGCAGTCTTCCCCGCCAGTCCGGTGAGGGCTCAGTAGTCCAAGCAGAAGTCAGGGCCCCCCCAAAATCCTTGTCTTTTCATCTCGGTGGAACCTCCAAGCTTGTTGCACATAGATGAAGTCCCCCTCTTCCCTGTCAAAGGACTTCATGAACGACAGAGGCGCAGAAGAGTTGATGTGCAGATCACTTTTATTGTTTTTCTTCACATTAATGTGGGGAGGAGAAAACAAACCATACACCCCGATCTCCTCCGTTCTCCTCCAAAATTCTTCCCCATAGTCACAAAATCTTATACCTTCCTGAAAACAAAGACCAACTCACAGATTGGCTACGCCAGTCTTCACCTTTGACAGTCTGATTACATTCATTGGTCAAATAAGCCTCATATCCCAACTTAGAAGCGAGAGACGAGTAGTTATCACCTGGGGGCCGCTAATCTGGACCCCCATGCCCCACTTCCCTATATTTCACATCTGTGGTTTCACCTCCTTCCCTGTTCGACTCCAGTGTAGGCCTCCTGGCCCGATTCCTGGATGAGTAAGTGCAGAGCTCCTGCTGTAGCAGGGAGATTTGACCTTCTCCAAGAGATAGGCTCCCGGTGACTCCCGGAGGTAGAAAGATAGCTTACTTTCCACCAAAAGATGTTTACAGAACAAAATGAAGATAACGAGTCTCTGCTAAAGGGGAGACTTCCTCTCGTATCTAACATTGTTCTCGGTTAGGACTTTGGAACCAAAATCATAGAAAAGGCCCTATAATTCTTTTAAGGTGAGCTCAGCAAATATAACACTGCAAACACGATACTTTGAACACATATATAATACTTTGTTAAGGCAGGTTAGTGCAAATGATCAAGATTAGTGCAATTCTATTTGGCACTCTGTCCATGCTCTAATGCAAGTCTGAATCTACGTCCAACAAAGAGGTGGCCATTTTGAGGTGACCCTCAAGCCACTTAGCATAGAGTAACTCCGTTTTGGAACCTCTTTGAAGTCACTCATATAGCAGGCTTTAAAAATGTTTTGTGTGTAAATGATTTTCGGCTCGGTGATGTGAGAAATTGCAAGGGACAGAATCTAACAGAAGACAAAATTGGGAGGGCATCAGGTTTCAGCCTGAGCTGCAACTCTATGTTACTGTGGTGCGACCGTAAATCTTCTAAATGGCGTGCAAATCCCATTGACACTATTTGTTTCCTGTCTCTATGACAGTTCATCGGTAACCAGGGTAGCTGTCTCTGGAAGAGGCACGGCTAGCTTAGCTCAAAACTGGTTAACTGGGCAAGCCCGATGTCAGAAGCCCCAGTCAAAACGGAAAGGATTTAACTTTTACTTTCTTTCTGGAATCCAGCATATTTTTGCCAAATATACATAATTCATGCTGGAAATTAGTGGAGTTCTAGAAGAGACAGTTTGGTGTAGTGGCTAAGAATGACAGACTCTAATCTGAATAACCAGGTTTGATTCCTTTCTCCTCCTCCCCATAAAGCCAGCTGAGTGACACTGGGTGAGTCACAAGTTCTTTCAGGGCTCTCTCAGCCCCACCAATCTCACAGGGTGTCTATTGTGGGGAGAGGAAGGGAAGGAGATTGTAAGCTGCTCTAAGACTCCTTCAGGTATTGAAGGGCGGGATATAGGGGTAGAAATCTAGCAGGAGCTTCTTGGCATATTAGGCCACACCCCCAGATGTAGCCAATCCTCCTGGAGCTTACAAGGCTCTTTTTTGTAAACCCTTGAAGGATTGGCTACATCAGGGGTGTGTGGCCTAATATGTAAAGGAGCTCCTGCTAGGATTGCACCCCTGGTGGGGTATAATTCAATCACCTCATTCTCCTCCTCTTCTTCATCATCATCTTCTAAATTTAAGAGAAATTTCCATCGAGCTTTTTCAGAATATAACTGACTAGAACAGGGATGTCGAACTCATTTGCTATGAGGGCCAGATCTGACATAAATGAGACCTTGTCAGGCCGGGTCATGTTGGGCCGCGCTATATGTGTACCTATTTAAGATTAGATAGCAGGGATATAAACTTTATAAAAGGCACAGACAAAAACAATTAAAGAATTCTTTCGAAACTTAAAACATTAGAACTCACAAGTCTTAAAGGTGCTTTCTTTATATTTCTCCAACGGGCTCCAGGGAACTGGACAAAGAGAGCTCTGGCTCTTGCCTTCCTTCCCCAGGGGACCAGGAAGGGGAGGAGCCTCAGCCAATAGAAGGAAAAGAGGCTTGGCTCAGTGGCTCTGCTGTGTGATTGTGATAGCCTAGCAAAGCAAGCTCTTCCCAAAGGATGAGCCTCAGCCAATGGAGAAAATAGAGGTCTTGCTCTGTAGCTCCTGTGCGATTGAGCAAGCCTGGCAAAGCAATTTGTTACACAGAAGGAAGCAAGAGAGAGGGAGAAAGAAAGAAAGAAGCAGATGACAGCCAGTTGTTTGAGGGCCTGATAGGAGCCCTCGGGGGGGGGCCTGATTTGGCCCCTGGAACAGATATTTGACACCCCTGGTCTAGAACTTTATTTACTTATTTATTTCATGTGTACCTCAGCTTTTCCCCCAATGGGGGCCCAAAGTGATTTACATCATTCTCTTCTCCACCATTTTGTCCTCCCAGCAAGCCAGTGAGGAAGGTTAGGCTGAGAGCATGCAGTTGGCCCAAGATCGCCCAGTGAGGTTCTATGGCACAAGTGAGGATTTAGACGTGGGTCTCCCAAATACTAATCCGGCACTCTAAACCACTACGCAGTACTGGACATTATTTTTTTTTTTTTACAAATATACATATATACCAACCCTCAAAGAAAATTATGCCAACAAATATTTTAGGGAAGCAAAAGAGGAAGCCGTGTAAACAGATCGGAAATACAAAACCACAAGCTCACAGCTGAATGCTGCAAATGCTAATATATTTATCCACACATGAAAAAATCACTTGTCAAAAATACCTAATCAAAAGTACAATTTCAGTGCACATACAGCTGCAAAGATCAAATCCTGACCTGAATCAAAACAGTTGTTGCATAATGCTGCTCCCCTTGAAAGGATGAAATGGAAGAACCAAAGACTGAATAACCAAAACATACAACCGTGATACAATTATTAATTGTTAATGTTCACGACAACTGCTTCCCCATATAGTTTATTTTACAGATTTAAACAAACTTTGAAGGTATAAAATATGTCAACAGGTTCGTCAAACAAACAAATCCGAATGTCCTCTGTCAAAAGTCCTGTGTTGTGAAATGTTTGATTCTTGGTTTTCTTCTGTATATCGGTTATAATCAGGAACGCATTTGCATATTAAGCTACACTCCTGATGTCATCATTGTTTCCCATAGGGCTTTAGTGTAGAAAAAACCCAGCAGTAACTAATTTGCATATTAGGCCGCACCCCCTGGTGCCAAGTCAGCCAATTCTTGTTGTGGGGAGAGGAAGGGAAGGAGATTGTAAGCTGCTCTAAGACTCCTTCGGGTATTGAAGGGCGGGATATAGGGGTAGAATTCTAGCAGGAGCTTCTTTGCATATTAGGCCACGCCCCCTGATGTAGCCAACCCTCCAAAAGGTTGTGAACATTAACAATTGTGAACATTAACAATTAATAACTGTATCATGGTTGTATGTTTTGGTTATTCAATTTCTGGTTATTCCATTTCATCCTGTGAACTCTCCCATTGATAATCCACCTGGACGTTGACAACTTGATTAAACTTTCCACCATGTATTTGAGGGCTGAGAGTCTGAGGACCGTTTCAGCCCTCTTTTAATGCTGAAAATGTACTATTTGGCATCAGCCCTCATGAGGTGAACTTTCTCTACTGCATTCTCATCCTACTCTTCCTCCCAAAGATGTGAGGCACCAGGGGGCTGCTCAGACGCACAGTATAATCAGTTGTCTCTGCTGTTTCATACCAGATTAAAAGTGGCTGATCAGACAGCAACATCTGCCTCCCGGTATTAACTCGTAGTAGCCCCCCCACCCCATCCTTCTCAGAACCGGAGCATTTTGTTACCTGCTCCTTTGTGGTGTTTTTTGAGTTCTCCAGTTTCACCTCGTAGTTTCCCCGCCTGGATAGTTCTCAACCAACTTCTGGATGTCTGAAGGCTGTCCCGGAGCAAAAGGAGCCTCAGACATCTGGTTTACAGTAGCCATTTTTTTTTACTACTTAGCAATATGCGCATAACCGCATAATCACATAATGTTTTAACCTATGCGCATGTGCGCATATGCTCATAATGCACATAAAAGTGGAGAAAAAAAGAACTGCATGGTGCCATCGTGTGGACGACAGAAGACGGTTTCATCATGGAGTGATTCGAATTGCAATATGGCAGTCTGATCGATAATACCCAGAACAAAGATATTTGGGATGGAACCAGGTCAGTTTAACACGGACTCAACACGCTGTGTGAACAGGGCCCAGTTTTCTTTAAGCAGGAAGTCTTTTCTCCTTACAGGTTGTTATCCTGGTGGTGAAACTCAAACTGGGGTCTCTCTCCAGTCCCAAATCAAACTCCTAATCACTCAACAAAGAGTTCCCAATATGGTGCCTGTAGGTACAATGGTACCTGCAAAACTCTATGGTAAAATTAGCTTCTACCATAGAGTTTTGCCCCAAAACCAGACTGTCGCTTTCAATTCGCCTCCATCACTGTTCTGGGTCACATAGGCATGTTGCATTAATTTCTAGTGTTCTGCCCTTTGTGGGGGAGGGGGGAATTCCCCCCAACTGGACAGCTGGCCAGTAGCAGAGAGGTAGGGGCTGAAAGTGGGAGACCCCCCCCACACACCTCTAAGGTAGGGCCTGGAGATCTCCTGGAATAACAACTGATTATCAGACAAAAGAGATCAGTTCCTTTGAGCTCAAAATGGCTAATTTGGAGGGTGGATGCTGCCCCAGGTTCCATCCCCAAATCTTTAAGAATTTCACAGCTTGGAGTTGGCCACCCTAACATGCATTCACTCACTGAAATACGCAGGGCTTTTTTGTAGCAGGAACTCCTTTGCATATTAGGCTTCACCCCCCTGATGTAGACAATCCTCCAAGAGCTTACAGTAGGCCCTGTAAAAAGATTCCTGTAAGCCAAGGGTGTCAAACATGCAGCCCAGGGGCTGAATCAGGCTCTCAGAGGGCTCCTATCACGTCCCCAAGCAATTGGTTGTCATCTGCTTCCTTCTCCCTCTCTCTTGCTTCCTTCCACATAACAGCTTGCTTTGCGAGGCTCGCTCAATTGCATAGAAACTACAGAGCAAAACCTCTATTTTCTCCATTGGCTGAGGCTCCTCACTTGAGGAGGAGGGAGGGGCAGAGCTTGTTTTTCCAGACGCTCTCAATCACATAGCAGAGCTGCTGAGCCAAGCCTCTCTTCCTTCTATTGGATCTTTAATTGTTTTTGTCTGTGTCCTTTATAAAGTTTATATTTCTGCTACCTAATCTTAGATAAGTACATACATGGCTCAATCCCTGGCATCTCCAAAAAAAGGGTCCAGGCAAATAGGTGTGAAAAACCTCAGCTTGAGACCCTGGAGAGCCGCTGCCAGTCTGAGAAGACAATACTGACTTTGATGGACCAAAGGTCTGATTCAGTATAAGGCAGCTTCATATGTTCATATATATGTTCATATGGCCCAGCCTGACAAGGTCTCATTTATGTCAGATTCGACCCTCATAACAAATGAGTTTGACACCTTTGCATGTAAGCTCTTGGAGGATTGGCTGCATTTGGGGGCGTAGGCTAATATGCAAAGAAGTTCCTGCTACAAATAAAGCCCTGGAAATATGGGAATGAGAGAGAACTGCATGATAGGGAATCGCAAAGAAACCAAGCCCTAGCTTGCCAGTGTGTTGCAGTTACTAGGTAAACAGAGACCTCTCTGAGTTGCCATTCCTTCTCTGGTATATTCTTTTCCTGGAGGAACGGCTTTGCTTATATTTACCGAGAAGGGGTGCATAGTAGACCTGAAGCCAAAAGGCTATTATTAATCAGGCCTGGGCAATTGCTATCATGGAAAGAAAACACAGAGATAAACAAAAACCAAAAACAGCAACACTTTTTCCATTCAATTCGTTTTCAGTGAACTGGTAATTCCGGAGCAGGAAGCAAAATCATCCAAGACCTGCCCCCCCTTTACATTAATAGGGATTAATTAATACATTAATAGGGACATTAATAGGGACGTCAACATCCAGGTGCTGCCTCGAGATCTCCCAATTACAGCCAGTCCCCGGATGGTGGAGATCAGTTCCACTGGAGAAAATGCTCATAGAATTGGACCCACTGGTTCAATCTTCTTGAAACTCGGCGAATGGTTCCCTGTGCCTTGACTGCTCTTTCCAGCACCCTGTGCGGTAGATGAGGCTGAAAGAAAATGACTTGCTGAAGTCACCTGACCTCACAAGTAGCATAGACCGATTTTGCACTCACCTTACGCCACTCTCACGTTTGTCATCTCAGCGCGGCTTTCTTCCGATTTCCCACTATCTGCCCCAGGGCTGCAGCAGGGATTGGCGTTTTTGTACAGCAAACAGAAACTGTTCTTTAGCGGGTTTTGTTTGCTGCATGAAAACGCCGATCCTTGCTGCAGCACTGTGGCAGATAGTGGGAAATTGGAAGGAAGCCGCACTGAGAAGATGAACGTGAGAGCGGCGTAAGGTGAGCGCTAAATTGGCCCTTGTCTTTCCAGGACGTCATAGCTCACATTTGGCAGCCAAAGTGAGGCACATGGATTTAAGTGCGGAGAGAAACAGGTAGAACTGCCATGTAAATAATGTCCAAAAAACTCACAAAATTCTTAGGGAATACTACAAATCTATTCCAGCCACAAAGGATTCACAAAAACATTCACAGAGTATAAGAAATGTGTTTCTATGAATGTTTTTGTGAATACCTTGTGGCTGGAATAGATTTGTAGTATTTTCTAAGAGTTTTGTTAGTCTTTGGGACATAATTTACACGGCGGTTCTACCTGTTCTCTCCTCACAAGTAACATGGCAGGTGGGAATAGGCTTGCCAGTCTCCAGACAGGGCCGTGTGCTCTGGAATTCTAAATGATCTCCAGACTACGGAGATGTCAGTTCCACTGAAGAAAATGACAGCTTAGAAGGTGGACTTTATGGAATCACATCCACACGTTCCTTCCTCAAACCCCACCCACCCTGGACTCCATACCCAAATCTCCAGGAATTTTCCAATCTAGAGTTGGCAACCTTAGATCCAAATCCAACACTTGACCTTCTGCACCACACTGTAAATAATAAAAAGGAAGCGCTTAAGTATCTTTGATTCTCGCCAGAAGAACTAAAATCAAAAGGTGTGCATTATCTTCCGTTAACTTCCTTTTCCCCCTCTTTCAGCAAAATAGATTCCGCACCTCCCCCTCCACCAAGGACACTGAAACCTGAGAAAGTCCCCTAGAAACAGAATCTCTGTTTGAGATTGTAAAACAAAGCCCTAAAAACATCTTTTTCGCACTTGGGGAGGTGAATTATGTGCTTCCCGTGGGGCAGTTGGGTGTCAAATGTGACCGACTGTTTATTAATAAATCTGAATACAAGTGGAATTAATGCATCTGATGGGTTTATGATAAATCAAGTGGTATCGTTTGACCTTCTTAGCGGTAACCAGGTGCTATAAAGGGATTAACTGGACTTGAACGTTTCTCCGAGCTGGTTCCCAAAGCATCTGACCTCTCAAGAGCTCTGCTCAAACCTCCTCATCTTCTCGCTTCCTTGTTTTTTTCCGAACAAAAAGGGGATAAAGTGATTTAGGATGAGTAAAGACCCTGGAACAGATGGGCCAGCAAGAGATGTGACAAAATGTCAAACGGAATGTCCCTGTGGGCTGGGAATTTGGCCACAAACATAGCGGATGAGTCCCCGGGATGGCATGTCCCTCACAGGCTGGGCGTACTTTGGTGACAGCTGTGATTTTTATGACCCAGCTTCGATGACAGTTTAAGGGGGGGGGGGTCAGTTTGGCTTTTTTCTGACAGGAATTAGGTTTGTCATCAGATGCTAAAATCCCTCTGATTTATGGCGTCGACCAGGTCTGGTTTATCACGTTAACTCCTAGGTATTCTTTTCTCCAGCTCCCTGTGGAAGGAAGGGTGTGAGGCTTAAGACGATGACACCAACATTTGAGGCCTATCGACTGCGAAGGGAAGGGGCAGGTCACAGAGAATACGACAACTGTGAACACAAAAACATGTACGGGATATTTCATCGGTACATGGAGAAACGTTTTCTCAGCCACGCTGCAGAGAGTCTAAGGACTGCATTTTGCTTACTCTGAAGCCACTCTTAGCCATTGATATACGAATAGGCAGGAAATAGTGCAGAGCTTCCCACAGCTAGGAGAATAACTCAGAAACAGATCTATTTTTAGGGTTGCCAGGTCTGGCTAGGTACTATCTAGGGTCCTTGGGGGTGGAGCCAGGAGCAAGGTTGTGACAAGCACAATTGAACTCCAAAGGGAGTTATGGCCATCACATTTAAATGGACCGCACACCTTTTAAATGCCTTCCCTTCAAGGTTGTGACAAGCACAATTGAACTCCAAAGGGAGTTCTGGCCAACTTCTGGGGCTGGAAAATGCCGAGCTGAATTGCTTCTCAGAAGGGGAGCAGGCTGGGGCTTCTGTTCGGGGTAGTGGAGGGCAATTTAATGCCTACTGCCTACTTTTCTCAGTCAAGATATGCACAGGAAACTCTGAGGAGATTTACCTTGACTAAAAGGGAGTCCCCGAGGGGGGGGCTCCTTTGAGGGGTCTCCGGAGACGAGTTGAATATTCATCATCTGCAGAAGTTTCCAGTCATTTACCGTATTTTTCAGTCCATTAGACGCTCCGGAACATTAAACGCAGGTGCCTGGCTGGGAGACAAGCGGCAAGATCGCTCCCTCTGCCCCCACCGCAAACCCAGCACTTCGCAGGGAGCGATCTCGCCGCTTGTCTCCCAGCCAGGCACACGGGTGCGGGGGAAACACGCCGGTGCCTGCGTGCCTGGCTAGGAGACAAGCGGCGAGATCGCTCCCTGCGAAGTGCTGGGTTTGCGATGGGGGTGGAGGGAGCGATCTCGCCACTCGTCTCCCAGCCAGGCACGCAGGCACGGGGGAAGCACACCGCCCCCTCCACAACCGGCGCTCGCGAAGCACTGGGTTTGCGGAGGGGGCGGGTGCTTCCTCCGTGCCTGTCTGCCTGGCTTCAGCTCTGACGCTTACAGCAAGCGCCAGGATCGCTCCCTCCACCCTCTGATCCCAGCGCTTGCTTTAAGCATCAGCTGAAGCTAGGCAGACAGGCACAGAGGAAGCACCCGCCCCCTCCGCAAACCCAGCGCTTCGTGAGCGCCAGCTGTGGAGGGGGCGGCGTGCTTTCTCCGTGCCTGTGTGCCTGGCTTCAGCTCTGATGCTTAAAGCAAGTGCTGGGATCGGAGGGCAGAGGGACCGATCCTGGCGCTTGCTGTAAGCGTCAGAGCTGGAGCCAGGCAGGCGCGGGGGAAGCGCCGGGATCAGAGGCGGAGGCAGCGGATCACCCCCCCCGGGAGGAAGGTACGTACCTTCGCTCCATAAGACGCACACACTTCCCTCCACACACTTTTTTTTGGGGGGGGAGTGCGTCTTATGGTGCAAAAAATATGGTATCTGACATAAACTTGACAGGATCCTAACCTTCTTTGAGACTGCTAAATATCTAAAGCTATACAAGACCGGTGTTGGATCTGGATAACTGCAGAAAAAGGTACTGATGACTATCTTCATTCTGGGACTATTTAAAGTTAAACAAAATAAAATCAGAAAGTGGGAAATAGAGATTCAGAAAGCTTGGAAGAAGAAGGGGAGAAGGGGAAAAATTTGAACTTTGTAAATTTAAAGGACAGTGCTAAAAAGTGGAAAGGAATTTATTGTTTTGTCTATTTGCGGTTTTGGTGAAAAAGCCCCATCGTCACAGATTTGCAGCTCTCACAGTCAACACAGGAAATACGTCAAACATCGCGAGATCTTTTTACCAGTGAAAACAGGATTTGGTGGCAAGAAAAGCAGGAAGTGTCAGATGGAAAAGGGAAATCATTGAAGCAGCTAGCCTACTCTAGGACTATAAAATCATAGAAAAACATCGGCGGCCATTGAACTCCAAAGGGAGTTCTGGCCATCACATTTAAAGGGACCACGTGCCTTTTAAATGCCTTCCCTTCAAGGTTGTGACAAGCACAATTGAACTCCAAAGGGAGTTCTGACCATCACATTTAAAGGGACCAAGTGCCTTTTAAATGACTTCCTTTCAAGGTTGTGACAAGCACAATTGAACTCCAAAGGGAGTTCTGGTCATCACATTTAAAGGGACCAAGTGCCTTTTAAATGCCTTCCCTTCACTGGAAACAATGGATGATGGGGGCACCTTTATTTGGGGCTCATAGAATTGGACCCCTGGTCCAATCTTTTTGAAAGGGGGATGTGGGGTTGAGGAGAGGCACCAGATGCTATGTTGAAAATTCGGTCCCCCTACCCTTTAAATGGGGAGCTGTAAGCATTTAGGAAGTGTGTGGGATCTGCAAGGAAAAGAAAGAGTACCTCCAAGACAAGTGTTACATCTAGCAGTGCCATTTAAGGACACTGGCTGGGAAGGTGTAATGATTTGAATTTATATATGTGTGTTCCTTTAATTCAGGGGTGTCAAACATGTGGCCTGGGGGCCTTCCCTTCAAGGTTGTGACAAGTCTGCTTCCTTCTCCCTCTCTTGCTTCCTTCAGTTATCAGAGACTGTTAAATAAAATATTGCAAGAGTGCTGATCTTTTAAGCGTGTTTTATTTATTTATTTGTTGGTGGAATCAGCTCCCGGAGGAGGTGAGGGCCCTGCGGAACCTTGAACAGTTCCGCAGGGCCTGTAAAACAGCCCTCTTCCGGTTGGCATATAATTAATTGTTATCGGAATGCCTGAATATTCAAATCTCGAACATCAGATTATTGAATACTGGAATATTGAAGAACTGATTTAAGGAAAGTAGCATAGTACATATTGAAGTGTGTTTTATGTGTTTTTATGTATTTTATTGTATAATTATTAATGTATTTTAAACTGATTTTTGTTAGCTTTTTATGTTGTAAGCCGCCCTGAGCCCACCTCGGTAGGGTAGGGCGGGATATAAATCGAATAAAATAAATAAAGTTTTTTTTGTTAAAAAAAATCTTTAATTTTATTTCTCTGTTTCTTTTATAAAGTTTATGTCTCCAGCATCTGGCATTACATTTTACGACATGTATGGCCTGGCCCGACAAGGGTTCATTTATGTCCGATCCGGCCCTCATAACAAATGAGTTTGACACCCCTACTTTAATTGTTGGTAAGTTGCAGTAGAGAAAGGGGGCGGGTGAAAGAGGACAATGAGTGAGTGAGGTGATTGGTTGGTGGTTGAAAGAGTGTGGGCGGAGCTAAGAAGTGTATGTGTGGAGAGAGAGAGAAGTCAGCAGTTACCTTTCAGCAGAGTGTCACCAACTAATAGTCAGTTGTGGTTAGTTAGCAGTCTGCAGAGCCTGAGAAGCAGTCTTCTGATTAGAATTCCATATAGTGCTGTGAAAGGTGTTAAGATTCTAGGGAAGAAAAGCAGAATACTTCAGAGGACATATTAGGGGCTAGATAGAAAGCAAAAACCTAATACTGCCAGAACATTATAGGCATGTGAGAGACAGAAGCTGTCAGGAAATTGAGTTAGGAAGAAAAAGGAGGATTTGAGAGTGATGAGTGTGTGAAGGGAAATACTGACACCTCAGTCAGAAGTTATTGTTATTCACTGACGAATTAAGCTATAAACATCTTGAAACCAATGTGCTTATTGTACAAATAAAGTTTTATTTTGTTTTATATTAACCTGGAGTCCTGTGATATTAAATTATGAGTGTCTCATCCAATGAAGAAGCCTTAGAGCAGGGGTGTCATACATGTGGCCCACTGGCCACATCAGGCCCGCAGAGGGCTCCAATCAGGTCCCCCAGCAACTGCTTCATTTCCCCTTGCCTGTTTTTTTCGGTCGCCATTTTTTGTTTCTCCCAGGATAAGCCTGGGCAGCAAAGCAGCCTTTCCCTCTCCCCCTCCCTTTTCCCAAAGGGAGGAGGAGGAGGAGGGAGGAGCAGCCTCAGCCAATGAGGGAGCTTGGCTCTATAGCTTTGCTGGGTGATTAAGTTTGCCAGGCTCAATTAATCATCCTGCAGAGCCACTGAGACAAGCCTCTCTTCCTTCTAATGAATGGCTGAGGCTCCTCCCCCTCCTCATGCCCTGGGGAAGGAAAGAAAGAGCCGGAGCTTCCTTTGTGCAGTCCCCACCATCAGGAGAGCTACAAAGAGTGCTTTTAAGATTAGCAATGTTTTATTAAAGGTATGAGCTTTTTGCCTTGCTACAGAGAGAGAGAGAGAGAGAATTTTGTTCGGCTTGTTATGGGAGTCACTGGGTTCCCCTCCTTTTTTTTCACTATACTCATGCCCTCCAGTCATGGGCCTTTTCGGTAATGGCGCCTTGCTGGTGGAACCAGCTGCCGGAAGAGGTGAGGGCCCTGCGGGACCTCGGGCAGTTCCGCAGGGCCTGCAAGACAGCCCTCTTCCGGCTGGCCTATAACTAACTGACATTGGAAACTTTATGGAAGGTTGTAGTGCATCATTTTGGCAGATCGCTGGTTCTATATGTTTTACTATTTCACTGTTTTAAATTGTCTAAATTGATGTATTTTTAAAGCCACTGTTGTAAATTGATGTATTTTAAAGCCAAATCTTATGTTAGATTTTATATGTTGTGAGCCGCCCTGAGCCGCTTCGGCAGGAAGGGCGGGATATAAATTGAAATAAACTGAAACAGTCTTTCTCAATAGGAAAGCATGTGAACTATTTAGAAGAGAAACATCAGCATTAGGCTGAAAGTGTATTCCACCTCAGGATTAACCAGCACATTTTTCTTAGTTTTTCTTTCACGTTTTCCTTTGATTGGGGGTCTTGAATTTAGACTTCCCAGACAGTAGGCTGACACTGACCACTGTACATGTTCTTGTAGGGGGTTTTTTTTTGAGGGGTGGGAGTTGTATTTTTTTTTAGCTGTAGTCATTTTTCTGGGGAAGATTATAGTTCTGTAGACAAGCACATGGTCCTCAGTCTGTGCCATGGTGCCTTCACATGTTCTTGACTGGTACATGAAGCAACTTCTGTACAAAAGCTCGCAATGCCCAGCTGCTTCATGTTCCTCTGGGTCTTAGGCTCAAAGCATTGACCATGAGATGTTCTGTAATGAATGTCAATGAATCAAAAGTAGGTTTGCAACTTACAGATGTGCACACCTGAACAGCACATATTCAAGACTGGTACCGCACAGACATTGTCTGCAGTTTTTGATGCAATAATTCATAGCAAGAGGTGACATTTATCAGAGACTGTAAAACAAAAGATTGCAAGCATGCTAATATTTTAAGCATGTTTTATTTTAAGTTAAAAAAAATCTTTGTGTCTCCATGCCCTTTATAAAGTTTATATGTCCGCTACCTAGCATTACATTTTATGATACACATGGCCCGGCCCGACAAGGTCTCATTTATGTCAAATCCGGCCCTCATAACAAATGAGTTCGACACCCCGGCCTTAGAGCTTGGGCACAAATCCAGTGGGGAACATTAAATAAAGTGCTTGGAATTAAATTCCTGGTGGCAGCATTACATACTTTAAGAGGGAAATTGTGACAGAAGGCATTGCCAAACCTTATTTGCTTGGGACTTCCTTAAATAGGGTTGTCAGCTTGGGGAAGTCAAGATCTGGCTCTTGCCATGATATTCTATAACCTGCATTTCCATGTATTTTTGTAAGCTCACACATTTGCTTTGGCTCTGTCTGTATGCCCACATTGTAACATTATTAAAAGGAATCCCTCTTCCCTGACCAGCACCATGCATTCCTTTCAGGAGCGGTGAAGGACAGCTGTTATCTGTCTGGCTAGAGATTGCTGACTTTTGAATCTAAAGAAAACTGTGTGAACTGTGGAGAGAAACAGGATAATGTTTACTTTTGCATGGATTAGTTTCACGCCAAAGCTTGTATGCCTTAATTAACTCTCACAGTAAGGTATAAAGGTACAGCCTGACCGGTGGAGGTCAGTTCTAGCAAGACCAGTCCTTGCTGTAAGTATGCTCATCATTAAATAAAGCCTAATTTGATTTACATCAAAGAGGTGTGATTAATTAATTTATTTTATTTTTTTTAGAATTTGGATTTGATAGTATAGCAAATAGATTACAGGCTAAATTTCATTCTGTGCTTACAATCTTCCCCTTCATTTTGTCTGCATGTAGCACTGAAAATCTTTTTTTTGCACCGGGGATGCTGTCATTTGTCTCTTCTCTGATCCCCCAGAGAAGAGACAAATGATCAATACCAGCAGAGAACTAAACCTCACACTACTCCTTTTAAACTCTCCTTCTCATTTAAAATGTTTTATTCAGTGATCTGAGGCTGGTGATAGTCTAATGCTGCATGTCAACAAAATTTTAAAATTTTAAAACAAGGGGGAAATGGAGCTTGTACAGCAATGACTTGGGAAGGATGGTGGAAGGCACAGAGTGGGAGGAACGACCTCAATGTAGGTGGTTGAGTGGCCTTTGAAGGGTAAGGAAAGGGCAGGGGGGAATCCAAGGGAACCTGTATGCTCTTGGAAGCCAAGCAACAGAAAAATTGGCACAAAGCTCTCTTAAAAAAACCCAGAGTAACAGCAACTAGAATGCAAACTGAGTGCTGGGGAGGCAAATCAATGCAGAATGAAAAAGAAAACCTGACAGACATGATTGGTGAAAGTGAGGCAAGACACCCAGGGACAATAGGCCTAAGAAAATGTAGAATGACCCAGAGAGTTGTTGGTTCAGATCTCACAAGCTCATTATGTGAACTTAGGTGTGCATCGGTACTGTCTCCTCCTGCCTTGCACTGTGGGGTAATGCTAATGGACTGTCTTAAAGGGCCATTATAAATATTACCATGATCATATATGCAAGGTGCTTTAAACACAGAAAAACTTATATAAAAGTTGAACAATATTGTGTTGGATGTCAAATACCATTATCAAGTATTCAGCCAATATTTCGATATTATTCAGTGCATCATTCACAGAGGACTGAGGAACATTTGTATGAGCAAGTTTTCAATTCTACTCCAGAACCTTTTGATGATCTCTGCTATGATGTCCACCACTTCTCTCTTTTGACTCTCATATTCTACTATTCTGGAACTAGGGCCACAGTATTATGGGCAAGGTGGGGGAAGGGAAGCTCTCTCTATCAACCTGCAGAATCGCATACGTAATTTTATAAAATTCTATCACACCTCTTCTTAGTTGCTTTTTTATTTACACTGAAAACCCCCAGATTCTTTAACCTTTCAATGGGCGTTTTCCCACAGAGCTTACCGTAGAGCGACATCCCTCTTCACTGCGCAGCGTCTGCGCGGATTTCCCACCAACTGCTCTGCAGAACCAGGAAGTGCCGGACCTTTTGCGTCGCAAATGTAAACCACTAAAAACCAGTGTACGTTAGCGACGCAAAAGCCACGGCTCTTCCTGGTTATGTGGAGCAGTTGGTGGGAAATCCGCGCAGACGCTGCGTGGTGAAGCGGGACGTCGCTCTGCGGTAAGCTCTGTGGGAAAACGCCCATGTGTACTGTTACATTTCAATACTTAAAAAAGAAAAGAACTTTTAAATGTCTATTGGTACATGTAAGTTTCCTCAGTGGGGTAAAAGGACCTTTCAGCATGCATCTGTTTGTCAGGACCCAAGAATAGTGTGCCAAGCGGTCAGCCCCCCAATTTGGACCTGGTGGGTCAGGGAACAATCTGGTCGGGGGAGCTGGAAAATGTGGTGGTGTTGGGAACTAATAGACAATATTCTCAAGTCAAGCAGAAAATAGGACCTGATAGCAAAACCTCAGCCTGAGAGCTGCCAGTTTCTTCCTCTGGAGAAGGAAGCTAGAATTCTGTTTCAGGTCAGTACCTGAAATATGGCAACCCTATGTGACATATATCTGAGGAAAGATACTCACTAAATCAGCCCTTCAAGCAAACTCACTGATTCCCACAAAGATTATAATTACCGTAACGGTCAAATTCAGCCCCTCAGTTATCCTGTATGAAAAGTCTGCTTTGCCTCACCTCGGATGTGTCTAGGGAATCTCTGTCTTTACCAGGGTTAAATGTTCATATTTTTAGTCACCCATGTAATGTGGCAATGTGGAAATTTCTGTAAGTCCCACGTATCTCTCTAAAGATGCATGTAATGTTCACACAGTTGGTCACAGAAAATTGGTGGGGTCAAAGGGAATAAATGGTTGTTTGACAGAACAGCCTCACTGAAGTCAGGTTTCATAGGTACATGGCTTAAACCTGAAGGCAAATGTGAAGTATAATTTAGTACTGGGAGTCGAAAAGTGTTCAGAGAGAACCTAACTGCTCTGTTCTGCATGTCAAATTAACAACCCAACAGTGAGCTCTCCCTGCTAAATGTTCACCGTTTGGCAAGCTGCCACGCCGCAAAGCGCCCAGCACAAAAATGAAAACTTGTTATTCTAGGGCTGCCCTGTGAATACACATTCTGTCAAAACTGGAAGGAAATATCTGGGGCAGGCAGGCTGAAAAAACAAGCAAGGTGTTGGGTGTCAGATTTGATTTAAATGGGCCAAGGCTTAGCACAGTGGCACTAGAACACAGCTGTACAAGAGAGGCCTCAAATCTCCAGCTAAGGCAGAAGAGGAAAAGAGCACTGGGCACGTTATGTGTCTCTCGGAAGCACCATCTCCCCAAATCATCCCAAGACAGTAGTAGTAGTTATGTCTGGTCCAAAAGGTACAATTCATGGTTCAGGTACAGTTGTTGGTTCACAGAGTAACAGGCAGATCTAGTAGCAGTAGTGACTAAGTATTGATGCTTCCTTTCCACCTGATCAGGATCGACAAGGCAGCAAACAGTTCTTATTAGGCAAGGCTGTATGTTGGGGCGCCCCCTCCTAAATCTGCCAGATATACCGTCTCCTGGTCCTCCAGCTCCCCACCTATTGTTTATGCTTTGCTAATTAAATTAGCATTTCCCCCAGTCCCCCCCCCCTCCAGAAAAAAACAAACAAACCTAGATACAGGCCTGTTAAAAAGGATGCTGCAAATGTTGTCAAACTTACTGTGTTCAAAGGTAGTGAACAGAGATGAGCCTGAATGTATATATGTATATATACATTGAATGTATGTACACTTGAATGTATATATGTGTATTCCTTTGAAGAGCCTTGTGGCCCAGTGTGGTAAAGCTGCAGTACTGCAGTCGGAGCCCTCTGCTCATGACCTGAGTTTGATCCCAGCAGAAGCTGGTTCAGGTAGCCGGCTCCAGGTGTCCTCAGCCTTCCATCCTTCCGAGGTCGGTCAAATGAGTACCCAGCTTGCTGGGGGGAAAGTGTAGATGACTGGGGAAGGCAATTGCAAACCACCCCATAAAAAGTCTGCTGTGAAAACATTGTTAAAGCAACGTCACCCCAGAGTTGAAAACGACTGGTGCTTGCACAGGGGACTACCCTTACCTTTTTTAATGTGTGTTCCTTTAATTGCTGGTAAGTTGCAGTAGAGAAAGGGGATGAAAGAGGTGGAATGAGTGAGGTGATTGGTTGGTGGCTGAGCAAGTGTGGGGGGAGCTAAGAAGTACATATGCAAAATCAGGGGAAAAGACTCTAAGGTGGCGGATAAATGAGGACTTGCTACAGAAACAGGAAATAGTGGTGTCTCTGGAAAAGGAAACTAAATGCTTCTTCCAAATAAATGAAAATGATGATACTCCATTTCGAATCGTGTGGGATGCTTATAAAGCAGTAATGAGGGGCATTTTGATTACATTGAACAACAAAAGATAAAAGAGCCCAAAATAAGCAAATGATGGACATTCAGAAAGAAATTGGCAAAAAAGAGAAAGAGCTTAAAAAACGACCTGGGAAAAAGAAGCTCATAAGAGAAATTACAATATTACAAAGCCAACTGAGCCATTTGCTAAATAAAGAATTGGAATGGAATTTAAAAAGAATGCAGCAGAAATCTTTTGAAGGTGCGAATAAACCTGGAATATACCTTGCATGGCAAATGAAAAAAAGAAGGGAGAATAAAGTAATTAACAAAATTATGTTGGGAGAAATAAACATTGTTGACCATGAAGGCATTAAAAGGGAATTTTACAAATACTATGCCAAGTTGTTTAAAAGCCAAAGTGTAGATAGAAAAAGAATTTATGCGTATCTACAGAAAATTAAGGTTATTAACAAAAAATATGGAGAATATGTTGAATCAACCAATTGAGAGAGAAGAAATAGAGGAGGCGATTAACTCAATGAAATTAGGAAAAGCACCTGGTCCAGATGACTTTACGGCAAAATTTTACAAAGTTCTCATGGAGACGCTACTACCAAAACTTCAGAAACTGATGAACATCATTAGAGTAAATGGAAAAATCCCTAATACATGGAAAGAAGCAGTAATTTCCTTGATACCAAAAGAAGACAGAGACACCACAAATGTGAAAAACTATAGACCAATTTCATTGCTAAACAATGACTATAAAATATATGCAAGAATTTTAGCAGAACATCTCAAACAGCATTTGAACAGTTTTATTAAAGAAGAACAAACAGGATTTCTTCCCAAGAGACAAATTAGAGACAACATTAGAACAGTTATAAACATTATCGAATATTATGAGAAGCATCCTGAAAAAGTAGCATTATTTTTTGCAGATGCAGAGAAAGCATTTGATAATGTGCATTGGGATTTTATGTCTGCAGTGATGGAGAAATTAAGATTGGAAGAAGACTTTATTAGAATGGTAAAGGCAATATATTTTGAACAATCAACAAGGCTCTGTATTAATGCAGACTTAACGGAAAAAATGATAATAAATAAAGGAACAAGACAAGGTTGCCCTCTATCTCCACTGATATTTATAATGACCTTAGAGGTTTTGTTAATTCAAATTCAAGAAGATAAAGAGATAGAGGGACTAAAAGTGAAAGGTTTTTCTTATAAATACAGAGCATTTGCAGATGACGTGATGTTTATAAATGAAAATCCCACTCATGTAACACCATTGTTGCTTCGTAAGATACAAGAATATGGAGAATTGGCAGGCTTTTATATTAATAAAGAAAAATCAAAAATTTTGTGCAAAAATATGTTAAAGAGTAAACAGGAAGAACTACAGAGATTAACAGAGTGTGAAATTACCTCAGAAGTAAAATACTTAGGTGTAGAAATAACAACGAAAAATATTGATCTGTATAAAAACAATTATGAGAAACTCTGGTGTAAGATCGATGGAGATATGACAAAATGGAGCAAATTGAATCTGTCTATGCTGGGCAGAATTTCTGCAATTAAGATGAATGTCTTACCGAGAATTATGTTCCTGTTTCAAACAATTCCAATAGTGAAAGACAATAAACAATTTAATAGATGGCAAAGGAAACTTTCAGAATTTGTATGGGCTGGGAAAAAACCAAGAATCAAAATGAAAATTCTGATGGATGCGAAAGAAAGAGGCGGATTTCAACTGCCTAATTTAAAGCTGTATCATGATGCAGTGTGCCTGGTGTGGATTAAGGAATGGATGAAATTATCAAACAGAAAGTTATTAGCATTGGAAGGACATGGAAATGTCTTTGGATGGCATGCTTACATGTACTATGGAAAAAATAAGATGGACGGTTTCTTCTCACATCACTATATCAGAAGTAATCTGTTAAATACCTGGTCAAAATATAAAAGATATGGTGATTAGAGGAAACCGCTTTGGATCGTACCAACAGAAGTAATAAAATTGTATTCAGTTATTAAAGAAGAGAAGTGGTTAACATATGAAGAACTTTTAAAAATTCAAGGAAGAAAGGTGGAATTAAAATCGACTGAAGAAATACAATATATCCGGCTGCAACGCCACTGAGGATGTTCTCCGCAGCTGAGAACGAAACGTCTGGAAGGAAAACTTTCTCCAGTAGAACACGGCACTTGATCCCGAAAGACTCTACAAACCCTAATGATGTTACCAGCCGTGAAAACCTGAAATCTTTGATAAATACAATATAAATATAATTTGTTTCAATTGCAACAAATAAAGAGTTTGCTTGAACAGGACATCACGAACTATGGAATAAGACGAACAAAGAACTGGAGAAATGCTGTTTGGAGAAAATGGAAAGCTGATCTCAAAGACATATAAAGTATTATTGAAATGGTCTACGGAAGATGAAGTAGTTAAATCACAAATGATAAAATGGGCGATAAATATAAATAAGGAATGGGAATACGGAGTCATGGGAATACTTATGGAAGAACTCTATGAAAATATCTACATGTTATAACGTAAAAGAAAATTGCTTTAAAATGTTATATAGGTGGTACATGACACCTAAGAAATTGGCAAAAATGAACAATCAGGTGTCGGATAGATGTTGGAAATGTAAATGCCATGAAGATCTTTCTACCATATGTGGTGGACTTGTGAAAAGGCGAAACAATTTTGGCAAATGATTCAGCAAGAGATTTCAAAAGTTTTGGGATATAATATCAGGAAGGCACCAGATATCTTCTTGTTGGGATTACAAATGGAAAAATTTCAAAAGCAAGATAGAATAATAATTTGGTATATGCTTTCAGCTGCACAGACATTATATGCGCAAATGTGGAAACAAGACAAAATACCAGAAATGTGGGAATGGATTTTGAAAGTCATGCATTGGAGTGAAATGGACAAACTTACAAAAATCTTAAAAGAACAAGATCTAGGGAAGTTTAAAAACGAGTGGGGAAAGTTTCAAAAATATATTGAAAAACAATGGGACGTTAAAGGACATTTGGTGATCTTTGACAATGGTTAATCTTTAAAGAAACTATATATGGATTACAGTATAAAAATAAGATTATTGGATTATAACTTTTTCGTTTACTTGCTAATGACTAAGAAGAACTACCATGAAGATGGATTATAATTATAACCTTTGGGTTTTTTTGGAGAAAGATTCTTTAATAGATAGAGTTCATTACCTTATAACAAACTAAATTAAATACTAATATGGAGATGTTTGTTAAGGGGGTAGGCACTGCTGGGGGTCACCAAAAGGGGGTGTGTGGAGAAAATGTTATATATGTGTGTTAACATTTAATGACAAATGATAACATACTATTACAATATATTACATTATAATAAATTGTTTTAAACACGAGAGAGAGAGAAAGTCAGCAGTTATCTCTCAGCAGAGTGACAGCAGTTAACAGTCAGTCGTGTCCAGTCAGCAGTCAACAGAGTCTGAGAAGCAGGCTTCTGATTAGAATCCCATACAGTGCTGTGAAAGGCATTAAGATTCTAGGGAAGGAAAGTAGAATACTTTAGAGAGCATATAGGGGCTAGAGAGAGAGCCAAAACCTAATATTGTCAGAACATTATACGAGTGTGAGAAACAGAAGCTGTCAGGAAGTTGAGTTAGGAAGAGAAAGGAGGATTTGAGAGTGAGGAGTGTGTGAAGGGAAAGAGTGACACCTCAGTCAGAAGTTACTATTATTCACTGAAGACTTCAGCTAGAAGAAGAAGAAGAACTGCAGATTTATACCCTGCCCTTCTCTCTGAATCAGAGACTCAGAGCAGCTTACAATCTCCTATATCTTCTCCCCCCACAACAGACACCCTGTGAGGTGGGTGGGACTAAGGAGGCTCTCACAGCAGCTGCCCTTTCAAGGACAACCTCTTACAGAGCTATGGCTAACCCAAGGCCATTCCAGCAGGTGCAAGTAGTACAGCTAAAGTGCTTATTGTACAAATAAAGTTTTATTTTGTTTTATATTGACCTGGAGTCCTGTGATATGAGTGTCTCATCCTCAGGGCCCCATAGTCCAATGAATTATTTATTTATTATTTTATTTTTGGGAATGTATATAGTCCACCCTTTCCCAAGATGGGCTCAGGGCGGATTACAACACAATAAAACAGTTAAAATCACACAATAAAACAGTTAAGAATTAAGCAGTTGAAGAAGCCGTAAATCTTGAGCACAATTCAGTTAGGAATGTTAAATAAAGCAGAGGTGGAATTCTAACAAGAGCTCCTTTGCATATTTGGCCACACACCCCTGATGTAGGCAATCCTCCAAGAGCTTACAAGACTCTTGGAGGACTGGCTATATCAGGGGTGTGTGGCCTAATATGCAAAGGAGCTCCTGCTAGAATTCCACCCCTGAAATAAAGTGTTTGGAATTAAATTCCTGGCGGCAGCATTACATACATTAAGAGGGAAGTTATGACAGAGCCTATCACATAGCCTGTTTAGTTCATGCCTGGAAGCTCTGAATATACCGCTGAACTACTTTGCAATGAGATTTCCAACCACAGCGCATGTGCAAGGCCACTACCGATCCGAACTGACTGGCAGCCATTAATGTCATTTAACACTATTTAAATAATCACTGAATGATAGGATTTTATTGAGACAGGGCATTTATTGATGGCTGGTTTATACAATTTTTAAAAATTACATTTATATTTTACATTATTTATACTCCACTTTTCTCACAGGGACTCAAGGAATATTACACAGAGTGAGTTGTTACAACTGACAAAATGGGACCTTCAATAACCAGCAAATAAGGATGCTGGGAAAGACAGAGGTCAATAGAAGAATGGGACGGCAAAAGATGAGATGGCTGGACAGCATAACTGATGTAACTAACATGAATTTGAGCAGACTTCGGAGAATGGTGGGAGACAAGAGGGCCTGGCGTGACTTCATCCATGGGGTCGCAGAGAGTTGAACTCGACTGTGTGACTGAACAATAAAAGGATTTTAGAATCCTGGAACCCCCAGAAAGAACTGAAGCACAGTATTCTCACGATACATTTGGCAGTACAAAAAAAATATATAACTAGGATCCTACTTACAGTAAGATATACACAGTAGGGTGGACCACAGTCTCTAACCACTTATCCAAGCGAGTTCGTAAAACTATTTTGTATAATAAAACTCTATTACCTGTGAGTGATCTAATTGTCCATTTAAACAACACACTGCTGAGCAGAACAGTTATGGAGGAAGGGGGCCCGTAGAACTCAGTTGGGGGATGTGAGAGAAGGCATGAGCGAGAAGCTATTGTACTGTAGTGGATGGTTAATTGGGAACATAGTGAAACAACCTACTGAACACTCAAGAACAGACTATTGAAACAATCACTGAAAAGTCAGCTGTTCTCAACCAAACTGATGAGTTTGAGCATCCCTAGGTCTTAACCACTGGGGATCTGAAGGAAGACGTTCAGTGGAAGCTTCAAGCCCTATGCCCCTGGGTGAAAGATGAAGTTTAGACTGAGGGGGGGAGGGATGAGGAAGAAAAATGTATAATGGAACAATGAGACAATGAAAAATTGTATATTTTGGTTAAGAAATAATAAAAATATGGGGGGAAAAACCACTGGGGATCTGGACACTGCCTGATAAAGCATTGTTCCGCAATGTGGTGTCTACCAGTGGGTTTCCTGGCATCCAGTTCATTCTTCCTGAAAACAAAGAGCTGATCATGGCTTCCTTTCACCTCAGTGGAATACGGAGTATTTCACAGGAGACAAGGAGGCATCATCTCTGTGTCTGATCTTTGAAAACGTTGCCTCCAACATATGAGGACGCTTGGCTTAGAACCTCCCAACATGTGAGTGGTCCCAACAGCTGTGACAGAAATGGTGTGTTTAGCTTTGCCCCATGGCGGCCATTTTTTTTTTCCTTTGGTGCTTACTGCCTACTCTCGAAATTCTGAATGTGTTCACAGGCTCAACAAGTTTGGGGGCCTCCGCAGTAGCCCAGGAAGGAGAAGGGAATTTCTATCCGTTAGTACCCTGAATAGCTCTTTTTTCCTCCTATGTAATGGCATGAATGTCTAATTCCTGTCTCTGTCATCCATCTAACCGTAAATTACAAGCCCTTCGTCTTCAGTTTGGTGTAGTGCTTTGGTGTAGTCATCTTCCGTTTGGAGTATGGTTTGGATCCACCAGGAATAGAAGAAGAAGAAGAAGAAGAAGAAGAAGAAGAAGAAGAAGAAGAAGAAGAAGAAGAAGAAGAAGAAGAAGAAGAAGAAGAAGAAGAAGAAGAAGAAGAAGAAGAAGAAGAAGAAGAAGAAGAAGAAGAAGAAGAAGAAGAAGAAGAAGAAGAAGATTCCATGCTGGGAATTATTAGGAAGGGAATTGAAAACAAATCAGCCAGTATCATAATGCCCCTGTATAAATCGATGGTGCGGTCTCATTTGGAGTACTGTGTGCAGTTCTGGTCGCCGCACCTCAAAAAGGATATTATAGCATTGGAGAAAGTTCAGAAAAGGGCAACTAGAATGATTAAAGGGCTGGAGCACTTTCCCTATGAAGAAAGGTTGAAATGCTTAAGGCTCTTTAGCTTGGAGAAACGTCGACTGTGGGGTGACATGACAGAGGTTTACAAGATAATGCATGGGATGGAGAAAGTAGAGAAAGAAGTACTTTTCTCCCTTTCTCACAATACAAGAACTCGTGGGCATTCGATGAAATTGCTGAGCAGACAGGTTAAAACGGATAAAAGGAAGTACTTCTTCACCCAAAGGGTGATTAACATGTGGAATTCACTGCCACAGGAGGTGGTGGCGGCCACAAGCATGGCCACCTTCAAGAGGGGGTTAGATAAAAATATGGAGCAGAGGTCCATCAGTGGCTATTAGCCACAGTGTGTGTGTGTGTGTGTGTGTGTGTGTATATATATATATTTGGCCGCTGTGTGACACAGAATGTTGGACTGGATGGGCCATTGGCCTGATCTAACATGGCTTCTCTTATGTTCTTATGTTCTTAGGAGGAGGAGGAGAGATTTTTATGCTCCATTTTTCTCTACCTTAAGAAGTCTCAAAATGGCTTACAATTGCCTTTCCTTCCTCTCCGCTCAATAAGCCTCTTGTGAGGTAGGTGGGTCTGAGAGAATTCTGAGAGAACCGTGTCTGGCCCAAGGTCACTCAGTAGACTTCATAGGGAGAAGCAGGGAATCAAACCCAGTTCTTCAGATTAGAGTCCGCCATTCAACCACAACATCACACTAGCTCTGATCAGTGGAATGTGACACCCTTGTCTGTGGAGCCCAAAACGCCCCCTTGAAAACGTTGCTCCTGAAGTCAGGAGAAAGGAATCTGCAGCGGAGAGGGAGGAATTAGTCACAACGTATCTGTGGAAACCCTCCACTGGATCCAACCCACTGACTTCGGTGTGTTTTTTTCCCTCTGATTTTTTTTTAATACAAAGCAACTTTTTTAAAAAGACTGGAATATATACTTAGCTGGCTGAAAAAAGGAGCAGCACGTTACCCTTCCCAACTCCTCAAAAAAAGTAATAAAAGCTTGTTAAAAACAGACCCTGAAACCTCACATGAAGAAATGTTGATCCTGGGCGTATTTTCAAAACAGTCAGCCATACTGGAATCCACGCTGAGATTGGACAGGAACTAATATTCTAGGTGTTAAAACACCCCAACCGCAGTGTCAGCGTTGGCTTTTGGAATTAGCCGTGACGCTCCCGCTGTCCATTTCTTCGAGCACGGGGCATGTGAGAAGCTGGCAGAGGCGGCTGGGTCCGGTTTTGTGCGTTTTGTGGCTGTTCCAGCTGCACAGGCCATGAGTCACCGTTCTTGATTGTTCTGCCATGCGCCCTGACGTGAGGCTCATAACACACGACATTCTCCATCATCGCCCCAGTTCTCACGTCCTGCGATCCTCGGCCACGTTCCGTCATTTTCGTCCCCCCCCATGGGATAGCACCGTTTTATGAAGCAGGAACTGTAAAAAGCTGTAAAATAAAGTTTTCCAACTGCTGAGCCCAACGTCGTCACCTTCTGCTGTAATCTAAGAGTCTGTTACTATGCAAAATGTTTGCAGCCTTTCTTTCACTTCTCCAGAAATGGCAGTTTTTCAGAGGTCTGCAAAACCACCACCCCCCATCATGCTCTTTCCCGTCATCCCTCAGATATAGGGTCAGGAAGCAATTTTTCTCCGGGCTAGTTTGGCCAGGGATCCTGGAGGTTTCTTTGCCCTCTTCTAGGCGTAGAGCAGGGGTCGCTGGCAATACTCCCTCTAAGTTGTAGAGACCTGTGAGCAACAATTTTCCCTTTTTCTGTGGGGAAAAATATTAGAAAGTTTGTCAAATCTTAAAGAGTTCAGCAAAATCCTTACAGGAGTTTGAACAACAGAGCCCAGAAGCAAGTATTTTTTTGTTGCCGGGTGGGGGGGTGGTGGTGGTTAAGAAAGAAAGAGCGCAATAAAATTTAGAGGTTCTGGAGCTCTGCTCTGGTACGCTCAAGAAGAAGTCCTTTTCTCCCTTTCTCACAATACAAGAACTCGTGGGCTTTCAATGAAATTGCTGAGCAGTAGGGTTAGAACGGATAAAAGGAAGTTCTTCTTCACCCAAAGTGTGATTAACATGTGGAATTCACTGTCACAGGACGTGGTGGCGGCTACAAGCATAGCCAGCTTCAAGAGGGGTTTGGATAAAAATATGGAGCAGAGGTCCATCAGTGGCTATTAGCCACAGCATATTGTTGGAACTGTCTGGGGCAGTGATGCTCTGTATTCTTGGTGCTTGGGGGGGGGGGGGGCAAAGTGGAAGGGCTTCTAGCCCCACTTGTGAACCTCCTTTTTTTTGTTACTGTGTGACACAGAGTGTTGGACTGGATGGGCCATTGGCCTGATCCAACATGGCTTCTCTTATGTTCTAACTAGGGCAGCCAGCAGGAGGCAGCCATATTGTTATCTGCAATATTCATTTCAGGGCCAGTTTTAGGGTTGCCAAGTCCAATTAAAGAAATATCTGGGGACTTTGCGGATGGAGCCAGGAGACTTCGGGGGTGAGGCAAAGGAGCAAGAGTGTGACAAGCATAATTGAACTCCAAACGGAGTTCTGGCCATCACATTTAAAGGAACCACACACCTTTTAAATGCCTTCCCTCCATTGGAAAGAATGAAGGATAGGGGCACCTTCTTTGGGGGCTCATATAATTGGACCCCCTGGTCCAATCCTTTTGAAACTTGGAAGGTGTTTTGAGGAGAGGCGTTGGATGCCATGCTGAAAATATGGTACCTCTACATCAAAACACAGCCCCCCCCCCAGTGCCCCAGATACCTATGGATCAATCAGTCTCCATAGGGAATAATGGAGTGCCCAGCAGACATTCCCCCCCCCCTGCTTTCTGATGACCCTGAAGCAGGGGGAGGGTCTCCAAACCAGGGGATCCCCTGCCCCTACCTGAGGATTGGCAACCCTCAGTTTGATGTCACTGTTTGGTGTCACAGCTAAGAGCAATGGAATCTAATCTGGAGGATTGGGTTCAATCCCCCACTTGAAGCTAGCTGGGTGACCTTAGGCAAGTCACAGTACTCTCGGGTTAAAAATAAGCATAGCCCACCACCTTAGTGGTGCCAAACAGAGCTACAACTTTAGCAGCCAAACCCTCTGGAATCTCCTGGCTATTCCACACACAACACCATACG
Source organism: Heteronotia binoei (assembly GCF_032191835.1). Lineage (NCBI taxonomy): Eukaryota > Metazoa > Chordata > Lepidosauria > Squamata > Gekkonidae > Heteronotia > Heteronotia binoei. The sequence continues at coordinate 18,116,693 of NC_083226.1, read as the reverse complement.
ATAATTCCAATCAGGGATGGAATTCTAGCAGGAGCTCCTTTGCATATTAGGCCACACACCCCTGATGCAGTCAATCCTCCAAGAGCTTACAAAAAAAGAGCCTTGGAGATTGGCTACATCAGGGGTGTGTGGCCTAATATGCAAAAGAGCTCCTGCTAGAATTCCACCCCTGATTCCAATTCCAATTTATCATTCTTAAACAACAAGATAACTTCCGGAGACTCCAGTGCTTTCCGTAAGTTCTGGTCTCATTTTGAAAAGCAAAGATCATTCTGAAACATCTGAAAAAGTAAGAGCGGAAACTACCCACCATGGTACATAGAAAGAACGAAGATGGTGCAGTGAAGACTGGAACAGATACAGAGCTGGTGCACTTACAGTGCCAGCCAAGAGTTCCATTAACATTTCTCAGCAGGGGAATTATGAGTATGTTCTCCTCTAGACAGTGACAGCTACATGAAGAGCTTCCAGCCAAACTTTCAATTCCCCCACACCCCAAGCCCTTGCAACACGACAGACCACACCATCTACAGTTGCAATCTTTTGCCACAAATAGCACAAAATGTTTCTCTCCCCACACACACACACACCAGCCCTGAGGGCTGCTATGTCATTCATGCTACCCATGTCTCACTGAGGTCCCATCTCTCCATCTTCCTCCACCATCTCTCTCTGTTTCTGCCAGGCTTATTTTGAGCTCCTTCCTGTAAGCCGTTAATCACCAACATGGTTAGCCACGTAAAAATATAATGAATTACTCATCTGTGAACGTGACGAATCGTTTCCAGCCACTGAACTGCTGGGCCAGATATTTTTTCACTATGGTTGAAAATAGTTTTTATGCACAGAGGGGCGGCGTTCTGTTTCAAGCGCTCGCATAGAGTTTCCATGTAAACTGTGAGGTATGGCATCCCTCACAAAGAAGTGCGTGCCACAAGTCTTCAGTTAATGTAACAATGACCTCTTTATTCAGCCATTTTGAACATGGCCTTTACAGAGAGTGAGGACTCTATCACCCCCTCAGGTATACCAACAAACTGCACTTCTAATATACTCTGTATATTACATAAACTGTGCCGGCTGACAAATGAAAGAGGATGTGCGAAGGATTGGTGTGGGTAGGGTTGCCAATCCCCAGGTGGGGGCAGGGGATCCCCCAGTTTGGAGGCCCTCCCTCCACTTCAGGGTCATCAGAAAGTGGGGGGGGGGAGGGAAATGTCTGCTGGGCACTCCATTATTCCCTATGGAGACTGATTCCCAGAGGATATAATGGAGAATTGATCTGTGGGTATCTGGGGCTCTGGGGAGGGGCTGTTTTTTGAGGTAAAGGCACCAAATTTGCAGGGTAGCATCCAATGCCTGTCCTCAAAAGACCCGCTGAGTTTCAAAAAGATTGGGCCAGGAGGTCCAATTCAATGAGCTCCCCAAAATATGCCCCTGTCCTTCATTATTTCCAACGGAGGGAAGGCATTTTAAAAGTGTGCGATCCCTTTAAATGTGATGGCCAGAACTCCCTTTGGAGTTCAATTATGCTTGTCATAACCTTGCTTCTGGCTCCACTCCCCTTGTCTCCTGGCTCCACCCCCAAAGTCTCCTGGCTCCACCCCCAAAGTCCCCAGATATTTCTTTAATTAGACCTGGCAACCCTTGGTGGGAGACAGCCAGCTCTTGAGCAGTTGCTAAAAGATGATACTTCGTGCGCATTCCCACTTTGGGAGGGATTGCAAAAAAAAAAAATCAATTGGTGGTGGCGCTAAAAGAATATATCAAGGGAAGCGTATTTTCAGAAGGGGCTTCTGAGAATATTGGCCTGAAGGAGTTCCTTGTTCTTCTCACCTTCTTCTGCAGGAGAACAAAACATTTGTTCCACGGGAAGGAAGGAGACATCGTGGCTCAGTGTAATTTGACCTGTTCTTTAAACCACTTTCTGATTCAGCCCTGTTTCTGCACACCCATTACCAGAACTCAAACCCATGTAATGGGTTTGGCGGAACTGGAGAGTGCTCTGCCACTTAATGGATTATTTTACACCAGCAGGCAAAAAAAAAGAGAGCTTGGTTGTTAGCAGAAGGTCATTAGAAGTTCAATTATATCTCTAACACTGCCTTCCTGTATGACTGATTGACCTTGGATATTTTACGCCATCGCTGCATAATTGGAATACTAATGCTTCCTTTCTCCTACCCGTGTCCTACGGGGGGGGGGGGGGGATTTTCAAAATTATTTGTTGAACTGGTTTCGGCCTTGCTGGTTCAACAGAAGTAAGTCACAAAACACAAAAACACTACCAACGGCACAGCCATTAGAGCTACTAGATAACAGCTGTGTCCTGTCAACATCCCTAATGCAGTTTGTTGGCTGTTCATTCTTTGAATCTGAACCGAATAGGGTTGCCAAGTCCAATTCCAGAAATATCTGGGGACTTTGGGGGCGGAGCCAGGAGACATTGGGGGCGGAGCCAGGAGTAAGATTGTGACAAGCACAATTGAACTCGGAAGGGAATTCTGGCCATCACATTTAAAGGGACTGTGCACCTTTTAAATGCCTTCCCCCCCCAGCAGAGATGTAGGATAGGGGCACCTTATTTTGGGGCTCATAGAATTGTACTCCCTGGTCCAATCTTTTTGAAACCTAAGGGATGTTTTGAGGAGAGGAACGTGATGCTATGCTGAAATTTTGGTGCCTCTACTTCAAAAAACAGCCCCTCCAGAGCCCCAAATACCCATGGATCAAGTCTCCATTATTCCCTATGGGAATCGGTTTCCATAGGGAAAAATGGAGTGCCCAGCAGACATTCCCCCCCCCTGCTTTCTGATGACCCTGAAGCAGGGGGAGGGCCTCCAAACCGGGGGATCCCCTGCCCCCATCTGGGAATTGTGTAACCAAATCAGAGAATCACAGTGAAGAAAAGCAGGGGAAACAAAGCATAACGCTACCGTGATGTTCAACCTCCAAAAAATTAAACCAAGAGTCCAAAATTATACAAAAGTACCAAATCTAATTGTTTTACAGTCAGTGAAGGCAATCACTTTCAATCCCTCCAAGGAACGATATTTCATCAGGAATCCAATTCCTTCTTCTCAAGTAAATGAATGCCAGATACAAGAAAATTGATGGTACAATATTATGCAGTTAGCGATCCACAAGACAACAGGATTGTACTATTGTTCCTGTCTCACATTAGCTTCTTCAAGCGTCTCACAATAAATATTCACATACTGGGTAAGAACGCCATAAATTTCAAAGACAGAGTAGCGCTCCAACATTGCATAATATTGTACCATCAATTTTCTTGTAACTGGCATTCGTTTGCTTGAGAAGAAGGAATTGGATCCCTGATGAAGTATCGTTCCTTGGAGGGATTGAAAGTGATTGCCTTCACTGACTGCAAAACAATTCTATTTGGCACTTTTGTATAATTTGGGACTCTCGGTTTAATTTTTTGGGAGGTTGAACATCACGGTAGCTTTATGCTTTGTTTCCCCCGCCAGCCTGGGGATTGGCAACCGTAGAACCGTAGAGGGGATTAGGCCCTCTTCTGAGAAACAAGCTGCGCATCAACTACATTGAATCTCACCCTTCTCTCAAGGAGTTCACGACAGCGGACATGGCTCCCAATGCCTCCATGTTGTCCTTCTAACTGCTCTCTGAAGAGGGTTGCCAAGTCTCCATTGGGAAATTCCAGATTTGGAGGTAGAGCTTGGGGACCAAGGGGAGGGGTACAATGCCATAGAGACCACCCTCCAAGGTGACCATTTTTGCCAGGGAAATTGGTAGGTCCAATGCAAGAAATACCTGGGGGCTTTGGGGGCGGAGCCAGGAGACATTGGGGGTGGAGCCAGGAGCAAGGCTGCGCCAAGCATAATTGAACTCCAAAGGGAGTTCTGGCCGTCACATTGAAAGGGTCCACACTCCTTTTAGATGCCTTCCCTCCATTGGAAATAAGGGGCTCTTTCATAGAATCATAGAGTTGGAAGGGACCTCCAGGGTCATTTAGTCCAACCCCCTGCACAATGCAGGAAACTCACAAACACTCCCCCCTAAATTCACAGGATCTTCATTGCTGTCAGATGGCCATCTAGCCTCTGTTTAAAAACCTCCAAGGAAGGAGAGCCCACCACCTTCCGAGGAAGCCTGTTCCACTGGGGAATCGCTCTGTCAGGAAGTTCTTCCTAATGTTGAGCCGGAAACTCTTTTGATTTAATTTCAACCCATTGGTTCTGGTTCTACCTTCCGGGGCCACAGAAAACAATTCCACACCATCCTCTATATGACAGCCCTTCAAGTACTTGAAGATGGTGATCATATCACCTCTCAGCCGCCTCCTCTCCAGGCTAAACATGCCCAGCTCCTTCAACCTTTCCTCATAGGACTTGGTCTCCAGACCCCTCACCATCTTTGTCGCCCTCCTCTGGACCCATTCCAGCTTGTCTATATCCGTTTTTTTTTCTTTTTTTTTTCAATTTTAAATTTTTGGTGCCCAAAACTGAACACAATACTCCAGGTGAGGTCTTACCAGAGCAGAGTAAAGCGATACCATCACATCACGTGATCTGGACACCTTACTTCTGTTGATACAGCCCAAAATTGCATTTGCCTTTTTTAGCCTTTCCTTTTATTTGTTAGCTTCTTTGACCAACAGTCGTAGGCTCGAGATAAAACGAGACAGTAAATACAAAACAAAATTACAAATAATTTAAAACCAAAATAGACTACCAACAAGGAGGAAAACCAATAATCATGTTCACAAAACGCTATTAAATAATCTGAAAGGCTGAGAGAGAGCGATTGGTCCAAGGTCAGTCAACAAGCTTCGCATCCAAGCAAGAATTTGAACCTGGGTTTTTCTAATCCTTGTTTGTTTGTTTTTACCATAATTCCCTGGATCCAGGAAATGTGAATTCTGTGAGGAGAATCTCTCACTTTTTTTTGAAAAATGAATGAAGCTGCCTGCTCTAGCTGTTTTGAGGATGAGCTGCTAGAGTTTGCAGTGTCTGTCCCCTCATCTACCCTTAAATAGCCCCTCAGAATCCGTATGGAAAGAAAAAGCCAGGTGCAAAAAGTGACTTTTGAAGAAACAAGCTACGGTTGCTAATGAGCCTTATAAAAAAAACCCTGTAAAACAGTTCTAATCCCAGGAACAGTGCTCTCTTTTTTTTGGTACAAAAAGCCCAGCAGGAACTCATTTGCATATTAAGCTATATGAATTTTCTGAAATAAATGGTCTACTCAGATCTGTTCTCTCAATAGCCGTTTTTGTCAGAGCTCTCTCATCTCCGTCTGCCTCAGGGGAAGGGGAAGGAGATCGTAAACCGCTCTGAGACTCCTTCGAATAGTGAATGGCAGGGTATAAATCCAATCTCTTCTTCTTCTAAAAGTCAAGACAGATGGATTAAAAATTGATGAGCCATTAAATAAGGATGAGGTTAATCGATAAACCAGGAAAAATACCTGATAAGCACCTCAGTGTGGTGTAATGGTTAAGAGTGATGGAGTCTAATCTGGAGAACCAGGTTTGATTCCCCATTCCTCCAAATGGAGCTGCTGGGTGACCTTCGGTTAGTCACAGTTCTTGAAAGAGCTGCTCTCTCAAGAGTAGTACTTTCAGAGCTCCATCCAGGGGTGGAATTCTAGCAGAAGCTCCTTTGCATATTAGGCCACACCCCCAATGCAGCCAATCCTCCAAGAGCTTACAAGGCTCTTTTTTGTAAGCTTCAGGAGGATTGGCTACATCAGGGGGTGTGGCCTAATATGCAAAGGAGTTCCTGCTAGAATTCCACCCCTGGCTCCACCTACCACACAGGGTGTCTGTTGTGGGGAGGGGAAGGGAAAGGAAATTGTAAGTCGCTCTGAGACTCTGAATGAAGGGTGGGTATAAATCCAATCTCTTCTTCTTCTATTCTTCCAAGGCTGTGTTGATTTCTGTGTGGGCAACCTTGAAAGGGATATAGACGTATGCAGTGAATGTCTAGGATATCCCCGTTCATATGAGAACAATAACACAAATGTTGGGTTTTTTATGTGTACAAGTCTGAAGAGTGAGAATGGGGTTGGGGGGGTTGGGGGAGAAGCACAAAAAGAGGAGACGAGATAAGCCTTTATGTTTCGCAGCTGGAAACTTCAGCTGTTGAAAGGAGTCTGTGGCTGGAAGGAAACTCGCTGAATGAAAGCTGACAAGGCAATAAAATCTGAAATTATGATTTTTTTTTTCCCGCTTTGTGCTCTACGTCTAACAGCTGCCCTCCTGTTATTCCCAATGTGGTCTTGATTTAGGTATCTGCCTCAATCGGCTTACACGAAGGTGAGAATTTTATGGTACCAGATAGAGTCGAGCCATAAGGGTGCAGAATCAGTTTCTGTGTCTTTCCAGTCTTCGGCGGGGAACTCGGATGTCTGACCAAACGGAGGCCTTCCATTTCCCATTATCCCACTTTTTTTTGGGTTCGCTTTTCACTTGAAATGCGTTTAGGATGCTGGTCGTCACACAGGCAAGTGAGCCTGGGAACTGTCTGAGCGGTTAACATCACCGCTGTGATCGCAAAGAAAACCACTGCTACAACTTTATGGCAAATCCTAGAATCACAGAATTGGCCATTATAATATAGTGGGTTCTGTGGATCGATGAGGCGAGGTGGTAGTGAAACATCAGCTCTTTATTGATTACATAGTAAGGCTTGCATAAGACTGCCGAACTGGGCCCAGAAGGCCAACAATATACACACCCGTGTTCCCGCGCAAGCGTTTGATTGGTCCATTCAAACCAGTAGGGGGGCCGTGATTGGAGCAGAGCAGCAAGGTTTTGGATCCTGCTGCCCATTGTTCCCAAGTCCCCAAGCTCTGGTCATCTGGCTCCAATGAGCCAGGCGGGCACACCCGATTCAGTTCTCCCTTGAGTCCGCATACGTAACAGCCATACAGGCCATCTAGTCTAATTCCCTTCTCTATGCAGAATCAGCCTAGACCAGGGGTATCGAATGTGTGGCCTGGGGGACAAATCAGGTCCCCAGAAGGTTCCTATCAGACCCGCAACTCACACCATCTGCTTCCGTCTCTCTCTCTTTCTTCCTTCTGTGGCACAGCTTGCTTTGCTCAATCACACAGGAGCTACAGCACCAAGCCTCTATTTTCTCCACTGGCTGAAGCTCCTCCCTTGGGGAGGAAGGGAAGGTGGGAGAACTTGCTTTGCCAGGCTCTCTCAATCACACAGCAGTGTTACTGAGCCAAGCCTCTTTTCCTTCTGTTGGCTGAGGACTAACCCCCTCCTCATCCCCTGGGGAAGGAGGGAAAGAGCCGGAGCTCTTTGCCCAGGTCCCTCAATCACACGGGAAAGATACAAAATCTTCAACTGTGTTTGTCTGAGTCCTTTATAAAGTTTCTATCTCTACAACCTGGCATTACATTTTATGTCACACGTGGCCCGTCCCAACAAGGTCTCATTTATGTCAGACCCGGCCCACATAATAAATGAGTTTGACATCCCTGGCCTAGAGCATCCCTGACAAGTCTTCGTGAACATATAAATGAATATATGTGAACCTATGAAGCTGCCTTTTACTGAATCAGACCCTCAGTCCATCAAAGTCAGTCTTGTCTACGCAGACTGGCAGCGGCTCTCCAGGGTCTCAAGCTGAGGTTTTTCACACCCACTTGCCTGGACCCTTTTTAGTTGGAGGTGCCGGGGATTGAACCTGGGACCGTCTGCTTACCAAGCAGATGCTCTACCACTGAGCCACTGTCCCTCCCATTTGTCCAGCCACTGCTTAAGGATTGCCGGTGAGGGAGAGCTCACCACTTCCCTAGGCAGCTGATTCCACTCCTGAACACCTCTTACTGTAATTTTCCTCTAATATCCAGCTAGTATCTTCCCACTCTTAATTTAAACCTATTATTGTAAGTTCTGTCCTCTGCTGCCAATAGGAATAGCTCCCTGCCTTCCTCTAAGTGACAGTATGACTTCAAATACTTAAAGAAAGTAATCGTCCCCCCTCAGTGTCCATGTTCCAAGCAGATGTCCAAGGAAGGTATGGAGAAATTTGGAATAAGAACAATTCATGGACCCCCTGGCCGCCACCACCTCTTGACACACAGAAACTAATTCTTACTCAGCCAAACTTGCTTGCAGTTTGAGGCATCCTCAGATTAATTATATGCAGAACATTTCCCCAGGAATATAATATCTGTACATTTATTTGTGAATTTTCTGCATTGTGCAGGGGATTGGACTAAATGAAGAAGAAGACCCGGATTTATACCGCCCCCCCCCCCCTTCTCTCTGAATCAGAGTCTCAGAGCGGCTCACAATCTCCTTTATCTCCTTCCCCCACAACAGACACTCTGTGAGGTGGGTGGGGCTGAGAGGGCTCTCACAGCAGCTACCCTTTCAAGGACAACCTCTGCCAGAGCTATGGCTGACCCAAGGCCATTGCAGCAGCTGCAAGTGGAGAAGTGGGGAATCGAACCCGGTTCTCCCAGATAAGAGTCCGCGCACTTAACCACTATACCAAACTGGCTCTCCCTGGGGGTCCTTTCCAGCTCTATGATTCTATGATTTCCTTGTCTGTCCAAAGGAGGCATATGCTTTTTATGCAAATTGTTTTGAGGGAGGGGTTTCTAATTTGATTTTGATTGTCTATTACAGTGTTTTCAACTGCTTTGGTAATGGTGTCTGATATGCAAATTTTGCATTATGGTATGGATCACCCCAACAGTCTTCAGGCTGAGGCAGTGTTGCCAACTCTGTGTTCAGATATACCTGGAGATGAGAGGGTGGAGCAGGGGAGAGTGGAGTTTAAGGAGAGGAGAGACCTCGGTAGGGTATAAGGCCATGCAGTCCACTTTCCAAAGCATCCATCTTCTCCAGGAGATGTGGAATAAATACTTTAAAGAAATAACAAATCAGGGAGTTATGTAGTCTGCAGATCAGTTGTATTTCCAGATCTCCAGTCCTCACCTGAAGGTTAAGCAACTGAAAAAACTACAGGAAGATCAGCAAAACACACAATAGCAGACCACCACCCCCCCCCCCCCATCAGCCAGTTTGGAGAAGACATTTCTCTCTTTAAATCACTCCTAAGTCAAGCCAGCCAGTGGCTTGGATAATGCATTTAATTTAGTTTAACTTAATTTTAATCTAATTTAATTTAATTTGCTATTTATGCCCCGCCCTATCCCGCAAGGCGGACTCAACATTAAAACATTGCAATGACAATAAATAAAACATATCCAATTAAACGCAACACTTTTAAAATATAAACATAATACGTAAAATAGAGAGTCATAACTCCAACAATAGTCCAGCCAAAGGCTATAGTTCAGCAGTTGGTATGACTTCAGCTAGTTAACACCACTTAGCACAGCCTCAGGTCATTGACATTACTTAAGGTTGTAACTCAGACCCTTGACTCAACTCAAGCACAAGGACAGTAAGTGCTGGGGGAAGGTTTCAAAGGATGCCTGGTAGATTGAACACCTGGGGGAAGAGCTCCATCTTTCACGCCCTGCAAAACTTAGGTAAGTCCCGCAGCGCCCGGATCTCCAATGGGAGCTCATTCCACCAGGCAGGAGCCCAGACTGAAAAGGCCCTGGCCCTCATTGAGGACAACCAGGTGTCCTTAGGAGCAGTGATCACAAGAAGATGTTGAGTAGATGAACTCAAAGTCCAGGGGGGCTCATATGGGGAGAGGAGGTCTCAAAGATATGCAGGCTCCAGAGTTAAAGTTACTTTCTTTCCCCTCCCTCCCTCCCTCCCTCCCTCCCTCCCTTCCTTCTTCCTTCCTTCCTTCCTTCCTTCCTTCCTTCCTTCCTTCCTTCCTTCCTTCCTTCCTTCCTTCCTTCTTGTGGGTCTCAAACATACATCTGACATTCATTCCTTGTGGCTCTCAAACATCTGATGTTTACTCTATGTGGCTCTTACCTTACGCAAGTTTGGCCACCCCTGATCCAGAGCAATAATAATGGGAAGCAGAGGGTCCTAGGGGGTTTAAGGATCAGGAGTTTATCTTTCCTGCCTTGTGTAATTAAAATGGCATACGTTTCGGTGCCCCTCCTTAACCAGTCTGCAAAAACAAAGGTGATGTAAAAGCCCGGCTATCGGCAGCAGAACTTCCCTTTAAAAACCATGGCGGATGTCAGTTAATTACCTATCACCCAAATCTAATACTTTCCACTCCATGCCAAGCCATTTTCATGCAATCCACATGGTAGATGGGCCTTCAAAATGCCTCTGCCATCCGTCGGGTCATCGCTGAAAACCCATCTGCCTTTGTTTACTTAGCAACGAGATTCATGTTGCTAATGTGAAGGTCGCCCCATATGAACCCATCCATCACCAGGCCGGGCCTTTCAGCCCTGCAATCCTCTTGCAGTTGAATTCAAGAGCAATGATTTAACTCTCTTCTGCATGCTAGTGGCAGTGTGCTCATCTCGATCTCATAACAGGGGGCTCCGAATGCTGAACTCCAAAGGGAGGAGAGAAGCCCCCCTCCCCCCCAGGAACAGAAAGAGCCAGAGAGAGGCAGAAAACCCATGCGAGAAACCAGATGTGATTCAAGAGAATCATTCTGGGGCTTTATTGCTTTTGAAATATGCATTCTATGCGACACAGAACTCATAGGTTTGCAAATCCCTAGGTGGGACAGGGAATAAAGGTTACCACGAACCTCCACACAAACCAGCCTCAAAATTAATACACCTTAGATATCACTCATAACACTCAGTAATTATATAAATTATCAAAATTTAATTGAATCAATCAAAAGGTTGTAGAAGGTGTTAAGGAACAAGAGTCCACACCCACAGTCTTTTAAAAACAAATTAATGTCCAAGTAATATAGATTATGGGGTGCAGACAGAACTTCAAGAGGTAGAGTCTTTGAACACGGAGCACTGCTCCTAACGTATTCCAATTGAACTTCAAGAATTCTTCCACGGAGAACCATGCTCCATAAATCTTATCCTCTGTACAGCCAGGCACAGGATATGACGTGGCAGTCCACAGTCCACGTTTCGCTAATGCTTCTACGAGCTTTCACTTACAAATGTCCACTCGGTATTAAATATATCTATTTCTAAATCAATCCCTAATATAGTGAAAAAAAACTATTGCAATATTACTTTATGCAGCCAAAGCCGCAATTGCATTATTATGGAAAGATAAAAGAAAACCTTCATTAGATCTCTGGCACCAAAAAATTGTGGAACTGATACACGACAAGCAAGATAACAGCAAACATAAAAAATTTTATTAAATAATGTAAATTCAACAAGCTTTGAAACAATTTGGTTTGCAATGTTACAATATTTAATTTCTCAAGGTGAAATCCCGAATTTAGTTAATAAATGGTATTTGTACTGATAATCAATATGGTAATTAATAACAGGGAAAATTTGAGTATTATATTATAATATACTGATTGAAAGATAAGCTATGTCACATACAGAGAATAATGCAACCTGAATTATTGTTATTGTTTACTTCAACTGTATTTGTTTGATTTGACTATGTTTATATATATGTTTATATATCGTCAATCAATAAATGAAAATTTTCTTTTAAAAAAAAAAAAGGCCATTCGGAAATACCATTATCCACATTGCTCTTTTTTGGTTGCTCAATACCCAGGTGGGAAACAGGAAAATACCGTGATGTAGTAACGAAAACACTTCTACCAATTTATATACTTTTATATCAAACATAAAGAAGTGATATTCAACCCACCATAGAAGAAGAAGAAGAGATTGGATTTATATCCCGCCCTCCACTCCGAAGAGTCTCAGAGCGGCTCACAATCTCCTTTACCTTCCTCCCCCACAACAGACACCCTGTGAGGCGGGTGGGGCTGGAGAGGGCTCTCCCAGCAGCTGCCCTTTCAAGGACAGAGTCTCAGAACGGCCTACAATCTCCTTTACCTTCCTCCCCCACAACAGACACCCTGTGAGGTGGGTGGGGCTGGAGAGGGCTCTCACAGCAGCTGCCCTTTCAAGGACAACCTCTGCCAGAGCTACAGCTGACCCAAGGCCATGCCAGCAGGTGCAAGTGGAGGAGTGGGGAATCAAACCCGGTTCTCCCAGATAAGAGTCCGCACACTTAACCACTACACCAAACTGGCTCTCCACACCAAACTGGCTCTCCCATACTGCTAATAAATTCACAACGGGTAAGACACACTCATGATACGAAACCCAAGCAATGGAGCACACAGAAACCTAGTATGTGTGTGTCCTAGTATGCAAAGGAGTTCCTGCTACAAAAAAAAGCCCTGCCTATCCCCACCATAAAATTAGATGTAAAGGGGACGGCTAGGCTACAAACATTCTCCCTGAAATACTACTTTACCCTATACAGAGAAGGCTTGTGTATGGTGGAGCATTCCATTATATGAACACTAAAGGTGGAAAGCAGAAACTCTTTTTTTAAAAAAATGGCAAAATTTATAGTAAGACAAATATTAACATCTTATACTGACTGGTGCCAAGTCTCATACCTAGACAGAGCATAAAAGCGCAGTCAAAGGCAGATACTGGTTTCCTGTTTTAATAAATGCTTGCACATTTTTTTCTTTTACATTTTAAGTCTGGTCACCCAGATCATGCTTTGCATACCTGTCAAGCTGAGCATTCTTGGGGTTCTTTCATAGAATTACAGAATTATAGAGCTGGAAGGTATCCTCAGGGTCAGCTAGTCCAACCCCCCGCACAATGCAGGAACTTCACAAATACCTCCCCACCACTCACACAGACACACACACAGGGGAGGGATGGTGGCTCAGTGGCTGAGCATCTGCTTGGGAAGCAGAAGGTCCCAGGTTCAATCCCTGGCATCTCCAACTGAAAAAAAAAGGGGGCCAAGCAAATAGGTTTGAAAAACCTCAGCTTGAGACCCTGGAGAGCCACTGCCAGTCTGAGTAGACAATACTGACTTTGATGGACCGAGGGTCTGATTCAGTATAAGGCAGCTTCATATGTTCATATTTGTAGAGGGACGGTGGCTCAGTGGTAGAGCATCTGCTTGGTAAGCAGAAGGTCCCAGGTTCAATCCCCGGCATCTCCAAAAAAGGGTCCAAGCAAATAGGTGTGAAAAACCACAGCTTGAGACCCTGGAGAGCCGCTGCCAGTCTGAGAAGACAATACTGACTTTGATGGACCAAGGGTCTGATTCAGTAGAAGGCAGCTTCATATGTTCATATGTTCACACACACACACACACACAGAGATCCCCCATGACCCCTGCTCCATGCCTAGAAGATGGCAAAAACCTCCGGGATCCCTTGTCAAACTAGCCTGGAGAAAAAAGTGGCAAACAGCATTTCCCAGGGCATGTAAAAAAGGGCCACAAGAACTAAGCCCTGACGCAGCCCTTCCTGCCCTCCCTCTCATGATCTGCCTAATTGACAGATTCAAAACGCCTAGAGGATCACAGTGAGAGACTAGGGCAGAACGACAAGCTGTGAAATGAATAACGAAGGAAGTCTTATGCAAAACCTTAGCGACTATATTACAAATATTTGAAGCGATACAATACCGATATTCCAAAAATCATTAAATTCATTACAACCACCCTTCAGTCTCAATTTCAGTCATGAATATCTTCCAACTACAACTTTTATTCATTCAAGTCCATCTCAAAGCGTCCGTTTCCGACTTTTAAAACTCACGACGATTCACCCGTTCCGACGGGCTGAATTAAAGTGCCGGTGCTCTCAATGCGGACTCGCAAAAAAAAATTTTTTTTCTATGTTCTCCGCATTCTTCTTAGTGGCCCAAACTTATGACTTCCAATATGCATAAAAGAATCTCTTTGACACCAAGATGAAGTGGGTGTGATATAAGCGTCTAACAGAAATGCGCCTTTACTTCTGTTTCCGGGAAAACCCTTCTTCAGAGAGGCATATCCCACTATAAAAGTCCTATTGCCCATCACTTGAACACAGCACCCAGGCACGGAGAAAATCTCAACCTTACCGCTATCACATTCTCCTCTATATCTCTTAATGTTTAGAGCCAATGTGTAGTTGGAAGATATTCATGATTGAAATTGAGATCGAAGAGTGGTTGTAATGAATTTTTGGAATATTAGTATTGTAATGCTTCAAATATTTGTAATATAGTCACTAAGGTTTTGTATGAGACGTCCTTCGTTATTCATTTCACAGTTTGTTGTTTTGTTCTAATGCATTGCTGTCAGAAGGCCATCTAGCCTCTGCTTTAAAACCTCCACGGAAGGAGAGCTCACCACCTCCCGAGGAAGCCTGTTCCACCGAAGAACCACTCTAACTATCAGGAAGATCTCCCTAATGTTTAGCCAGAAATTCTTTTGATTTAATTTGAAAGCTTTGAATATAAGAGGGATAAAGGCAAAGGTAAAACCTGTGCAAGAACCAGTCTTTTTCGACTCTGAGGTGACGTTGCTTTCAAAACATTTTCATGGCAGACTTTTTTACAGGGTGGTTTGCCATTGCCTTCCCCAGTCATCTACACTTTTCCCCCAGCAAGCTGGGTATTCATTTTACCGACCTCGGATGGAAGGCTGAGTCGACCTGGAGCCGGCTACCTGAGCCCAGCTTCCGCTAGGATCGAACTCAGGTTGTGAGCAGAGGGCTCCGACTGCAGTACTGCAGCATTACCACTCTGCACCAGGGGGCTCTTACAATAGGAGGGATAGCATCTTATAAATTGTTGGATCAATTTCCAGATGACACCATGCATTGACGTGATGCACAAGGGAGCTTTGGAAGGGTGTGATCCGTACTCAGTAAAGGGTGTTTCATCCCACTCATAGCAGCTGAATGCCCAAGGCAAAACTGACCACACTGCAAAATAAGTTAAGAGGGCAATTTGTGAGAGATTTGTGTTGACTAGAGCTAAAATGAAATGTTTGTCTCGGTTCAAAATTCAGCCGTGCTTCAATATTTATATTTTTGAAATTACAAAACAAAAAAAAACTCAGGACCTACCATTTGGTGTTTGCTTTCTAAGTCCAAATGTACTGATTTCTAAGTTTGCTTTCTAAGTACAAATGTACTGATTTCTCATTTTCCTCTGTCCCTCCAGCCACTTTGGTGTAGTGGTTAAGTGCGTGGACTCTTATCTGAGAGAACCAGATTTGATTCCCCACTTCTCCACTTGCAGCTGCTGGAATGGCCTTGGGTCAGCCATAGCACTTGCAGGAGTTGTCCTTGAAAGGACAGCTGCTGTCAGAGCTCTCTCAGCCCCACCCACCCCACAGGGTGTCTGTTGTGAGGGAAGACGATAAAGGAGAGTGTGACCACTCTAACACTCTTGAGATTCAGAGTATAGGGTGGGATGTACATCCAATATGTGAAGGCACTACATTTTCAGCATAGCATCCAGCTCCTCTCCCCAAAATACCCTCCAAGTTTCAAAAAGATCGAACCATGGGCCCCAAAAGAAGGTGCCCCTATCCTATGAGCCTCAAAAGAAGATGCCCCTATCCTTCATTATTTCCAGTGGAGAGAAGGCATTTACAAGGTGTGCAGTCCCTTTAAAAGTGACGGCCAGAACTCCCTTTGGAATTCAATTGTGCTTGTCACAACCTTGCTCCTGGCTCCACCCCCAATGTCTCCTGGCTTCACCCTCCAAAGTCCTCAGATATTTCTTGAATTGGACTTGGCAACCCTATATCAATCTTCTTTCTATCCCCTGACCCACTCCTCTTCATTCCTAACACTCTTTTTTTTTTGCTGACTCTGGATTCAGAATTCAGTTTTATCCCTCCCCGGAGAAATTACTTAATGCTTTGGCTCTCACAAACAGCCTGCTAAACCTTCCACTCCTCACTGCTGAATATGTGCGGGATACGAGCGCCAGGAATCCGAGCATCGTTTCCCTTTCCTTTCCTCTTCTCCTCCCACCTTTTTAATGCAAGTGTGGGCTGGAAACGGCTCAGATTTGGATGGTTTTTAAAGCCCCTTTTGTCTTAATTCGCTGTTAACCAAGCCTCTGGGGGAACCAGCTCTATTTGGGGGTGGGTAGACTGTGAGAAGAATTAGACCAGGGAGCGGGTTACCTACGATTTTATCTCTGGGAATTAGGGTTGCCAATCCCCAGGTGGGGGCAGGGGATCCCCCGGTTTGGAGGTCCTCTCCCCCGCTTCAGGGTCATCAGAAATCAGCGGGGGGGGGGGAATATCTGCTGGGCACTCCATTATTCCCTATGGAGACCAATTCCATAGTGTGTTATTGAGATTTTATCTGTGGGTATCTGGGGTTCTGGGGGGGCTGTGTTTTGAGGCAGAGGCACCACATTTGCAGCATAGCATCCGGTGCATCTCTCCAAAATACCCTCCAAGTTTCAAAAAGATTGGACCAGGGAGTTCAATTCTATGAGCTCCAAAGAAGGTGCCCCTATCTGTCATTATTTCCAATGGAGGGAAGGCATTTAAAAGGTGCGCAGTCCCTTTAAATGTGATGGCCAGAACTCCCTTTGGTGTTCAATTAGGCTTGTCACAACCTTGCTCCTGGCTCCACCCCCAAAGTCCACAGATATTTCTTGAATTGGACTTGGCAATCCTAGTGGGTGTTTTCTTGTCAATTCTGTAAGCGGATTAAGCTGCTTATGGATGGTGTATGTCCTTGCCAGGCTTAGGGCACCGTCTGAGTAAGAAAGTACTGGTGTGGGGGACAGAGAGGGAAAGCACTGGGTGCTGATTGCCCCGTCTCTAAGAAAGAGGCATGGAGCAGCATGCCTGTTCCATTTCCAGATGGTGAAGATACACATCTAAGCAGGGGTCATTTCATGGAAAAAAAGTTTCCAGAGCTCATCAACACAACTCATTTGCTTATGCCACCCACCCCTGACACCACCGTAGGGTTGCCAATCCCCAGGTGGGGGCAGGGGATCCCCAGTTTGGAGACCCTCCCCCCGCTTCAGGGTCCTCAGAAAGCGGGTGGGGGGGAGGGAAATGTCTGCTGGGAACGCTACTATTCCCTATGGAGATTTATTCCCATAGAAAATCATGGAGAATTGATCCGCGGGTATCTGGGGCTCTGGGGGGGCTGTCTTTTGGGGTAGAGGCACCAAATTTTCAGTATAGCATCTAGTGCCTCTCCCAAAAATACCTCCCAAGTTTCAAAAAGATTGGACCAGGGGGTCCAATTCTATGAGCCCAAAAAGAAGGTGCCCCTATCCATTATTTCCTATGGAAGGAAGGCATTGAAAAGGTGTGCCGTCCCTTTAAATGTGATGGCCAGAACTCCCTTTGGAGTTCAATGATGCTTGTCACAGCCTTGATCTTGGCTCCACCCCTAATGTCTCCTGGCTCCACCCCCAAAGTCCCCAGATATTTCTTGAATTGGACTTGGCAACCCTACACCACCGGAAGGTGTAGTGAATTATATCAGCTCAGCATCTACCTTAAAATGTTTCTTGAATTATAATTGTCATCATAAAACCTTCCTCCCGTCATACTTTTAAAATTCCTTTCTCCTATGTGGCCACAGTGGCATGAGAAAGATTTCCATCTGTGTTCTATGTTTTGACTATTTTCCTATTTTTTTTTTTGTGGGGAGAAATATTAGAAAGTTTGTCAAATGTAGAGTTCAGCAACGTTCTCACAGGGGGTTTGAACAATGGAGCCCAGAAGCAAGTATTGGGGGGTGGGAACGTTGTAAGAAAGAAAAAGCACAATGAAATTTAGAGGTTCAACGTCCGGTGCTTCACTCCTGTGAGCTCCTGCCCAAAACGAGACCTGTTTTTAAGTAGCATGCTGTGTGGCAGTCTTGAGGGAGCTGGCTGTGGGGAGGAAATAGGTCAGCTGCACGGAGGAAGCAGAAAGCGAGCATCAGCTAGAAGTCTGCCTCAGAAGTCGAGAGATGGCCAGGTCGTGATGGATTTCCTTAGACTGTGGCTGGGTGCCTGAGCAGGAAAAAAAATACTAACCAGGTGCTTTCCTGCCCTTTGGCCTACGGAAGGACTTCGGAGCTGTGAACTCCATGCTGTCCCCACTAAGCCCTGTGACATTTCTCCATAGTCAGACAAACCTCATTCTCCCACGGCCCTCGTTTTCTGAAGCCCATCCTTCCTCTTTCCCGCCCCCCCCCCCCACCACACCTTTACATTTGGAGATGACAAATTCCCTTCCACCTTATTAACATCTGATTTCTTCACGTTTAAAAGCCCCGTGGAGCACTCAGCCGGTTTGCTCCATTCCGCTGTTTCCTGTAAACAGACATTTATGAAAACTTTAGGGGCAGCGCGGGACTCCTTTCCTGGCCAAAGTGAATCTTTTCTTTGAAGTCCTTCCACTCCAACCGAAACCTTCACCCCACCAGCGTTTGTTTTAAAATGTTGTCTCTTTCATTTTTCCTCTTTGGGGCGCCTTCCACATCTGTGGTACTGTCGTGGGGTTTCAACCACCATCTAATCGCCATTACACTTAGCGATAATGTGATCCTTGAGGGTACAAAGCACTTCAGAGACATTATTGTACTGTAATCCTTACACCAGACTTGTGAGGTGAATCAGTTTTATTCATGTTTCAGGTGCACACAGAAAGAGAGAGAGAAAACATTTTTACTCAGGCACAAAGAATGACAAGCCCTCGCCTCCGGCTCCTGTTTCCGGCAGCTGCAACTAGTGGGAGAAAAATAATCTTAAAAGAATCACTGTCGGGAGATGGCGTGACATCACTTCTGGGAAGAAAAACAGAAGTGACATCAGTTGTCTGTAACAATTGCGAGACACTTTACGGTTCTACCATAGAGTTTGCTAGAGAGGCATGACATGACTTCTGGGTTTTCCCTGGAAGTGACATCATGCCATCACTAACAAGTTGCCCCATGTACCTGCCCCCACGTCTATCCAGTAGCAAAGTGCGTTGAAAGTGCATTATATAGTTCAGGGGTGTCTAACTCATTTGTTATGAGGGCCAAATTTGACATAAATGAGACCTTGTTGGGCCGAGCCATGTTGGGTGGGGCCATGTGTGTACCTATTTAAGATTAGGTAGCAGAGATATACATTTTATAAAGAACACAGACAACACAAATATATTTTTAAAAAAACTTAACACGTGCTTAAAATGCTAGCACTCATTGGTCTTAAAGATGCTTTCTTTGTATAGGGATCCAGGGAACTGGGCAAAGGAATCTCTGGCTCTTTCCTTCCTTCCTTAGAGCCCTCTAAGCTCTTTGAGGATTGGCTACATCAGGGGTGTGTGGCCCAGGGATGGAATTCTAGCAACAGCAACTCTGCATTTTAGGCCACGCCCCCCTGATGTAGCCAATTCTCCTGAAACTTACCGTAGGCCCTGTACTAAGAGCCCTGTCAGCTCCAGGACGATTGGCTACATCAGGGGCCTAATATGCAAAGGAGGTCCAGCTACAAAAAAAGCCCTGCAGAGATGTATGCTACCCATGATCCACCTTATATGAACAGGGCAACACACTTATTTATCATATATAGAGAGAAAGGAGGAGGAGGAGGGAGGGAGAGAGGGAGAGAGAGAGTTCATAACACATTATAGTGACCATGATTATTGGAAGAATCATGGGTAGCATGAGTTCTGCTATGTGCATGATGCGAACATGGTAAATAAATAGGGTTGCCAAGTCCAATTCAAGAAATATCTGGGAACTTAGGGGGTGGAGCCAGGAGACTTAGGGGGTGGAGCCAGGAGACATTAGGGGTGGAGCCAAGCTCAAGGCTGTGACAAGCATAATTGAACTCCAAAGGGCGTTCTGACCCTCACATTTAAAGGGACGTCACACCTTTCAATTCCTTCCTTCCTAAGGCAATAATGAAGGATAGGGGCACCTTCATTTGGGGCTCATAGAATTGGACCCCTGGTTCCAATCTTTTTGAAACTTGGGGGGTATTTTGGGGAGAGGCACTAGATGCTATACTGTAAATTTGGTGCCTCTATCCCAAAAAAACAGCCCCCCCCCCCAGAGCCCCAGATACCCGCGGATCAATTCTCCATGATTTTCTATGGGAATAAATCTCCATAGGGAATAATAGAGTTCCCAGCAGACATTTCCCTCCCCCGCTTTCTGGGGACCCTGATGCGGGGGGAGGGCCTCCAAACCGGGGGATCCCCTGCCCCCGCCTGGGGATTGGCAACCCTATAAATAAATGGGAACATGTACATGGTGGGAACGTCTGAAAAGGACTAATTCTGGAGAACAAGTGCCACCATATGGTATTCTTTGAAAAGACTAGACAAAACTGGTTTTGGGTAGACATACATGAAAGAGGGGAGAGTGTTCCACACGAAGCCAAGGAAATGTTCTTTAATTCCCCCGGAGAAAATGGCTGCTATGGACGGTGGACTATAGGGCACTGTACCATGCTGAGGTCCCTCCCCTCCTCAAGCCCTGCCTTCTCTAGGCTCCACCCCCAATTTCTCCAAGCATTACCCAACCCAGAGCTGGCCACCATATAATGTGACTCCAGGTGGTCTTTGGAGACCAGAGAGTATCAAAAGTGTGAGAGATACAGGGATGTTTTAGGTTGCTCCTGCATTGAGCAGGGGGTCGGCTTGTAAAGCCCCTTATGCAAAAGCCCTGCCAGAGAAAAGGAAGCTCCTCTCTGACATGTGGAAGTAGGGTTGCCAAGTCCAATTCAAGAAATATCTGGGGACTTTGGGGGTGGAGCCAGGAGACATTGAGGGTGGAGCCAGGAGCAAGGGTGTGACAAGCATCATTGAACTCCAAAGGGAGTCCTGGCCATCACATTTCAAGGGACCGCGCACCTTTTAAATGCCTTCCCTCCACAGGAAATAAAGAAGGATAGGGTCACCTTCTTTGGGGGAATCATAGAATTGGACCCCCTTGTCCAATCTTTTTGAAACTTGGAGGGTATTTTGAGGAGAGACACTGGATGCTATGCTGAAAGTTAGGTGCCTCTGCCTCAAAACATATCCCCCCCAACAGAACCCCAGATACCCGCAGATCAATTCTCCATTATACCCTATGGGAACCGGTCTCCATAGGGGAGAATGGAGTGCCCAATAGACATTTTCCTCCCCCCACCGCTTTCTGATGACGCTGAAGCAGGGGGAGGCTTTCAAACAGGGGGTTCCCCTGCCCCCACTTGGGGATTGGCAGCCAGTTTGGGTCAGCCATAGCTCTGGCAGAGGTTGTCCTTGAAAGGGCAGCTGCTGTGAGAGCCCTCTCCAGCCCCACCCACCTCACAGGGTGTCTGTTGTGGGGGAGGGAGATAAAGGAGATTGTGAGCCGCTCTGAGACTCTGTCCTTGAAAGGGCAGCTGCTGTGAGAGCCCTCTCCAGCCCCACCCACCTCACAGGGTGTCTGTTGTGGGGGAGGAAGGGAAAGGAGACTGTAGTCCGCTATGAGACTCTGTCCTTGAAAGAGCAGCTTCTGGGAGAGCTCTCTCAGCCCCATCCACCTCACAGGGTGTCTGTTGAGGGGGAGGAAGGGAAAGGAGATTGTAAGCTGCTCTGAGTCTCTGATTCAGAGTGAAGGGCGGGGTATAAATCTGCAATTCTTCTTCTTCTATGTGGAAGACAGTAACTCCTATTAGGAGGCTTTGGAGCTCGTCTTTGAAGAACTAGCTCGTGTTGTTTGCTCTGCCTGAAAGCTGAAGCTGGTCAAGGGTGACCTCATTTAGAGAGTCCATCTCCAAGCTGGAAGCTTTACGCAAATGAACAGGCGCCAGTAAGGTCTATAAAAAGCTATTAATTGAGCGTAAAAAGCTAGACCTACTAGAATCAAACTCTATGAAAAAGCAAAACATTGGTCCAGTCATCCTAGGTCTTTGAAAATTCTCTCTTGGAAGCCCCGTTCTGAGTTAGCAGACAGGCACATCAATTTAATCAGGGACTCTACAGGCAAAACCCATTCCGCTCCCTCTAAAATTCGCCAGATCTTTCCGGACTCCTTTCAAAACCTATATGCTTCTGAAAACCCAGACCCATCAGCCATACACACCTTTCTTTCCAAACATGACCTAGTCAAACATCCCGACCCGGTCCACAAATCTTTCTTGGATTCCCCCATTACATCCCTTGAAGTTCTGTCTGCCATCAAAAATACCAAAATTAACATAACTCCGGGCAGAGATGGATTTCAGGCTGAATTCTACAAAAAATTGTGCATAATATCCTTCTGCATTTTACTGACATCTGTAACCATACATTAAATTCCGGTACAATGCTGGACAGCTGGAAATTAGCAAAGATAGTACTCCTACTCAAAAAAGACAGGGACCTCTCAGATCCCAAATCGTTTCGCCCAGTTTCTCTCCTCAACTCTGACTATAAGCTCTTCACCTCCATCTTAACTTCTAGTCTGAACTCTATCATAGGCCACTACATTCACAAGAACCAGACCGGCTTTATCCCCCAAAGACAAATCACCGACAACATCCGCCAAACCTTAAATATCATTCAGTATGGCAAGTACCAACCTTATGAATCTTGTATCCTAGCCCTGGATGTTGAAAAAGCCTTCGACAAGATGGAACCCACATACCTCTCTACAGTCTTAAAAACTATAAGGGGTTCGGTCCAAAATTTCTATCTACCGTTGAAGCACTTTACTCTTCCCCGAAAGCGTGTCTTTACATTAATGGGACTTCAACTCCCGACTTTTCTCTTTCCCAGGGGACCTGTCAGGGATGCCCTCTATCTCCTTTGTTATTTGCTTTAGCCATTGAACCATTAGCAAACTTCATCCGGCAATCTCCCCCAATCTTAGGATTCAACATTAATAACACTGAATATAAAATCAGCTTGTTCGCAGGCGACGTGGTTCTCTATTTGAGGGACTCAATTTCTTCACTCCCAGCGTCGTCCTCTTTCTTTACAGAATTTACACAATGCTCAGGACTCTCTTTCAATTTGTCTAAGTCCCTGCTATTTCCCATTAATACCTCTCCTGTTACGCGAACTTCTCTGACAACTATCTACTCTTAATGTGGTCTTATCTAGGAATAGTAATTCCTTTAGAGCTCAAAGATCTTCTCAAGGTGAACTACACTGCCACATCCCATCAAATATCACCCACTCTACAATCTTGGAACTCTCTTGCCCTATTCCTGGATAGAACGTATAAACACAATGAAATCCTTTATTTTCCCAAAGTTTCTCCACTTATTTCGCACTCTCCCTATTAGCAGCCCCATAGCTATGTTCAAAAAATGGCAATCTCTACTAAACAACTTCATATGGAACAATAGATATTGAAGAAGATATTGGATTTATATCCCGCCCTCCACTCCAAAGAGTCTCAGAGCGGCTCACAATCTCCTTTACCTTCCTCCCCCACAACAGACACCCTGTGAAGTGGGTGAAGCTGAAGAGGACTCTCACAGCAGCTGCCCTTTCAAGGACAACCTCTGCCAGAGCTATGACTGACCCAAGGCCATTCCAGCAGGTGCAAGTGGAGGAGTGGGGAATCAAACCCGGTTCTCCCAGATAAGACTCCGCTTTGAAACAATTTGGTTTGAGATATTGCAATATTTAATTTCTCAAGGTGAAATCCCAAATGTAGTTAATAAATGGTATTTGTACTTATAATCAATATGGTAATTAATAACAGGGAAAATTTGAGTATTATATTATAATATACTGATTGAAAGATAAGCTATGTCACATACAGAGAATAATGCAACCTGATTTATTGTTATTGTTATTGTTTACAACTGTATTTGTTTGATTTGACTGTGTGTGTGTGTGTGTATATATATATATCATATTGTCAATCAATAAAAAAAATGTCCATTTGGAAATACCATTATCCACATTGCTCTTTTTTGGTTGCTCAGAAACAGGAAAATACCGTGATGTAGTAACGAAAACACTTCTACCAATTTATATACTTTTATATCAAACATAAATAAGTGATATTCAACCCACCATAGAAGAAGAAGAAGAGATTGGATTTATATCCCACCCTCCACTCTGAAGAGTCTCAGAGCAGCTCACAATCTCCTTTACCTTCCTCCCCCACAACAGACACCCTGCGAGGTGGGTGGGGCTGGAGAGGACTCTCCCAGCAGCTGCCCTTTCAAGGACAGAGTCTCAGAATGGCCTTCAATCTCCTCTCCCTTCCTCCCCCACAACAGACACCCTGTGAGGTGGGTGGGGCTGGAGAGGGCTCTCACAGCAGCTGCCCTTTCAAGGACAGAGTCTCAGAATGGCCTACAATCTCCTTTACCTTCCTCCCCAACAACAGACACCCTGTGAGGTGGGTGGGGCTGGAGAGGGCTCTCACAGCAGCTACCCTTTCAAGGACAGAGTCTCAGAACAGCCTACAATCTCCTTTACCTTCCTCCCCCACAACAGACACCCTGTGAGGTAGGTGGGGCTGAGAGATCTCCCCCAGAAGCTGCCCTTTCAAGGACAACCTCTGCCAGAGCTATGGCTGACCCAAGGCCATTCCAGCAGCTGCAAGTGGAGGAGTGGGGAATCAAACCCGGTTCTCCCAGATAAGAGTCCGCACACTTGACCACTACACCAAACTGGCTCTCAATAAACTTCCCAGAATACGTTTTGACACTATTAGAAGACCTAAAAGCAAAGGTGGGCTCGTCCTTCCTGACCTTTACCTATACTATAAAGCTGCAATACTCTCTTCCATGACTACTATACTATACTCTTGTTCGAGTCGACTATGGACTCACATTGAAGAGACATACATTGCTCCTTTTAAGTATTACGAATTCTTATGGCTAAAAATATCAGAAGGTCCCAGCTGGCTCATAATTAACCCATTCTTACAAGCCATACTAACTACCTGGGATGCGGTTCACCCGACTCTGGCCCCAGAGGGGTCTACCCCTTTCATCCTTCATGGGCCAAACATGGTTTCCACCAGCTCACCTGCCTTCCTCATTTCCTCTTTGGAGAACGGCATCTGCGGTCTTTCTCTTTCAACTTTTTTCTAAGAACAAACTTCTGACAAAAGCCCAATTAGAAGAAGAAGAAGAAGAAGAATTGCAGATTTATATCCCGCCCTTCTCCCTGAATCAGAGACTCAGAGCGGCTTACAATCTCCTATGTCTTCTCCCCTCACAACAGACACCCTGTGAGGTGGGTGAGGCTGGAGAGGGCTCTCCCAGCAGCTGCCCTTTCAAGGACAACCTCTGCCAGAGCTATGGCTGACCCAAGGCCATTCCAGCAGGTGCGAGTGGAGGAGTGGGGAATCAAACCTGGTTCTCCCAGATAAGAGTCCGCACACTCAACCACTACACCAAACTGGTAACAAATGTTACACTCCCCTGGTTTGAATATCTGCAAATCTGTCACTTCCTGAATGATCCACATTTCCAAAAGGTATCCTTAAGACCTCAAACCGATTTTGAACACTCAGTCCTACACTCATCCCTAAAGCCCAAAAGACTTATCTCTAAGATGTATTGTATTCTTTTAATGCAACGTTGTACTACCCTACCCTCCTATTGCTCTAGATGACACCAAGAAAGTAAGATCAATTTAACACCAACCCAGTGGGAAAACATATGGGACTGTGAAGCTTTCTGCACAAATCCGATCAACATATTTCAGCAGAATTATAAAATAATATCCAGGTGGTACCGTACTCCCCAACATTTCACCCGAATTGATCCCCATTACTCTCTGAAGTGCTAGCGGCAATGTAGCCTCTCATATACATTGTTGGTGGGAGTGCCCAGTAGTTAACTCATTTTGGCAAACGGTCATTACTAAGACGGAGGCTATCTCTGGTATTACCGTCTCTGGGCAAATAGAGGTCATCCTTCTTAACAACTGGCAAAAGGTCAAGGCATCTCCCTCTAAAATATCTTTACTCATTTCCCTTATAACGGCAGCTAAAGCTATCATAGCCCCGAACTGGAAATCTCAACACAAACTGTCTATTGACAGTTGGCTTGTCAAAATGTGGGAATATATTACAATGGACAAAATCACAGCCAATATAGACAGTAATGATTCCTTGAAAGCGGCTCAGAAGTTTATCGCTAAGTGGTATCCCATTTTAGATGAAATAGAGGTTGATCTCGTTCTTTCTTCCTCATTTAACCAGCGTGCCATTCTTAAACAAATTATTCTAGCCTGACAACGGTTCACAATATGCCTTGTTAAACCCCCCCCCCAAGTATTCTATGAGTTTGTGTTAAGTTATTATATTGTACTATTCTGCCTATCTTATAATATACCAAAGTTTTAAGTTATTTTTGTATAATAGCGCTTTATTTGTATGAACAATTCTCAAGTGTGCAAGATGTAAGTCTATAAAAAAAATAAAATTAAATTGTTTGTGAAAAAAAAAAGGTGACCTCATTTATGAGCATTGGAAAGGACACGTTTCTTGTCTTTTGCTTCTTCCTCCTCTTCTTGGGCCATACCAAGGAGCAAAAAAAAAAAGACAAAAATACAAAGCCTAAGAAAATGAAAGCAGACAGACTTTCCAGCCCTGAGCAAATTAACTAAAGCCAGTTGGCTTGTAGAATAAATAAAACTTCAATTGATCGCACAGCTCGTCTCTTGCAAACTGTGTGACGGGTGCTTTCTTGAAAATTCTGCTGTGTGTGCTTGCATGCATGTGCTTCCTGTTGGAATATTTGGTTAACATAGTAAAGTTTTGCCCAGTCATAGAAGTGTGATACTGAACACAGTAAATAACTCTCTCAATATGTATATTGCAAAAAAAGGGTAAACTTACATTGATTCAGAGAGCCAGTTTGGTGTAGTGGTTAAGTGTGCAGACTCTTATCTGGGAGAACCGGGTTTGATTCCCCCCTCCTCCACTTGCACCTGCTGGAATGGCCTTGGGTCAGCCATAGCTCTGGCAGAGGTTGTCCTTGAAAGAGCAGCTGCTGTGAGAGCCCTCTCCAGCCCCACCCACCTCACAGGATGTCTGTTGTGGGGGAGGAAGGTAAAGGAGATTGTGAGCCACTCTGAGACTCTTTGGAGTGGAGGGTGGGATATAAATCCAATATCTTCTTCTTCATGTAGATCCAGTTCACATTCAGGTTGCGGTCAAAAGAAGAGGAAGAAGCCCAATCCAAAGAGTACTTTCCCTATCATAAATGGTCAGTTTGCCCAACAGTGGGTGTTTTTACACTGACAGTTTGTGACTTTCTATCACTGCATTGGAAACTCACCTTTTACATTACCTAACGTTCTCTCAACTGTTTTGCATCATTGCTGCCCGAAGCATCTACATTTGTTTTGGTGAGATGAGTTCTGGCGCTGCTGCTGCAACATTTTTCTCAAAACTAGTTTTGATCCGGTCATTTCTCTACAGGCGTTTCAAACTTGTATTTTAGAAGTTTTCATGCGTTCTAAAAGACTTCTCCAAAAGTCACAAGGTGCAGTAATTTGCATGAGAACTGACAGCACTTGAAATTTTTACATATCATTGCTTGCCTCTTCTTGTAATTTAAATTTGTATTGTTTTTGCAGAGTTGACACGATTTCCAAGCAATCGTATACATTTAACTAAGCACTATACATTTAACTAAGCACTATACACGATTTCCAAGCGATCGTATACATTTAACTAAGCCCTCTGATCAGAGACCACCCCCCTCCTCCAAATTGAAATGCTTTCAGCAGGAAATATAGAAGTTTGGCTACGCAAAATGAACAGAGCAAATCCACCAATGTAAAAGGAAAATAATTAAAGCAGAACAGTGGCAGGCGATCTGAAGACTCTAAAACTCTGGATCAAACTGAATGTAAAAACACCCATTATGTGTGTGGGTGGATGAGGGCATTGTATCCACAGGAGAGACCTGCAGAGACAAGCATCTCCATGGAAGGCCATGTGAAGTAAGTGAGAGGACAAAGGGAGAGAGAGAAGGGGAGGGAGGGTCAGAGGGCAGCTCCCAGGTTAAGACAAAGAGGCATCTAATTCAAGGAAAGAACACCTATACACACTTAGAGTGATGTAGCACACCTCCCCTCCTTTTCGGGCATGCTGGGTTACTCACTCCAACATTTCCTTCTATTTTTAATTAGCTTGTTTATTTTACTTCATTTATACCACATCTTTTCTTCAATGGGGACCCAAAGTGGCTTGCAATATTCTTTGCTCCTCAATTTTTTTTATCCTCACAACCACCCTGTAAGGTAGGTTGGGCTGAGAGTGTGTATGACTGGTCCAAGGTAGGGCTACCAGGCCCGCACCCAACCCGCCGGCAGGGAGCAAACCGCCAGGGCGAATCCCAGCCCCTGAAGAGCCCCATCAGCACATGCCATCCCCAGCTCAATGACATCATCTGGAAGTCATGTCATCGCACCAGGGGTGTCACACTCGGGATGCTCTAGGACTGGTGATAAAACTCTATGATACCATAGAGTTTTTACCGTGATTCCTAGAGCGTTACACTGGAAATGCTCTAGGGTTCACAGTAAAACTCTATGGGACCATAGAGTTGGTATCATAGAGTTTTTAGTGCAAGTCCTAGAGCATCCCCGGCATGATGACGCCACTTCCGGATGACATCATTGCACCACACTTGCAGAGCACACCAGAGGAACAAGTTCCCCACTGCAGCGGTGGTAGGGTTGCCAAGTCCAATTTCGGAAATATCTGGGGACTTTGGGGGTGGAGCCAGGAGACTTTGGGGGTGGAGCCAGGAGACACTGGGGTGGAGCTAGGGGGAGGGGGGGACGGCTGCCGCCGCCGCCTGTTCTCCGCTCACCGTAGCTGCTCCTCCGAGATGGGCTCAGGCTGAGCCCATCTCGGAGGAGCAGCTAAAATGAAGCCGAGAAGAGGCGGCCCTGCTCTTCCGGCAGTTTCTGCAGGAAACACCGCTGAGCAACTGGGCCTCCGAGGAGGGTGTGGGGCCGCAGAAGCCGCCCGCCCCGTCTCAGGGAAGCCGCGAAGGCAGCAGAGAAGGGAGGGCGGCAAGGACAACCCACCGGGCCTCGGCAGCTCCATCCCCCCGGCCTCCCTCCCTCCCGTGCCGCGGCGGGGCAGGGCAGGGCGCTTACTCACCTGGGGTTGCTGGGACTTGGGGGGGCGGCGGCTGTGCTGCTAGAGGCAGCTGACCACGTGGTCGGTGTAAAGGACGGGCTTGAGGGTGCGCAAGCGCTACGGGCGCAATGGGCGGGGCGTGGAGACCTTCTGCTACGGCTGGCAGCAGCGCTCGCGCACCCTCAAGCCCGTCCTTTACACTGACCGCGTGGTCAGCCGCCTCCAGCAGCACAGCAGCAGATGAGGAGCACATGGAGTGCGAGCGCAGGCGGCCCCCTCAACCCCCGCTGGTGATGCTGTTCACCCCCAGCATCCTCCCCAGCAGCCCCCCACGCCGCCAGCAGCAGCATCAGCAGGAGGACGCCGCTTCTCCCCCCGCTTCCGTTTTTTGGGGGAGCGGGGGAAGAGGCTCAGAAACCTGGGGTCCCCCGCTAGAGCGGGAGGGTTGGGACCCCTAAGCGGTGGAGGGACTTTGCAACCCTAGTCCAAGGTCACCCAGCAAGTTTCCACAGAAGAGTAGTGCTTTGATACTCTAACCCAGGGGTCCCCAACATGTTGTCCATAGATGTCATGGCACCCACTGACACCTTTGCTGATGCCCATTAAATGTTTGTAGAAAGTGGGAGGAGCCAGGTAGAGCTTTTGCCCACCAAGCCTCCTGATTAGCCATTGGATATTTGATTGGCTACAGAGGTTTTTTAAAATGTTGCTTTGGCAGCAGATGCTACCACAGCACAAGGGTCTTCACTGGGCAACTGAAGGTAAGCTGTGGCAGCCATTTTGCGACCGGGTCCGCTTCCTTTGTCTTTTTGTGGCAGCCAGTTTGGTGAGAGCCAGTTTGGTATGGTGTTTAAGAGTTGTGGACTCTAAGCTGGAGAGCTGGTTTTAATTGCCCACTCCACTTGAAGCCAACAATAAAATCACAACCAATTAAAATTTCACAACATTCATACATCAAAATTTAAAATTCAGTAGTTAAAACCAACCAGTGCTAACATCATTTAGTGTTATTTCACTTCCGATGGCTTCAGTATTTCTTAAACTTTCTCCTAAACTCTCTCTAAACTAAATGTCAGATGTTTGAGAGCTGCAAGACAGGAAGGAAGGAAGGAAGGAAGGAAGGAAGGAAGGAAGGAAGGAAGGAAGGAAGGAAGGAAGGAAGGAAGGAAGGAAGGGAGGGAGGGAGGGAGGGAGGGAGGGAGGGAGGGAGGGAGGGAGGGAGGAAGGAAGGAAGGAAGGAAGGAAGGAAGGAAGGAAGGAAGGAAGGAAGGAAGGAAGGAAGGAAGGAAGGAAGGAAGGAAGGAAGGAAGGAAGGAAGGAAGGAAGGAAGGAAGGAAGGAAGGAAGGGAGGGAGGGAGGGAGGGAGGGAAATAGCTGGGGGAATGGGGAGGGAGAGATGGAAAGAAAGGAACTTTAACTTTAAATGCATTCTCCAAGCCACCAACTGGCTTGACTTGAAGTGATTCAAAGAAACAAATGCCTTCTCCTAGTCAGCCATCAGGGTGGTAGAGGCTTCTAGAGCCACACAATGTGTGTGAAAGAGCCACATGTGACTCCCGAGTCGCAGTTTGGCAACCTCTGTGCTACACCCTCTTACTACCATTCTACACCTAGAACCTATTGAGCTCTGAAGTGGGGGGGAGGGGCTTTCTGGCCCTGCCTCTCTATGATGCCATGACACCCCCCCCCCGTGCTTTCCATTGCTCACATTTCTCCGTTTCTGCTTTTTAAATACGTTTCCATCTTCGTCGCCAAGGCATACAAATATGAGCTCAGCTTCCAACGAGGACCAAGCTGGAAAGGAGACATGCTGTTTTGTTGTTCTTTGCAGACACCCGTTTCAAAGAGAAAGAGGTGTTGCGGCGTAAAGGCCAAGAACATGCCGGCCAACTGTCGTACATATACTTTTGCTGGCAGGAGAAACGATTTAGTTCTGCTACAAAACACTTGCTATCGATGAAACCAATAAGTCCAATTGTATTGATTTTTTTTTTTTTAGTCAGAACATGAAGTCAGTAAATATGACCGACGTGTTCCCAGTTTTAGGCATTTCTCTGTTAAATGCTATAAAGAAGAGATAATGATGTATCCAAGGTAAGGGAAAGCTTTGGCAGCCAGGATAGAACGCCTCAAGGCCAGAGCAAACATTATTTCTCTTCTGATCCCTTTCACAGCTGTAGAAGTATGGAATACTTGGGGCTTTTTTGTAGCAGGAACTTCTTTGCATATTAGGCCACACACCCCTGATGGAGCCAATCCTCCTGGAGCTTACAGTAGGCCCTGTAAGAAGAGCCCTGTAAGCTCTTGTGGGATTGGCTCCATCAGGGGTGTGTGGCCTAATATGCAAAGGAGTTCCTGCTACAACAAAAAGCCCTGGGAATATTTAATGCACAGGTCACCTCATCTCAGGATTTATTTTCAGGATTTCTAATTCTCCTCAGTGCTTTTGTTGTAGCAGGAACTCCTTTGCATATTAGGCCACACACCCCTGATGGAGCCAATCCTCCTGGAGCTTACAGTACGCCTTGTAAGAAAATATCTGGGGACTTTGGGGGTGGAGCCAGAGACTTTGGGGGTGGAGCCAGGAGTAAGGTTGTGACAAGCATAATTGGACTCCAAAGGGTGTTCTGGCCATCACATTTAAAAGGACTGCACACCTTTTAAATGCCTTCCCTCCATTGGAAATAATGAAGGATGGGGGCACCTTCTTTGGGAGCTCATGGAATTTGACCCCTTGGTCCAATCCTTTTGAAACTCAGAGGGTATTTTGGGGAGAGGAACTGGATACGATGCTGCAAATATGGTGCCTCTGCCTCAAAAAACAGCCCCCCCCCCGAGCCCCTAAAACCTCCAGATCAATTCCTCATTATACCCTATGGGAATCGATCTCCCATAAGGAATAATGAAGTGCTCAGCAGACGTTTCCCTCCCCCTCCACCCCGTTTCTGGTGACTCTGAAGTGACAGATTGGCGTCTCTACTCACGAGTTGCTGCCAACTTCTTCAAAGTAACACAGACACCCCATCCCAAGAGGAAGCCTTTCAATCGGAGACTGAAGCCTCCAAAGGCACATGGCCCTCTGGGGGCGGGGCTTCCTCCCTCTGGTCAGCTGACTGGGGGCAGGAAGGAGTCTGGGAAAGCGGAAGAACCCCCCACTGGGACCTGGGGATTAGCAAGCCTAAGGCAACGGCCAATCACCTCTGTCCCTCTCTTGTTGCCTTGAAAACCTTCTGGAGTTGCCATTTGTCAGCAGCCACATGACAGCCCTTCCCACCCCCAGAGAGATACAGCTCTCGCGGGGAGTTGCTGAGGGGCGAGCTCTTGAAACAGTATAACCCAGACAAGAAGAGAACCTGATCTGAAATTCAGCTGGCCCACACAAAGGGCTATTAAATTGTGTAAATGTGATGAAAGGGAAGTGACATTTTAATTCTCCGCTCCGGCGATATGTCTTACAATGATTGGAACGAAGCAGAATTGGTCTAGCGCTTCATCACAGGGAGGCCCCTGAAGGAAGAAGTCCCGTTTTTCCTATCATTCCTTCATCTGTTTCTCGGCTGCCTGTCTCCCCCCTTTCCCCTCCCCCTCCCCACCAGCCACGCAAGCTGCTCTTTTAATCCCGGGCTTCCTCTCATCGGCTCTGACAACAATAACCAGGGGTCGTTTTGTAGAAAAATAGGTGGTGGAGCACATTAACATAACTCAGCATACGCTGGGCCCCCAGCTGCCAAAAGCAACCTGACGCAAGAAAGGAGAGCCATGGGCAAGCGAGGCCTGCTTGGGCTGGCTAGAGATCCAGCCAGCCCAAGCAGGCCTCGCTCGCCTGGGGCTTTCCTTGGCTGCCACCGGCCCCCCCAGTCAGAAGGCCAGCAAGCCACCCGCCACCCCAAATTGCATAAGAAGTGGAGAAAGGGTGGTGTGGGCTTCTCCAAGGGTTAGTGAGGGCTGCTGGGGGCGTGGCAAGCCCCTGGTGTCTGGCTGGCTGCCTGCTCTCCTAATCTAGGGATTGTTATGCAGCTGCACCTACTATTCCATGGATAAGGTAGGTGAGGAGGAAGAGGGGGAGCCCTCAGAAAGGTCTAGGAGCTGTGCTCCTGTGAGCTCCTGCTGAATTCAGGGCCTGACAATAACCATGCAAGCATCCAATGGCAATAGCTGCTGGGGCTTACAATGAAGAAGAAGACCATAGATTTATACCCCGTCCTTCTCTCTGAATCAGAGTCTCAGAGCAGCTCACAATCTCCTTTATCTTCTCCCCCCACAACAGACACCCTGTGAGGTAGGTGAGGCTGAGAGGGCTCTCACAGCAGCTGCCCGTTCAAATACAACCTCTGCCAAAGCTATGGCTGACCCAAGGCCATTCCAGCAGCTGCAAGTGGAGGAGTGGGGGAATCAAACCCGGTTCTCCCAGATAAGAGTCCACACACTTCACCACTACACCAAACTGGCTCTGAGGCTATGAGGCAATATGAAAACACAGCTAATGCCAGTGGACCAATCCCTTGTCGCCGGTGTTCCCTCTAAGCTGAGTGAGTGTGAGCTAGGTCACAGGTTTTTTAGCCTCCGGCTCACACTTTTTTGTCTTAGCGCCGAAAAAAAATGGCCCCAGAGCAAACTAATTTATGCAGCAGTCAAATTGCCTGCTCGCAATTTTAATGCGAGTAGCTCACAAAGTAGAATTTCTGCACACAAGACTCCACAGCTTAGAGCAGGGGTGTCAAACTCATTTGTTATGAGGGCCGGATCTGACATAAATGAGATCTTGTTGGGCCGGGCTGGTCTAAGTTGGGCCGGGCCATGTGTGTACCTATTTAAGATCATGTAGCAGAGATATAAACTTTTAAAAAGACACACACATGACTAAAAATTTTTTTAAAAAATTTTTTTAAATAAAACACGCTTAAAACATTAGCACTGGTTGGTCTCAAAGGTGCTTTCTTTGTATCTCTCCCCTGGGATCCAGGGAACTGGGCAAAGGAAGCTCTGGCTCTTTCCCTCCCTCCCCAGAGGACCAGGAGGAGCCTCAACCAATGGAGATAATCAAGGTTTTGCTCT
Organism: Heteronotia binoei; assembly: GCF_032191835.1. Lineage (NCBI taxonomy): Eukaryota > Metazoa > Chordata > Lepidosauria > Squamata > Gekkonidae > Heteronotia > Heteronotia binoei. The sequence goes on along the minus strand of NC_083226.1, from coordinate 18,082,755 downwards.
GTAGCTCCTGTGCGATTGAGCAAGCCTTGCAAGCAAGCTGAGATGCAGAAGGAAGCAAGAGAGAGGGAGAAGGAAGCAGACAAGAGCCAGTTGCTCGGGGGGCCTGATAGGAGTCCTCTGGGGGCCTGATTCGGCCCTTGGGCTGCATGTTTGACACCCCTGGCTTAGAGGGAACATTGCTTGTCACTAGTAGGAGGAGTATTCAGCCGGCGTTTAGCATGACTGGGAATTATCGGTGCTATTTGTGCTGCTTATCAGCCTCAACCCCTAAGCATTAGATTCAAAGTGGCTGGAGATAAAATCATAAAATCAGTCAAACAGAACATGATAATCAGCAAAAGCAGCAGACAATATAATGCAGGGGTCTCCACCCTGGCAGTCATGGGTGCCTGCCACCACCTTTCCTGTTGCCCACCACCAAGCACTTCTAGAAAATGGGGGGAGGGGGGGCAGGGCTCTTTTGATCAGCAGGGCTCCTGATTGGCCTCGGGAGATTTTTGTTTTTCCCCAAATTAAACGTTTTATTCAATTTCAGTGCTAGGAAAGGGGAAAGGAAAGATTCTACAGGAAATTATGGGGAATCGGGGTTGGAGGAAGAGGACAAATGCCTCCCTTGGTTACATTTCTTTCTCGTTACCTATGCATCTGGTTCAATCACCACGCCATCTGTATATCATTTACAATTGGTATTTTCTATTTTATCTCTTATAATATTCTACCTCTCTATAATTCTTACTTCGGCTTGCAAATACACATCTCTTATAATTGCTTCATCTTGTTCAGTATATTATACAGTACTCCCTCCTTATCTTATATAATCTTCATATACACCTATGTTGCTGCTCAGTTGTTTCAATTCCAACACCTCTGCTACACCCGACCAATCATACAGCAGTTGCCAGATCTTCTTATTGTCTTGTATATTTCCTTCTCGCAATTTTGCAGAAAGCAAGTGCAAGTCCATTTCTGCTGTCTCTAAAAGTTTCTGAACAAAGTCCTCTTGTATTTTTTTGCATTTCCCACTGTTTTGCGTCTGTTATTCTCGCTGCGGTTACTGCATGGATCAAAAATTTAATTATTGGTTTGGGAAGCGAATCTTGGAGATCTGACATGCTGTGCAGTGGTTGCTTTTTAAAGTTGCTTCAGCAGGCTGCGGAACACTGCAGCACAAGGGTCTTCGCCATGTCACCGAACGTAAGCTTTCGAGCTGTGGTGCTGGAGAAGAATCTTGAGAGTCCCTTGGACTGCAAGAAGATCAAATCAGTCAGTCCTAAGGGAAATCAACCCAGACTGTTCCCTGGAAGGTCAGATGCTGAAGCTGAAGCTCAAATACTTTGGCCACCAAATGAGAAGGAAGCACTCCCTGGAGAAGATCCTGATGCTGGGAAAGACAGAAGGCAAAAGAAGAAGGGGACGGCAAAAGATGAGACAGCTGGACAGCATTACTGATGTAACAAACACGAATTTGAGCAGACTTCGGAGGATGGTGGAAGGTGGTGTTCATGGAGCCACCATAAGGATGGCCAAGTGCAGAAGAATAGATGCTTTCGAGCTGTGGTGCTGGAGAAGAATCTTGAGAGTCCCTTGGACTGCAAGAAGATCCAGTCAGTCCTAAGGGAAATCAACTCAGACTATTCTCTGGAAGGTCAGATGCTGAAGCTGAAGCTCAAATACTTTGGCCACCTAATGAGATGGGAGCACAACCTGGAGAAGATCCTGATGCTGGGAAAGACAGAAAGCAAAAGAAGAAGGGGATGTCAAAAGATGAGATGGTTGGACAGCGTTACTGATGTAACAAACACGAATTTGAGCAGGACTTCGGAGGATGGTGGAAGGCGGTGTTCATGGAGCCACCATAAGGACGCCCAAGCGCAGAAGAATTGATGCTTTCGAGCTGTGGTGCTGGAGAAGAATCTTGAGAGTCCCTTGGACTGCAAGAAGATCCAATCAGTCAGTCCTAAAGGAAATCAACCTAGACTGTTCCCTGGAAGGTCAGATGTTGAAGCAAGAAAATATTTTTAAATGATGCAAGAAAATATTTTTAAATGATACAGTAATTTCAAAAGGCAGCTTGTTAAGCAGACCTTCTGGTTGAAATGGTGAAGGGCAATGTTCCCCCTAAGCCAGGGGTGTCAAACATGCGGCCCATGGGCTGGATCAGGCCCTTGAAAGGCTCTTATCAGGCCCATGAGCAACTCACTGTCGTCTGCTTCCTCTAAAGCTACCCTACCTCAGCATGGGCAGGGTATCTTCTGGCTCATGTGATCTCAACAAAAAAGGGTTCTGAACAGGGCACCCTGTGCTAGGAGTCTTTGCTCGGTGCAAGGAATTGTGTTACAGTGTATTGTGTCAGATAGGATTCATATCTGCACAACGATGAGCCATTTGCCACTACAAAGGAAGAGCTATCTTTTAGGCATGTTCCTACTGCAGTCTTATAGACAACACCTGAAACAAACCACTGCGTTACTTAAATATTGCAAATGAATACCCCACAAATGTTGTTGTTATTGTTCAGTCACACAGACGAGTCCGACTCTTTGCAACCTCATGGACAAAGTCACGCCAGGCCCTCCTGTCTTCCACCATCCTCCAAAATCTGCTCAAATTCATGTTTGTTACATCAGCCACCTCATCTTTTGCTGTCCCCCTCTTCTTTTGCTTGTCTTTCCCAGCATTAGGATCTTCTCCAGTGAGTGTTCCCTTCTCATTTGGTGTCCAAACTATTTGAGCTTCAGCTTCAGCATCTGACCTTCCTGGGAACAGTCTGGGTTGATTTCCCTTAGGACTGACTGACATGATTGGATCTTCTTGCAGTCCAAGGGGCTCTCAAGATTCTTCTCCAGCACCACAGCACGAAAGCACGTTATTACAGCAGAGGGAACTGGAAACTCTCCATATACTCAATATTACTAATATCTTATTCATATATTCTCACTCATATCTCATAAACCAAAATTCTTTCAAACGTCCATGAATACAGCACAGTTCAAAATACAAATTAAGCTCCAATTGCTGAGAAGGTACCACAGTCCACTGTATAATTCCTTTTGTTGGTTAGACATGGACAGTACCAATAAATGTGCTACTTCTTGCTTGGGTAGCAGTCCGAAATCCAACAGGTGCGGTGACACGGGTCCAAGGTTCAATCCGTGTTTCATTCACCCTTATACTGGACGCTCTTCTTATGTTCTGAAACCCGTGCTAAGGCAAAAGCTCACATGACACGTTATGGCTCTTCAGTTTGCACGAATGGTTCTCCTCTTATAGACTGCCGTCCTTAAGCACACAGAAGTTAGAGCGATCACACCAAAGAGAGCAGTTAAATAGACTCAACCTAGATAGGCGAGCAAGTGGAATTCCCTTAGGCGCTGAAATCCAAACACCTTTTCGTAGGGGCTTTAGCCTAGGTGATTTACTACTAATTTAATTATCGGTTTGATATTAAGCAGATGTAGCAGTTACCTGGGTATGCCACAGTTTTCGAATTTTGGATCCTATTTGTTTTTTGGGTTTTGTTTTTTTTTTTTTAAAAAAGGTCATGTTAATGCTGTTAGCAGATGGATGCACGTTATTACAGTAGAGGGAACTGGAAACTCTCCATATACCCAACAATAAATATTTCTCTGACATTTATTACCCACACTTGAATTCAGGTGCTAAAACACTTGGACCGGAGTCATAGTTGCAATAGCGGGTGCGGGGGGGGGAGTAGATATTGTTCCTAATAATTTATCATGCAAGGACGGAGATCAAACCCAGCAGGGAAGCAAGGGCCATCCGTCAACAGAGGTTTCTGGAACCTTGAATCACATTCGCCAAAAATGTCGGCCTGCTTCTAAGCTTGCCCCCCTCCCCGAGATTCCGCCATATTCGGCCAATTTAACAGATCACATCTCAGGAGTTGTAAAAGATTCTGTTTTAAAAGCTGGCATAAGTCTGCATTTGCGGTCGTGCACCTAACTCCGAAATCGCCAGCTGCCCGGGATTGTAAACTCACAATCGGTTGCTTGTGGCTTGCAATCGCCCAGAGGGAGGTGCGGGGATTATGTTAACCAGGAGATAATAACCCTTATAAAATCCCTCCAATAAAATAAACTCAAGGTGCGTGTGTCGCAGTGGATTACCGGCCTTGTCTTTTCAATTTTGAAAAAAGATATTTTTTCAGTCTACTGGATACAGTGGGGTTGAGCTGCGTAACGGTATGTCACTGGTTCTCATCACCTCCAGATCACCAGTGTTAGGGATATTTTTCATGGGTTTTTTAAAAATCACATTTCCTGCGGTGCAACCTACTTCTAAAGTAAACAGACACCATTTTTATCGACTGTAGGAGTCACAGGAGGCAGAATGGGATTTCGCACTAGCTTTGCATGTGATACAGGAGTCTCAGAGCCAGGGGTCGTTTTGTAGAAAAATAGGTGATGGAGATCATTAGCATAACTCATTAGCATAAGCCATCCACCACCACCAAAAGCAACATGACGCAAGAAAGGAGAGCCCTGGGTGAGTGAGGCCTTCTTGGGCTGGCTAGAGATCCAGCCAGACCAAGAAGACCTCGCTCTCCTGGGGCTGTCCAGAGCACCGCCCCCCCCAGTCAAAAGGCCAGCAAGCCACCTGCTGCCCAGAATCACATAAGTGGAGAAACGGTGACGTGGACTTCTCCGGGAGTTAATAAGGGCTGCTAGGGGTGTGGCAAAGCTCCTGGTGGTTGGCTGGCTGCCTGCTCTTCTAATTCAGGGATTGTTATCCAGCTGCACCTACTATTCAATGGACAAGGTAGGTGGGGAGGAAGAGGGGGAATCCTCAGAAAGGTGCTGTGCTCCTGTGAGCTCCTGCTGAATTCAAGGCCTGCTCAGAATGTTCTGAAAAGGCAAAGGTAGTCCACTTTGAAAACACTGAGTCATTATCGACCCATGGGGTGACATCACATCATAACGTTTTCTTGGCAGACTTTTTACAGGGTGGTTTGTCATTGCCTTCCCCAGTCATCTACACTTGACCCCCAGCAAGCTGGGTACCCATTTTATCAACCTCACAAGGATGGAAGGCTGAGTTGACTTTGAGTCGGCTACTTGAACCCAGCTTCTCCTGGGATCAAGCTCAGGTCATGAGCAGAGCTTGGACTGCAGTGCTGCAGCTTATCACTCTGCACCATGGTGCTCCTCAGAATGTTCTTCAGGGGCAATAATATGGTACCGTGTACCTGTTTTAGGACACAGGATGAATCCTGGAGGGGTAAATCCAACCCTTTTCCTACCATGCCACTCAGCAAAGTTTTCTTATTCATTTATTACAGTGTTCCTATTCCACCTTTCCTTTTGGCTTGAGTTGAAAACCTTCCTCCAATCAAGGGAGCCTCTGTCCAACTTGAAGCTCTTTGGTTGGAGGACAAACTACTTAAGTTGGAGGAAGCCTCCTTAGGTTAATGGAAGGCTACTTAGAAGAGTACTTAGAAGATCAAGAGCCCCCTGGCGCAGAGTGGTAAAGCTGCAGTACTGCAGTCGGAGCCCTCTGCTCACAACCTGAGTTCGATCCCAGCGAAAGCTGGTTTCAGGTAGCTGGCTCCAGGTTGACTCAGCCTTCCATCCTTCCAAGGTCGGAAAAATGAGTACCCAGCTTGCTGGGGGGAAAGTGTAGATGATTGGGGAAGGCAATGGCAAACCACCCCGTAAAAAGTCTGCCGTGAAAACGTTGTGAAAGCAACGTCACCCCAGAGTCAAAAATGACTGGTGCTTGCACAGGGGACTACCTTTACCTTTTTACTTAGAACAGGGGTGGCCAACGGTAGCTCTCCAGATGTTTTCATGGGAAGGCGCCGCTCATCCGCTTTCATCCCAAAAGCGGCCGGGTGCCCCTAAAACGCCGCGTTCTTCAGAGAGCGTGATGCTTTAGCAGCGCTCCGCCACTTTCAGATTGAGCGCTTTTGTTTTGTTTTTGTTTTTATTTTTTTGAAGTCTCCTTCTAGCATTGTCAGGTTGTAAAGTGCACACAAACATATTGTATCTTTCTGTGCAAAGAAAGCATTACGAGTTTTAGTAAAGGTGCCTGTGTAATACGTGTTCATGTCTTGTGGCTCTCAAACATCTGGCATTTATTCTAGGCGGCGCTTACATTAAGCCAGTTTGGCCACCCCTGCTCTAGTACTAAGCCATGGCCCCACCACATGGTATATTGAACTTCCGGTCCCAGCAGCTAGTTACTTATCTAATGGATACCTCAAGTTGTGCGGAATCTACCTGCAAAGGTACTGGGGGGTCTTCCGCCCCTTACCCCACCTGACCAGCTCTGCTTCAGTTGCTATTGGAATGTACCCTTAGAAATGGATTAATAATAATAATAATACTTTTTATTGGTGTTGTGTCCTAGGTTCAAATGGAGAACTGTTACTTTTGGAGGGAACTGTTACTTTTGGAGGGAAGCTGAACAAGCCAAGCTTGTACTCCACACCAGGGTTCCAGAGAAGGCCTAAGCGTGCCCAATCAGGGGAAGGATTGAAACATAAGTAGCCAATCAACATCTAGGCTCATACTGTACCCTGATAGGCCCTTAGGCCTCTGTAAATAGCCAATCCATGTACATAGTTAAGGTCCAATCAGAAGGGGGCAAGAATTGTATAAAAGGAGCGGGAGGTTTGAATAGAGTTCAGTTTGTGTTGGTGTTCCTGAAGTAAAGCTTGCTGAAATCACTCTCTGACTCTGGTCTCTTACTGCGCCGACCCCAGTACTTTACAATTTGTATCCCGCCCTCCCCGCCAGGGCAGGCTCAGGGCGGTTCACAACATAGGAATGTAATATACAATAAAACCATACATAGTAATTACAATTACAATTATAAAATCATCATTAAATCATTAACAACTTGTATTAAAATTAACATTGTGGTGCTATAACTTAGGTCTTTAATAAAATTCAGTGGCTAAAACATGTCCAGCGAAACTTTCTTGGCTCGGGATTAGGTGAAGGCTATTTTGAAGAGGTAGGTCTTACAGGCCTATGGTCTCAATTGGTCTAAACATAGCAGGGCCCGTACCTCCTCCGGGAGTTGATTCCACAGCAGTGGAGCTGCAATGGAGAAGGCCTGATCCCGGGTGGTCTTCAATATGGCCTCCCTGGGCCCAGGGATGTTCAGCTGGTCCTTTCCAGCTGACCTCAGCGCTCTCTGGGGCTCATATGGGGAGCCCCATAATCATAATCAAGATGCAACCTGAATGATGCTCATTTGTAGGGTGATACCAGACAGGCGTTTAAAGCCGCCCGGGAGACGGGAGGCAGGCAGACCCAAAAAGCGTGTCCACATGCACCCATCTGCCTACCATCCCCGTCCCACCCTGGTCCCGTCCCAGGCTTGCCATGAGCCAGCTCAAAAAGGCACCACTTTCAAAGTGGTACCTTTTTGCTGGGGCGCCTTTCCAGAGTCCGGGCGCCCACAGCCCGCCCCTTTTCTGCATGCCGTTGGAAAGCTCTGGGACACTCCATTTTCGGCTGACTCTCTTTGGGATGACTTGAAGCCAACCCAAACTGGCCGTCTGGTATCACCCGTAAAGTATCATAAATGCTTCAAATTGCAACAGCATTCTTTCTGATATTTGGAACCATTGCTATGTTTCTTCATTACTGTGCAGTACAATAGTATCTGCTTTGTTAATATGCACATTCTCACAGGACCCAATTGAGTTCTACTCCCCCTCTTCCTTGCTGTGCAACTGCTCCGCTCCTCAGACAATTGTTGAAATAGACAATTAGCTTGTTCCCAAATCATATACCTCAGTCGCAGATAAATGCTGTGTGTCCACAACATCCTACCCTTTGGCATTCATCAAAGTCATCACTAGTGACACTCATGGTTGCTGAGCAGTTTGCATCAGCGGTACCTTTGCACGTGTGTAGTTTGTGAAATCATGATTCAAATCAGTTCAGCGGGTGTTTGCAGCTGCTCGGTATGAACAGCATTTAACTGCAACTGGTATGAACCAAACAGATTCACACCTGATTGGCACCTTCCTGATTGATATTTGTGGAAAAAGCCACAGCACCCCAACCCGAGATAAATTCAAAACCACTGGAAGGCTGTGGGGTTTGTGACTCCAACTACAGGCAGGGGTTTTCTTTGGTGAGTTTTACGGATGGCCTGCTTTACGCTTCTGGTTTTAATGGAACAAATCGTAAGCCACTTTTATCCACAAAGGGAAAGGCCGGATAGAATTATATGAATGAATAAACAAAATAGCAGATAGCATAAGACAAATATCCTCAAGGCTTCTGTGGTCCCTGCCGTTATCTTCCCGGGAATTGCAAACAGAGACGACCAGATGAAGTATTCCCGTGCTGGATACAATTTTAAATGCCGTAGCCTGCTTTTGTTGACTCTGGAAAAACTCCAAAGCAGTGTTTTGTCTGCATTGGCTGCCTTCTGAAGTTACTTCTGAAAGCATCCCATCACAATCGTTCGGCCACAAAACGTATTCAAAAGACAGTCTCAGGAATGGATTTAGCCAGGATGTCAGGGTGAATATCCTGAAATGATGTCAAACGTCTAACGAATCGAGAGCCTGGCTGCAGAATCGGACGGGCCAAATCGAATGGCTGCTTTCAACACCCGCCGTTTCTGTGTTAAGTGCCAGTCCTGCTCGTGAATATCTTGAAATGATGTCAAATGTCTAACGAATTGAGAGCCAGGCTGCAGAATCGGACGGGCCAAATCGAATGGCTGCTTTCAACACCCACCGTTTCTGTGTTAAGTGCGAGTCCTGCCCGTTTGCCAGGGCTTTTGTGGGAGTTGGAACTGGCAGACATCTTTTAAGGGAGTAGGGGGAGGAAATTGGAAGGGGGTTTTTTGTGTTTTGGATTTTTTTTGGGGGGGGGGTTAAATCTGAAAATGGTTTTAACTATTATTGTAAGGTGCCTTGAAATGGAGAATATAAATGTTGTAATCAATATCAATAAAAATTCCATGAATTGGGAAGGAATGAGAGAATTCAAACCCAGAGTCCATGGCCTTTTTCCAAACTGCCTTTGTATTTTGTTTTAGTAACTGAGCAGAACTGAGCAGAAATATTTATTGTTTATAGCCAAAGGCCATCACAATAGAAAATTAAGAACTTAACGATTAAAAAAGACTAAAAGCATCATAAAAAGAAATTAGTTACAAGATAAGATATAAAAGCAAGTGATATTGAATTACAGAAATGCAATTACCATTAGGCTCAACCATAGTACACCTAATTAATTACAAATATTAATATATGATAACATTATGAACACCTAAAATAAAAAGTTAGACATGAGATTTATTTACTGAAACGGCAATCTTGGCCCTAATTTTTTTGCAGCCAGGGCAAAGAGCGACACTCTGTAGGTAATGAACGGGTCAACATCAAATAATTTAAAAAACCAGCTTGTTGAGATCAGAGGATAAATCTTGTCCCTTTAACAGGTTTCCAAGGAATTTAGTTCTAACTTCTGCATACATAGGACAAAATAAAGTGTAATGTAATATATCCTCTGGAACTGAAGCACCACATATACAAACACGTGGTGTCATCGGTATTTGTAACTGGTTCCTAATGGATTTTTTCCAGTGGTTTTTTTTTTGAGAGAAGGCCCAACAGGAGTTCATTTTCATATTAGGCCACACCCCCGAGCCTGGGAGCACGTGGCTGTTGCATGACGGGTTGGGCCAGCCGGAGCCCTGGCCAGCCCAGGTGGAACACCACTTCTGTGGGCTCCGGCAGAAAAAAAAAAGCCCTAGATCTTTTTCTATCATTTCAAGCAGACTTGTTTTAGTAAATGGCTGCTAACAGAATTATTTGTCTGTTCATACAAACCTGCTTGCATCAGACTGGCAAAGGGTGGTTGAGCTGCTTCTGAGGGAAACTGCTCCCCTCCCCCCGACCCGTTTTCAGCCTCTTTGTTGCACTTCTGAATCGCTGTGGTGTGCTATCTAAAATGTCAATAGCGCTTCCTACAATGCTGCTTTTCCCCTGCCCTTTCCCGCCGTGCCATCTTCCATGGACTTCTTAAAATGTTCTAAGGTGAGCGCTATAGCGCTAAACCAACGTAGCACTTCAGTGCGATAGCGGCACCATTGAGATGCCCAGCGCTCACCTTAGAACATTTTAAGAAGTCCATGGAAGATCGCACGGCGGGAAAGGGCAGGGCTTTTCTTGTAGAAGGAACTCCTTCACATATTAGGCCACACAGCCCTGATGTAGCCAATCCTCCTGGAGCTTACAGTAGGTCCTGTAAGAAGAACCCTCTAAGCTCTTGGAGGATTGGCTACATCAGGGAGGTGTAGCCTAATATGCAAAGGAGTTCCTGCTACAAGAAGAAAAAGAAAAAAGCCCCGAGCAAGACTGTATCAGTAGACCTCTTGATTCTCTGGGGTTTTCTTGCATTTATACTCTTTGAGTGACCCAGGGATAACTCAACCAGACCTTAGCTCCAAACCTTGGATCAGGAACGCCACTGCTTGACTTCAGTGGGTGGCACACAGGCCAAACCATGGGGTAGTCCCATCCTAAAACCTTAATTTAGCCACAGCAGTTATTGAAATCCACCCGGGACTCCCTTCCAAGTTCAGGATCTGATATCCATCACTCGCAATGACAACTAGCGTCCAGTGTATTAGCACAGGGTGGGAAAGGAAGCCACTTACCCTTCAAAACACCTCGATTAATAAACTAAACTGGGAGTTCAAGGACAGCCAGTTCTGTTCTCTCTGGCTGGGAGGAGATTAGAAATGTCCTTCAAAACAATTATAATTTTTGCTACTGGAAAAAAATTTCAAAGCTTCATCTCACCGGGGTATCAGCAGTACATCAGGCATGTACGGCTAAGCTCTCCCCATGGACCTATAAGGGAACAAGCCATCAATTAAAAGGAGGGGGTCAGCCAGTTCAGCAGTAGCTCCACATGGGTCACTCGCTGCGCGCAGTTTTCACACTCATGTTCTTCTCAGCCCCTATCGGATAGACTCCAGCCAACATTTATGCTACATTGTCTGAACACGGCTGTACTCTCTGGCTCTTTAAGCGTTGGACTGATGCTGCCAAAGTGATGCAGTTACTGTTTTCTTCTTCCCTTTTCTTCCGTTAAGCTTTCAAAAATCGGTCTTCTTTTTTCTAAAAGCTTGTCTTTAATGGTGGTTAGAACCAGGGGTGGAATTCTAGCAGGAGCTCCTTCGCATATTAGACCCTGGATGCATCCAATCCTCCAAGGGTTTACAAGGCTCTTTTTGTAAGCTCTTGGAGGATTGGCTACATCAAGGGGGTGTGGCCTAATATGCAAAGGAGCTCCTGCTAGAATCCCACCCTTGGCTAGAACTAAGAGCAGAAAAAAGAAGCCTCACAGAGCCCTTTAGCCCGTTCTAAACAATGAGCCAGATATTCTACAGTTGCTTCTACAATGGTCCATATCAGCAGAACTTCTTCCATCAGGCTATCCGATAAACCCACTTATTCTTTTGATATCTCTAGGCCCAACATCTGTTCCCCACCAATCCAACAAACCTCTGTAGCCACAAATCCTCCATAGAGGGGATTGGATAAACATATGGAGCAGAGGTCCGTCAGTGACGATTAGGTCACAAGGTATAACAGGGGTGTCAAACTCATATGTTATGAGGGCGGGATCTGACATAAATGAGACTCATAGCCAGCTTTAAGAGGGGATTGGATAAAAATATGGAGCTGAGGTCCATCAGTGGCTATTAGCCACAGTATATATGTGTGTGTGTGTGTATGTATATTGGCCACTGTATATATATTGGCAACTGTGTGACACAGAGTGTTGGATTGGATGGGCCATTGGCCTGATCCAACATGGCTTCTCTTATGTTCTTATGAGACCTTGTCGAACCAGGCTGTGTTGGACTGGGCCATGTCTGGCTGAGCCATCTGTGTCCCTATCTAAGTTGTAGAGGGACGGTGGCTCAGTGGCAGAGCATCTGCTTGGGAAGCAGAAGGTCCCAGGTTCAATCCCTGGCATCTCCAAAAAAAAAAAGCGTCCAGGCAAAGAGGTGTGAAAAACCTCAGCTTGAGACCCTGGAGAGCCGCTGCCAGTCTGAGAAGACAATACTGACTTTGATGGACCGAGGGTCTGATTCAGTATAAGGCAGCTTCATATGGTCATATGGTCATCATATGGTAGAGATATAAACTTTTTAAAGAACACAGACAAACACAACTAAAGTTTTTTTTAAAAAAAGCATCCTTAAAACATTAGCACTTGTTGGTCTTTCTTGAATTGGACGTGGCAACCCTAAGACAGGATCATATGTTCATGTAAGGTTACCAACCTCCAGGTGAGGTCTGGAGATCCCCTCAGAATCACAACCGATCCCCAGACCACAGACATCAGGTTCCCTTGAGAAAACGGCTGCTTTGGAAGGTGGACTCAGTATGTCATCACACCCTGCTGGGGTTCCTCCCCAGGCTCCATCCCTAAATCCAGGGCTTCTTTTGTAGCAGAAGCTTCTTTGCATATTAGGCCACACACCCCGATGTAGCCAGTCCTCCTGGAGCTTACAGTAGGCCCTGTACGAAAAGCCCTGTAAGCTCTTTAGGGTTGCCAAGTCCAATTCAAGAAATATCTGGGGACTTTGGGGGTGGAGCCAGGAGACTTTGGGGGTGGAGCCAGGAGACTTTGGGGGTGGAGCCAAGATCAAGGCTGTGACAAGCACAATTGAACTCCAAAGGGAGTTCTGGCCATCACATTTAAAGGGACCACAAACCTTTTTAAATGCCTTCCTTCCATAGGAAATAATGAGGGATGGGGCACCTTCTTTGGGGGCTCATAGAATTGGACCTCCTGGTCCAATCTTTTTGAAACTTGGGGGCTATTTTTGGAAGAGGTACTGGATGCTGTACTGAAAGCCTGGTCCCTCTACCTCAAAAAAACAGCTCCCCCAGACCCCCAGATACCCATGGATCAATTCTCCATTATTTTATATGGGAATAATTCTCCATAGAGAATAATAGAATCCCCAGGGGACATTTTCATCCCCTCCCCCCACTTTCTGATGACCCTGAAGTGGGGGGAGGGCCTCCAAACTGGGGAATCCCCTGCCGCCACCTGGGGATTGGCAGCCCTAAAGCTCTTGGAGGATTGGCTGCATCAGGGGTGTGTGGCCTAACATGCAAAGGAGTTCCTGCTACAAAAAAAAGCCCTACCTAAACCTTCAGGAATTTCCCAACCTGGAATTGGCAACCCTATTTTAATGAAAGAAAGGACGCCTATTGCCACAATATTGTTTGCTTTTGTGATAGGGTTGCCAATCTAGGTGGTGATGGCAATACAGAAGGGAGACTCGCAGGAGAGACAGCAATACCACCAAGAACCGCAAACCGCGAATTTACGAATAGACTATAGTCAATATTTCATATCTAAATTTCCGATATTGCATGAAGATATACAGAGGAACATACATAAATTATACAACTGTAATAATTCTTCACACTTGAAAAATGGTGAGCGTGATACATCGTAATCCAATCCAATCATTCCACTCCAGGGGCTGAATTCTTACAGGAGTTCCTTTGCATATTAGGCCACACACCCCTGATGGAGCCAATCCTCCAAGAGCTTACAAGGCTCTTTTTTGTAAGCTCCTGGAGGATTGGCTACATCAGGGGTGTGTGGCCTAATATGCAAAGGAGCTCCTGCTAGAATTCCACCCCCGCTCCACTCACTCACAAGACGCACTCACGACCATTTCAATATGACCAAACGTTTTTTTTTCATATAATCAAATACAGTATCTGCAAGCGTCCCATCAATAATATCTCACAGCAGCAGCAGGGAATAAAGTGCTTGTATGAAAAAAGTACTCTAGAGATTTGTTCTTCATGTAGTTTTCAACGGATTTCTTAAAGCCACCTCTGACGGAGCCTGTTGCCGACGTTTTTTTGACGTGCCATTTCCAATACTTTTTCAAAGAGGGGTTCTGGAAGTCTGTCGTGTCTTTGGCCACACTTGGTTGTTCGAAACAAGCACACGTTATCTCTCAAGGCATACTACAGTGCTAACAAGAAGCCTCACTCCACGGATGTGGGTGTGCTTTCTGACCGCCCCAAAGTGGCAATCAGCATTTCCCTGGGTGTGTAAGGAAGGGCCACGAGAATGAAGCACTGTTGCACCCCTTTCTACACTCCATCTCATTGTCAAGTCTATCTGTAACTCTGGCTCAGTCAGAGAGCATTCTGGGTAAAACCAAAGTATATTCAATTGCTGCTAGCTTGTACCTTCCCTACCCCCCTTCCTGTAGTGAGTGTCCTTGCTTTGAAATGGAAAGATGTGAAAGCCTTATCTGCACCTTCTCAGGCTCGGCTCACAGAAGGGAGTCGGGAGTCTACCACGATCAAGGCCACTCGGCCTGAGAACGAATTGGTAACATCAATGTGTGAATGTGCCCTGCATAATCCTCCCCCCCCCCCGTAGGAAGCCCTTTGAAGTGTTCCATATATGCCATGCATTTACAGGTTATTCTTTAGTCTTTCAATGTTGGCCTAGTCTCAAGTAACAGTATTAATAAAGTAGTTTCTTTGTATCAAGAACGACTTGTTATTGAATCTGCCGACTTGACATTTTGAAAGACTCCCAATCCGAAGCTCAACCGTCCTGGCAACTTTGTAACCAGATGGCTGAAGAGATTCCGGGAGACGGGGAGCTTCCCTACGAGGAAGGGGAGCGAGAAGCGCCCTGGTACGTCTTGGACACCAGGAGAGCGGCAGCCTCCCCTCCACAATTCCAGCTGGTGATCACCCCTCGGCAATACCACCAGAGGACCTCAGCCACCACCATGGACGAGGCGCCGGTCCACTGAGATGCCATCATGACTCGCATGGGGGCAGGGGGCAGCTGGAAGCATCTCGAAAGCATCTATTCTTCTGTGCTCGGCCTTCCTTATGGTCCAACTCTCACAGCCATACATTACTACATACATCTAAGCCTACATATTGTAATGTGTACAATCGAAGTAACTACACAACAATCAAGAACAATCAAGACTATCCAGATGACAAAAAATAATACCTCTCTGTAATACGGGTTTTTTGGAAGGATATCAGCGTTAGCAAGGTATTCTGTTACAGGATATCAAAGTGCTTGAAAGTTTTGTTGGTAATGTTCTGCGGTAGAATAGAACAGCTTGTAACTCTGCCAAATGTAAATATTCTCCACAGTTTATTTTGCCACACTTCTAACATAGGAACACTGGAATCCTGCCATTGTTTTTCTATTACAATTCTAGCAAGTACAAATAAGTATGATATTAATTTTGTCTTGATTTTATCACCAATAGGGACATTCCAGAATGAGAGAAGTACGATTTCTCATGTTTCAGGTAAGGCTACACCAGTTATTAAGTAAATTGAGGGCCTTTAGACTGCAGAAAAAGAAGACTGCAGATTTATACCCCACCCTTCTCTCTGAATCAGAGTCTCAGAGCGGCTTACAATCTCTTTTGTCTCCTTCCCCCACAACAGACACCCTGTGAGGTGGGTGGGGCTGAGAGAGCTCTCCAAGAAGCTGCCCTTTCAAGGAAAACTCCTACAAGAGCTGTAGCTAACCGCAAGGCCATTCCAGCAGGTGCAAGTGGAGGAGTGGGGAATCAAACCTGGTTCTCCCAGATAAGAGTCCGCGCACTTAACCACTATGCCAAAGTGTCTCTCCACTACGCCAAACTGTAATGCAGGAATACACAGGAATGCAGTTCTGGTTGGCTTGGGGCCAGGAGGTGTGGCCCAATATACAAAGGAGTTCGTGTTGGGCCTTTTCTACCCCCCCCCCCAAAAAGAGCCCTGTGTGAGAACAATGGTGGCATCAGGGGGTATGGCCTAATGTGCAAATGAGTTCCTGCTGGGCCTTTTCTTTTTAAAAAAAAAAAGCCCTGTGTAAATGTATTGAAAAATAATTTTCCAAAATTTTCTAGCATATGAACAATACCACCAGTTATGTGAATAATCTAATTACCCACAATTTTTCCAACAATTAAGACCAGGGCTTTTTTGTAGCAGGAACTCCTTTATATATTAGGGCACACCTTCCTGATATAGCCAATCATCCAAGAGCTTACAGGACTCTTACCACAGGGCCTACTGTAAGCTCCAGGAGGATTGGCTACATCGGGGAGGTGCGGCCTAATATGCAAAGGAGTTCTTGTTCCCAAAAAAGCCCCGATTAGGACTAACGGAGGGATAAATGTGATGGAGCCTGATAGAAGCTAAGTACCTCCTAATCAAAGTTCCTATTCCAAAAGCTTTTTTACAAGCTGTCAGAAAGTGACCTTGACAAAAAAAGAAGCTACTCAGCAGGGGACCTTGTGGGAGAAGCAAAACAACTCCGATGTAGTAAATCACTAGAACCAGGTGGAGCGCACAAAAATCCAGGAAGCATCAAAGGGGGGGGGGGGTGTCGAAAGGAAGGAGGAACCAAAGTCTGGATGTGCTTACAGTTTTGGCCGAAGAAATCATCGGTGCCGATTCAAGTGGCAATCGAATGCCTTAAGTCTTCAACTCACAAGCATCCAAGTTACAAACTCACAAGCATCCAAGTTACAAACTCACAAGCAGAACACTGACCAAGAAGCAGGGGTTTTCTTTGTAGCAGGAACTCCTTTGCATATTAGGCCATACACTCCAACGCAGACCTGGTAACGCTAAAACTGTGCAGGGCGGAGGTGGGGGGTTGGTCATCAAGTCACAGCTGCAGGGGTGGAATTCTAGCACGAGCTCCTTTACATATTAGGTAACACACCCCTGATGTAGCCAATCCTCCAAGAGCTTTTTTGTAAGCTCTTGGAGGATTGGCTACATCGGGGAGGTGTGGCCTAATTTGCAAAGGAGCTCCTGCTAGAATTCCACCCCTGCACAGCTGACTTATGGTGACCCTATAGGGCAGGGGTGTCGAACATGCAGTTCGGGGGCCGAATCAGGCCCCCAGAGGGCTCCTATCAGCCCCCCGAGCAACTGGCTGTCATCTGCTTCCTTCTCCCTATATCTTGCTTCCTTCTGCATAACAGCTTGCTTTGTTAGGCTTGCTCCATTGTACAGGAGCTACAGAGCAAAGCCTCTATTTTCTCCATTGGCCGAGGCTCCTCCCTACGGGAAGGAAGAGGGGGGGGGGAATAGCTTGCTTTGCCAGGCTTTCTCAATTGCATAGCAGAGCTACTGAGCCAAGCCTCTCTTCCTTCTATTGGCTGAGGCTCCTCCCCTTCCTGCTCCCCTGGGGAAGGAAGGAAAGAGCCAGAGGTTCCTTTGCCCAATTCCCTGGATTGCACAGGAGAGTTACAAAGAAAGCATCTTTAGAACCAACGAGTACTAATGTTTTAAGTTTTTTAAAAAATATATTTGCGTTTGTCTGTGTTCTTTATAAAATTTATATCCCTGCTATCTAATCTTAAATAGGTACACACATGGCCCAGCCCAACGAGGTGTCATTTATGTCAAATCCGGCTCTCATCACAAATGAGTTCGACGCCCCTGGGTTTTCGAGGCAAGAGGCATTCAGAGGTGGCTTGCCGTTGCCTGCCTCTGCATTGTGACCCCTGACTTCCTTGGAGAGCCCCCATCCCGATACCACCCAGGATTGACCCTGCTTAGCTTCTCAGATCTGACAAGATCAGGCTAGCCTGGGGTAACTTTTACTGAAATCTGTGCGACTTGCTTCCAGGCAAACCTTTGATTTGTGTTAAATCTCCCACCTTTCCCCCTCTTAAAAAAAGGTCAAGGTAGCCCCCTGTGCAAGCACCAGTCGTTTCCGACTCTGGGGTGACGTTGCTTTCACAACGTTTCCACGGCAGACTTTTTATGGGGTGGTTTGCCATTGCCTTCCCCAGTCCTCTATGCTTTCCCCCCAGCAAGTTGGGTCCTCATTTGACCAACCTCGGAAGGATGGAAGGCTGAGTCAAACTTGAGCCGGCTACCTGAACCAGCTTCTGCTGGGATAGAACTCAGGTCGTGAGCAGAGTGCTTGGACTGCAGTACTGCAGCTTTACCACTCTGTGCCACTGGGCTCTCTCTCCCCCTCTAAAGAAGCCTTAAATTGTTGAACAGTTCCGTGTAAGGTTTTCAAACTGTCAAAAGCATTGCCCATCTACTAACGTTTGCGTTAAGGAAAACCTTAAAAGGGTAGCTAAAGACAGATTTGCATAACCTTAGGCTGAACTGGGAGCCCTTTCCATAAATCATCCCCCCCCCTCCCCCAGGTCTCCCAATTCAGGGTTTCTTGGAGCCACGTGAGTGGGGACGAAAATGTTTTCCTTCTTTAAGGTAGCACAGACCACTTTAGAGCAAAATGGCTTGATCACCTCTGTTCACCATGTTTTGCTTGCCACCTGGAGAGGCAGTTTGGTGTAGTGGTTAAGTGTGCGGACTCATCTGGGAGAACCGGGTTTGATTCCCCACTCCTCCACTTGCAGCTGCTGGAATGGCCTTGGGTCAGCCATAGCTCTGGCAGAGGTGGTCCTTGAACGGGCAGCTGCTGTGAGAGCCCTCTCAGCCCCACCTACCTTCAGGAGACTGTAAGCCACTCTGAGTCTCTGATTCAGAGAGAAGGGCAGGGTATAAATCTGCAATTCTTCTTCTTTTTCAGGCCTCTGCCCAGAATTGGCTAATAAATTAGGGTCTTCCACCTCCAGATGGCCCTTGGAAATCTCCCATTATTACTATTCAGCTCCAAACAACCTAGTTCAGTTCCCCTGGAGAAAATGAATGCTTTTGGGGGATAGACTCTATCGCTTTATACCCTGAGCCCTGCATTCAATCAGAAACTTGAAAACAATACTACAATATTAACCTTGGGTAATACAAAACTAATATTATTTTACGGTTTCCAAGAAAAGCGAAACATCAAACAAAATGTTATTGGTCAGTTCTCATCCACTGGCCTGCCTTGTTTGTTTTGCAAGAGTTCTGAAATCCGCTGTTCAGCTCGAGCTAAAACGAACATCGATGCCGAAGGAATGGCATTAAAAAGTATTTAAAAGACAGACTCTCGAACCTATAATTTTGTGTTCAGCCTTCTGGGAAAACAGCCTAACATTCACACACATAAGTGTTCAAATAAGTCATTAATGAGAATGACATCCAGGGCTTTTTAAATAGAAAATTATTATGATTAGGCATGGGATAGAGAAGGTAGAGAAAGAAGTACTCTTCTCCCTTTATCACAATATGAAAACGTGTGGACATTCAATGAAATTGCTGAGCAGTTGGGTTAGCACTGATAAAAGGAAGTCCTTCTTCACTCAAAGGGTGATTAACACATGGAATTCACTGCCACAAGAAGTGGTGACAGTGCCAGCATAGACAACTTCAAGAGGGGATTGGATAAACATATGGAGCAGAGGTCCATCAGTGGCTACTAGCCACAAGGTATAGATGGAACTCTCTGTCTGGGGCAGGGATGCTCTGTATTCTGGGTGCTTGGGGGGGGGGGGGGCACAGTAGGAGGGCTTCTAGTGTCCTGGCCCCACTGATGGACCTCCTGATGGCACCTGGGTTTTTTGGCCACTGTGTGACACAGAGCGTTGGACTGGATGGGGCCATTGGTCTGAGCCAACATGGCTTCTCTTATGAGAAAGCCCAGCAGAAAGGCTGGCTTTAGACTGTCTTCAACACTAGGCAAGGCTAACTTCTGGCACCTCCCCGCCCCCACCTCTGATAACATCACCAAGTCACATGAGGAATGCCCAGTTTGGCGTCCCCAGAAGGCTAGCGCCCCGGGCAACTGCCTAGTTTGCCTCGTGGCAGGGCTGGCCCTGCCCAGCAGGAACTCATTTGTATATTAGGCCACACCCCCTGATGCCAAGCCAGCAAGAACTGCTTTCCCGTATGTTCCTGCTCAAAAAAAGCCCTGATGACATCAATGAGAGAGAGAGAGAGAGTGACCAGTAGCACCTCATTTCAAGCATGTTTCTTGCCATGAGTACAGCCATCTTGGCCCAGGCCTATATTAATTATTACAGCCGCTCTACCCTGAGAATGCGACACCGGGAGTCTGTGAAGGTCAAGCGGCTTTATCTGCTACCCAGAGATCCCTACTTTTGCTTTTGTGAGAAACCTGCATCAACTAGCTTAGCAAAAGGGGGATGCTTTTTTATTGATAGAAAAAAAGGTGCTTTGAGTTTCAGTATGTAACGGCTGAAACACAAGGTTATATCTGTATGTACTGAGCCTGGAAGGGCTCGGCTTCACCAAGACTCCGTCTTGAAACCGTTAACACCTTCTCATTGATGAATAAACCTTATTTGATTACGTCGTAGAGGTGATCATTGATGGGGATTGTGCAGCACTTGGCACCTTCAAGACTAACCAAATTCGTGGCAGAGTACGAGCTTTTGCGAATCACTGCTCACTTCTCCAGATAGAGAGAGACTTCTAGAGCAGGGTTTGCCAAACTTTTCTTTCCCGTGGCCCGGTTATTTTTACACTTCTCCTTCGTGACCCACTAAAATTGGGGGGTAGAGCCAGGAGACTTTGGGGGTGGAGCTGGGAGACAGGAATAATGTCATTTCCTGTGGTGTCACTTCCAGGTCAAGGGACAAGTGATGTCACTTCCAGGGCTCACTGAACCAAAACTCCACCAAAACCAAAACTCTACCTTTTCCTGTGATGTCACTTCCAGGGCACTCCCCCAAACCTGCCTCTTCTTCTGAAGTAACTTCGTTTTCAGAAAAATCTCTCTGAAACTCATGCTGAGCCAAAATGGGGGTGGAAAGTGGGCGCTCTGCAACTTTTTCATACATTCCCAGGGTCCTCTCTTCTCACCCTCACGCCTGCATGCACCTATCTCTTTGTGTGTTCTTCTCCTGCTTGCAAGCACTCCTAATGCCCATGTTCAATTGCCTGCACCACCTACACACCCATTACTCAACAGCACTGGCCAGTGTATGCAGTTGGGAGTGCTGTTGCCATTGCCATCAGGAATGCCAGCGCTGTGTACCACCCACACTGTGCCCTGGCAGTTGCTCTACCTCAAAATATGCTGACACATTTAGTAGGCCCTTCCTTCAGCTGCTACTACTGGAACCCTTCCTCAAGCTACAACCAAGCTTGCTTGGTTTCAAGAAAATCTTTTGACAGCTATTTTTCATACTTTTCCTTGACTGAAACACTGGGAAATTGCTGTGAAAGGTCATGCTTTGCTGGGGGCAGGGCTAGCTTTGGCTTTTCTTGTGACCTGGTAGTGAGGCTTCCGTGGCCTGGTACCGGGTCCCAACCCTGCAAATGGGAAACAGTGTTCTAGAGGCTTATTCCTGTAACCAGAAGTTCTTTGAAAGCTAAATGATCATTTTTGAGGTTAGGTTTCCAGTTGGATATCGTGCTACGTTTTGCAGTTGGATTCCACAGTGCACCCATAGTCCAGTGGCAGAAGAAGAAATACCCAACTGTTCATCAGTTTCTAAAGAATAAGAACAAAATCCACCTAAGACCACTGATTAGAATCCACTAATTCGACATAAAAAATTTGGCAAGCTTTTGAGCTCACTAGAACTTTTCGTTCTGTTGTATATTGTCACCCTGCTTATTTAATTTATATGCAGAGTACATCATGTGGAATGCTGGCCTGGATGAAGCACAAATCGGAATTAAGATTGCCGGGAAAAACATCAACAACCTCAGATATGCAGATGATACCACTCTAATGGCAGAAAGTGAGGAGGACTTAAAGAACCTCTTGTTGAAGGTGAAAGAGGAAAGCACAAAAGTAGGCTTGAAACTTAACATCAAAAAAACTAAGATCATGGCATCCAGCCCCATCACCCCCTGGCAAATAGAAGGGGAACGCATGGAAGTAGTGACAGACTTCACATTTCAGGGATCCAAGGTCACTGCAGATGGTGACTGTAGCCATGAAATTAAAAGACGTTTGCTCCTTGGGAGGACAGCTATGGCCAACCTGGGCAGTATAATAAAAAGCAGAGACATCACCCTGCCAACAAAAGTCCGTATAGTCAAAGCGATGGTATTCCCAGTAGTAATGTACGGCTGTGAGAGCTGGACCATAAAGATGGCTGAGCACAGAAGAATAGATGCTTTTGAGATCTGGTGCTGGAGAAGAATCTTGAGAGTCCTTTGGACTGCAAGAAGATCAAATCAGTCAGTCCTAAGGGAAACCCTGACTGTTCCCTGGAAGGTCAGATGCTGAAGCTGAAGCTCAAATACTTTGGCCACCAAATTAGAAGGGAGCCCTCACAGAAGAAGACCCTGATGCTGGGAAAGACAGAAGGCAAAAGAAGAAGGGGACGGTAAAAGATGAAATGGCTGGACTGCATTACTGATGTAAAACACACGGATTTGAGCAGACTTCGGAGGATGGTGGAAGACAGGAAGGCCTGGCGTGACTTTGTTCATGGGGTCGCAAAGAGTCAGACTCGACTGTGCGACTGAACAACAAAGAACTTTTCATCAGGCTGGATGTAACAAAATTAGAAGAGATATGTGGAAAACAGATGCCCCCCCCCCAACCCCGACCATGATGTTAATGTTAGAAGAACAGACCGGCGATGGTTCTTGCTCAGTCCTCCCAGACTACAAACACCAAAGAGCCAGAAAGATAGTTAAGTTCATATCAGTCTCCTTCCAGTCTACTATCACTCACCGCCTCTAAACCAGTAGAATGTAACTCAGGGAACTTCCTTCTTCCTGTTCGTCTCCTCTTTCCTCCCTTTGAGTCAATTCCAGTCTTTCGTTCTGTTCGAAGGGATCTTCTGGAGCTTGTCAAGACCTACTCAAGATTTCCCCATCTTGGACAAGCCGGTGGCATCTACAAAGGTGGCTTGCCTTGTGGTTTTTTAATTATGCCCTAGCCCTTCCCCAATGACTCGCCTCTAACTGGCGGAGGTGGCTTTCATGCTACGCCTGCAGGAGAAACCATCCAGAGAATTGACATTCCTAAAAAACTTCCTTGCAACTTAATAGGACTCCGATCACCCGTGTAAAATAAGTCATGTTTTATTGCGCTTTTTCCTAGCCTTGACCTTTCCCCCCTCCAGTGCATTGCGTGGAAAGTGAAGTGGAAGCAAATTTCAAGGGCAAAAGGCAGGTAATAATATTAAATGGCCACAAAGGGACCAGCGCAATGGATTGAGCAGACTGGAATCGCCCAGCGCACCTGAGCGCGCATTTAGCCGTCATCTTCTCACAGACGGTGCTCTCGGTCCCTCCGCGCTATATTTCATGGTCAAATTCAGGTGCTGACATGGACAATTTAGTGTCTGAGTTCTTTTTAACACA
Organism: Heteronotia binoei; assembly: GCF_032191835.1. Lineage (NCBI taxonomy): Eukaryota > Metazoa > Chordata > Lepidosauria > Squamata > Gekkonidae > Heteronotia > Heteronotia binoei. The sequence continues at coordinate 18,059,519 of NC_083226.1, read as the reverse complement.
GGACATGGTGTTGTAATTACACGCTCCAGCGCGGGGGTCTACATTCCAAGATAACAAACAACGCCGTTAAAAGAAGAAGAGAGACTTTAATAGAGTCCGGTGCCCTTTCCCCTGGGCGAAGAACGGTTGTAAAGGGAGTGAAACGTACTCGCCGGGTATTGGAGAGGACCAATCAGAAATCAGGATACAAATAGCATTGCTAATAACATTGGCCATTTTAATGGTCCCATCAACATCTTTACCTTGATTCTTTTGGCTCTTAGTGGTCCCAGAGGGTAAGTAAGAAACGAAATACTTGGCCCTTAGTTGTTGAGGAGAGCCAGTTTGGTGTAGTGGTTAAGTGTGCAGACTCTTATCCGGGAGAACCGGGTTTGATTCCCCACTCCTCCACTTGCAGCTGCAGGAATGGCCTTGGGTCAGTCATAGCTCTCGCAGGAGTTGTCCTTGAAAGGGCAGCTGCTGTGAGTCCTCTCAGCCCCACCCACCTCACACAGGGTCTGTTGTGGGGGAGGAAGATAAAGGAGATTGTGAGCCGCTCTGAGACTCTTGAGTGGAGGGCAGAATATAAATCCAATGTCATTGTCGTCTTGTCGTCTTCACCAGATACCACATGTTCAAGCAACACAACTTAGGAATATAAAGTCCATTATGAGTTTTGCCATGTTCAGTGCATGAACACACACACGAAGCTACCTTATACCTTTGGTCCGTCAAGGTGAGTCTTGTCTACTCAGGTTGGCAGTGGCTCTCCAGGTTCTCAGGCCGAGGTCTTTCATGTCACCTACTGTCTGGTCCTTCTAACAGGAGATATGAGGGATTGAATCCAGGACCTTCTGTGTGTCAAGCAGATGCTCCACCTCTAAGCCACACAGCCCCTCCCTATGTATGTGAGCATTGTCCTGAGTCAGTGGGGCATTGTTGTGAAGGCACAGTCCAACAACTTGTCGGAAGACATGCTGGGCTCTGAGGTATGTCACCCATCAGTGACTGGGAGGTGGAGAGGGAACCGCCACTGGAGGTCCTGAAGCAGACACTTTGATGGTTGAGTCCTTCTCCCTCTTCCAAAACCTGTGCACAGGTTCAGACGCAAACAATTACGCCACAATAGTATCGGGATCACGGAGGAAAAGAAAGCTCAAAAGAAACACCAACTTTCTGTGTACAAAACATCCACTAAAGATGTATTCAAACTCTACTTTGTTGTTGTTCAGTCACACAGTCGAGTCCGACTCTTTGTGACCCCATGGACAAAGTCACGCCAGGCCCTCCTGTCTTCCACCATCCTCCAAAGTCTGCTCAAATTTGTGTTTGTTTCATCAGTAACACTGATAGTAATTAGTAGTAACTCTATTAATAATCATTCACAAATATCTCTAAATTTCATCCTAGTATATGATAATTATAAGAATAGAGTAGGTTAGCCAAATCCATTGTTCATCGCAACTAAAAGTCCCCTGTGCAAGTATCAGTCGTTTTTGACTCTGGGGTGACGTTGCTTTCACAATGTTTTCACGGCAGACTTTTTACGGGGTGGTTTGCCATTGCCTTCCCTAGTCATCTACACTTTCCTCCCCAGCAAGCTGGTACTCATTTTACCAACCTCGGAAGGATGGAAGGCTGAGTCAACCTGGAGCCAGCTACCTGAACCAGCTTCCGCTGGGATCGAACTCAGGTCTTGAGCAAAACGCTCTGACTGCAGTACTACAGCTTTACCACTCTGCGCCATGGGGCTCTTTCACATCGCAACTACTGTCCAAATAAGGCATAAAGTCCAAAATAATACTTGTGTTCTGAAGATAGTCCAACAGTAGAACCGGTCCAGTTGTGGAAACCGTTTCAGATATGAAATCCTTCTTGTGGGGACCACTTATATTTTTATTCACAGTTCAATTCGTCCAGTAGCGCCACTCAGCCGCATCCTGCATATTATGAATAAATGTTAGAGGGAGCCAGGATCTATACAGAGGATTGTGTATGATGAAGTTTGGAAAAAGAGACGCACTCGATGCTGGTATGGAAGGTAATTAACAGCCACGTCCCGCATATTGTGCATAAATATTAGAGAAAGTCAGAATCAATACATAAGATTGTGTATAATGAATGTTGGCACTATTGGACCAATTGAACTGTGAACTATGAATACAAATATCAGGGGTCCCCAGAAGACAGTTTCCACAACTGAACAGACAATTACACAGGAGGCCGATTGACTTCAGGTAAAAATTCACCACGTCATCCCAAAATGCCTTCTGCTGGTATACAGGGCTTTTTGGGTAGAAAAAGCCCAGCAGGAACTCATTTGCATATTAGGCCGCACCTACGATGTCACCATTGTTTCACAAAAAAGCCCGTCATGAACTCATTTGCATATTAGGCCACACTTCCTGATGCCAAGCCAGCCGGAACTGCATTCCTGTGCGTTCCTACTCAAAAAAAGCCCTACTGGTACACACAAAGGATCATCATTCAACGTTTTCCTAGCTGCAACATGAAGCGCATTCCTGCGAGACAATCTGAGGTCAGAGGTCACAGGCACATCCTGTGAATGTACGAACATTTCAGGATGGATTGTGATTCCAGAATTACATTTAGGGGTGTTTCTGAAATCCTTTTGTTTCTCCCAAGATTTTGGAGTTCCATATTACATGCTCTGGTTTTCAAAACGGAACTGGCGCATTCCGAAGAATTCTCTTTTACTCCGTCTTGTCTCACTCCAGAGTTTTGTGCAGAGCAAGGAGCAGATGTGATTTGCCATAGCTTTCATTTTCCTCAGTTAATCTGCATCTTTTACTCCCCCACCACCACCACTCTCTGTGCTTATTGATAGAACACCTCCCCCCAAAAAAACAATTTTGATGTGGTTGTATGTTATAGTTGTGCCAATAACCTTCATTTCTCTTGTTTATGCACACAAGAATGCTTGTGAACACAACTACAAAAAGAACTTTTATGCAGCTATAGGTAGAATTGCACAAGGATGGTGCTTCAGCAGTTTGCATGTACATACCATATACACATCAGTTTTCAGTGTTTTATTAGTATGCATGAATATAATCCATAGACAAGGAGAAAAGGTGGGGGCTGAACTGAAAAGTTCAGCAAATCATATATGCTACAATTCCAGAATTAATTTGAGTAAGTGTATTTGTTAAACATTAAAGAGGAATGGGATTCGGGGAAGAGAAAAATTATGGAACCATAATACTGCAGACTGGAGAAATGCTCTTATCTTCATATAGACAACTGGGACCAACATCCCTGAGGGACCACCTCTCCCCATACGTTCCTCAGGGGGCCTTGCACTCTATGGAACAAGATATTCTCATTGTCCCCAGCCAAAAGGACATCCACTTAGCCTTGACCAGAGCCAGAGCTTTTCTGGCCTTGGCTTCAACCTGGTGGAACATACTTCCACCCCCCAAAAAACAGGGCCCTGCAGGATTTATTGCCATTTCGCAGGGCCTGTAAAATGATGCTGTTCCACCAGGCCCTTGGTTAAGACAGCTGGGAGTCCAGGGGTGCAGTCAGACATACCATTGGCGGTGACACAGCTCCGTCTCGCTGACGGATTAAATATGTTCGTCCAGACATCCACATCTGGCAATCGAGCGTCATCCAGGGTCATCCCAGCTTGCTGCGGGTCAATGCCACATTAATTTGATAGCGCAGAAAGTCCGGCCCTTTTTCAAAGAAGCGGTCCTGTTTGGACAGCTCAAGCACGATACTGCCCCTTGGAATGTTTACCTCCCCTCCCACCTTTTTTTTTTAAAAAAAGAAAAAGCCCCAGCAAACATGCGCATTACCAGATCATCCGGGAATCTGAGGTGACGCTTCTTCTTCTCCAATCAACACAGGATCAGAGGGGGGCGGGAAACGCTATCCCACTATTCAGAACAGGAAAAAAATATTTTTTTTTCAATGTGGAGGATTTCGAGATATCATTGTCACTGCCAATTTCTAGGAAAGTAATTCCTGGCAGTTCCCTGGTTTGAATCGGCAACGTTAATTCCAGAAACTTTCCCCCCTTCCCCCTCCCCCCGCCTCTGAAGCAATGTTTGATTTCCCACCTCCAAACAGTTGGGCGCATGTTCAATGGAACCCCCCCTCCCAGAAATCACCATCTAATCACGCATGCACCAAGAAAAGAGCATGATAGTATTGGATGTCTGATCGCTCGACAACAGAATGAGTCGCATTCTTGGATGCTCGTCTGATCGGCCCTGCATCGAATCAATATTCAGCGGTTCAAATTTGAGCGCTACACACCCGCTTTTAATGCGACGTGTGACCGCACCCCAGGAAGATCTTACCTCCCCCAACACTGCTGATACTGCAGAAGTATCATCTTCCATCTTATTTAGCCCGGTTTATGAAGTCGGAGACCAATGCTTCCAGCTGGAAACCCTGTGTTTTAAAAAAAAATGCATTGTTTTCCTGAAGTTAAATTTTATTTTATTGATTTCACTTGTTTTTGTTTTTTATGTTGTGATTCACCCTGAGGCCACTTGCAGGAAGGGTGGAATATAAATTTGAATAAGAAAGAAAGAAAGAAAAGGTCCATTCATAGCAGATCAATAACGCATCAGATTTAAGTAACCCTAGCGTGTGATCTTTGCCTCCACTCTCTTCATCCAATCTTTAGTAATGACTGATTATGTGGAAAGACACAAGAAGTGTTCTCATATTTAATTGCAGTGGGAGTCCATGAACATAATGGGGGATTCACGAGGGACCCATAGGGAATACTGGATAATTGATCTGCAGGTATCTGGGGCTCTGAGGGGGCTGTTTTTTGAGGCAGATGCACCAAATGTTCAGCAGAGCATCTGGCTTCTCTCCTCAAAACATCCTCCAAGTTTCAAAAAGCTTGGACCAGGGGGTCCAATTCTAGGCGCCCCCAAAGAAGGTGCCCCTATCCTTCATTATTTCCAATGGAGGGAAGGCATTTGAAAGGTGTGTGGTCCCTTTAAATGTGATGGCCAGAACTCCCTTTGGAGTTCACTTATGCTTGTCACAACATTACTTCTGGCTCCACCCCCAATGTCTCCTGGCTCCACCCCCAAAGTTCCCAGATATGTCTTGAATTGGACTTGGCAACCCTATACAGTGCCCTTGAGCGAGAGGCAAAAGGTTGAGGCCTCTCCCTCTGCTTCTGGGGGGCATCCTCAGAAGATACGTCTCTTACAGACCCACACATCCACTGTGGAATGCCAAGGCAGCAGAGTCAATAAAGTGCAAACAAAGTAAGAAGGTGTCAAACTGAACAGCGTTACTCAGCAAGTCCCTTCCTTGTTAGTTCCTGTTCTGTAAACTATCAGTCCCAATCTTTCTTTTGTGTTAGCATTGTCCATAAAAACACTGGCTGTAGGCTTTTGTTATACAAGGGCAACTAATTTTTATAGCGGCCCTATAAATAATAATTGCCATGCAGCAATGTGGGTTTAGCATCCTGCTGGAAAAAAAGCACAGCCAACGCAGAATCGGGTTCAGGGCTAAAATAAAGGAAGTCTTCTGCTTGCTTGTTTGTTTTACACAGAGATTCTTATACTTTCTGAAACCACTTCTGAGCTTACTGTACTTTTAGGAACCCTCTCGGAAAGGCACCCCACGCTCTGTTCCCTCTCCCCAGCCTTTACACACTAGGATCCAGGGGTGGAATTCTAGCAGGAGCTCCTTTGCGTATTAGGCCACATCCCCTTGATGTAGCCAATCCTCCAAGAGCTTACAAAAAAGAGCCTTGTAAGCCGTTGAAGGACTGGCTACATCAGGGGTGTGTGGCCTAATATGCAAAGGAGCTTTCACAACAACAAGATATTCAGAACTCATACAAGCACAAACAATTCCTTCCAAGGGTGTATGAGTTTCTGAATATCTTGTTGGTGTGAAAATTTCGGAAGAACTTCAGACTCCCTTCTTTGACAAAGGGATTTGAAACGGAGCAGCGAACATCAGCCGACTTCAGGCTCCATCGGAGTTGGACCTTGTGGAGTCTTCTGGCAAGTGGACTTTTAAATTAAGCTATGACACTTTAACATACAACCACTTTTTGAACTAAGCACTTTACTGATGAAATTAATTTTCATAGGAAGATTTATATGTGTTTAAAATGCTACAGATGCTTTGACAGAAATTACCTACCCTGTGAAAATGATATTTAATGTGATGTGTTAATATCACTGTACTTGAAATGTGATTGATTTGTTATAATTTGCATCGATTGTATTTGTTATTATATCGCGGTATCTTTTTTTAATTTTTCTATCTCCCCGTGGTTCTCCCTTTCTATATTGCTTGCCCACCTGGGGACTGGCAGCCCTGAGCGCTGTATCATTTTGTACAGCTACCTCTAGAATTTGTCACACACAACATCCAATCCGTCCCGAAGGAATGCCAGTATCATTCCTGTACTTCGCTTTCTAACAAAAGCGCCTAAGAGACTGTATAAAGATGTAGTTGGCACCTCTCTCTGAGCACAGAAAGAAAAATACAGCTTTGTCAGAAGGCCATCTATTACAGAGCTGAAGTTTGGGCGGGGGGGGGGGGGGGGAGAGTAGCTTTCATTTGAAGGCGTCAAAGAATTGTGAAAACATCGATAAATTATATCTGACAAAGAGCAGGAAAGCCCTGGCAGGCTATGCCCAACAGAGTCCGTTCTTTCCCGATTATCGTGCTGATTTATACAGCATTTCAGCGATGCAAAATTATGCAAAGCCAACTGGGTTCGGTGGTTTGGGGGCATCTTATGAAATTTTAACTTTCTGGCATTAAAATATAGTTTGGATTGTAAAAAGTAGTGGGTCAGGTGCTCTAGTGATTCCAGCATAGCTCTTTTATTAGCGACAACCCAACTGAAAACACCCACAGCTAGCCGCAACTATATGCACAGAAACTCCACCCAAAACACACCCCAGCAATAAACAACCCAATACAAGAACATTTATTTATTTTATTCAATTTCTACCCCACCCTTCCCATAGGACAGGCTCAAGGTGGGTTGCATCATAAAAACAATCAACAATAAAACAATAAAACACCAATTTAAAATAGGCTTCATTCAAATGGCTATTACCCGATTGGCTGGCTCAGCAAGGGCGGCCACTCGGAATGCAGTTGCAAAGAGCCTCTCAAACAATGAGCTTCAGTCAAATGGATATTTCCTGATTGGCTGGCTCAGCAAGGGCGGCCACTCTGAATGCAGTTGCAAGGAGCCTCTCAAACAATGAGCTTCAGTCAAATGGATATTACCTGATTGGCTGGCTCAGCAAGGGCGGTCACTCTGAATGCAGTTGCAAGGAGCCTCTTAAACAATGGTCTTCAATCAAATGGATATTACCTGATTGGCTGGCTCAGCAAGGGCGGCCACTCTGAATGCAGTTGCAAGGAGCCTCTCAAACAATGGGCTTCAGTCAAATGGATATTACCTGATTGGTTGGCTCAGCACGGGCGGCCAATCTGAATGCAGCCGCAAGGAGCCTGTCCAACAAAGGGTCATCGTTAGAAGCTCCCAGTACACTACACTTTGGGGATGGAGCCAGGTTGTGACAAGCATAATTGAACTCCAAAGGGAGTTCTGACCATCACATTTAAAGGGCCCGCACACCTTTTTATATGCCTTCCCTCCCTTGGAAAGAACGAATAGGGGCACCTTCTTTTTGGGCTCATAGAATTGGCCAATCTTTTTGAAGCAAGGAGGGTATTTTGGGGTGAGGCACTGGATGCTATGCTGAAAAATCAGTGCCTCCAAAAACCGCCCCTCCAGAGCCCCTGATACTCTGATCAATTCTCCATTATACCCTTCCGGAATCGGTCTGCCTAGGGAATAATGGAGTGCCCAGCAGACATTTCCCTCCCTCCCCCCCACTTTCTGACGGCCCTGAAGCGGGGGGAGGGCTTTCAAACCAAGGATCCCCTACCCCCACCTGGGGATTGGCAACCCTAGCTGGCCCTGCATTTCTGGAGGCTGGCAATCCAATGAAGCTGGAGAACGAAAGGCGAAAACCATTCCGCTGAGTTCTGTCTGCCTCTCCCAGCTCTACCCACACCCCAGCTAGTCACCATAACACGGCCCATCTTCCTATGTATTCTCCAGGCCAGCAAAGAGGGAAGCTCCCCGCTCAGCCATGTGCAATTCTTTATACTCCCGCTCCGTAACAGCTGTTGACTTGATTGATGAGGGCTGCATTTCTTTCAGTGATCCCTGCTGGTCCCGGACTCGCAACTTCCTTTTATGTGTCTGTGTCAGAGGGCAACGGTTTGGGACCAGTTTTTAAGAACACCATTCTGAATTATTGCTGCGTTGACGGCCGTGGTGCAGAGGGGTCAAGCTGCAGTCCTGCAGTCGGAGCCCTCTGCTCACGACCTGAGTTCGATCCCAGCGGAAGCTGGGTTCAGGTAGCCGGCTCCAGGTTGACTCAGCCTTCTGAGGTTGGTCAAATGAGTCCCCAGCTTGCTGGGGGGAAAGTGTAGAGAACTGGGGAAGGCAATGGCAAACCACCCCGTAAAAAGTCTGCTGTGAAAACGCTGTGAAAGCAACGTCACCCCAGAGTCGAAAACGACTGGTGCTTGCACAGGGGACTACCTTTACCTTTTTAATATTTGAAGTGTTTCAGAGCTAACTCCTTCTCTTCCTTCTTCTCTCTTTTTAATTGTCACGAGACCAAGATGCTTTAAACGCATGTAATCGATTAGGATAATTAGAGCCAGGTTAACAATTAGGCCAAGTAGGCACTGGCCTATAGGCCCCCATGCCTTTAGGAGGCCGGGGCCAGCTTTTCCCCACAGTTTCCCCCCTGCTTGCAGCCCTCCCAGCCTGCGTGTGCAGCCAGCAACTGAGCTGCTCTTTGCCCAAATTGCCCGGTGTGGCTGCTGCTGGCGTTGTCGCCAAGTTTGCCTCTTTCTTCCTCTCCCTTGCAGCTTAGTCAAAGGGGCTTTTGAGAAGGTGCCTGCAGGCTGCAATGGGGGCCATGAGCAGTGGGGCAGGCATTCAGACTCTGAGATCATTGGCAAGGGGCCCCCCAAGATTTCAATTGCCTAAGAGGGGAAGGACGGTGGCTCAGTGGCAGAGCATCTGCTTGGTAAGCGGAAGGTCCCAGGTTCAATCCCTGGCATCTCCAAAAAGGGTCCAGGCAAGTAGGCGTGAAATTCCTCAGCTCGAGACCCTGGAGAGCCGCTGCCAGTCTGACTAGACAAGACTGACTTTGATGGACCCAGGGTCTGATTCAGTAGAAGGCAGCTTCATATGTTCATATATGTTCATATGTTCATTGCCTGTGAAAGTTGACTCTTATGGGGAGGGATGGTGGCTCAGTGGTAGAGCATCTGCTTGGGAAGCAGAAGGTCCCAGGTTCAATCCCTGGCATCTCCAAAAAGGGTCCAGGCAAGTAGGCGTGAAATTCCTCAGCTCGAGACCCTGGAGAGCCGCTGCCAGTCTGAGTAGACAAGACTGACTTTGATGGACCAAGGGTCTGATTCAGTATAAGGCAGCTGCATATGTTCATATATGTTCATATGTTCATTGCCTGTGAGAGTTGACTCTTATGGGGAGGGACGGTGGCTCAGTGGTAGAGCATCTGCTTGGGAAGCAGAAGGTCCCAGGTTCAATCCCCGGCATCTCCAACTGAAAAGGGTCCAGGCAAGTAGGCGTGAAATTCCTCAGATCGAGACCCTGGAGAGCCGCTGCCAGTCTGACTAGACAAGACTGACTTTGATGGACCCAGGGTCTGATTCAGTAGAAGGCAGCTTCATATGTTCATATATGTTCATGTGTTCATTGCCTGTGAAAGTTGACTCTTATGGGGAGGGACGGTGGCTCAGTGGTAGAGCATCTGCTTGGGAAGCAGAAGGTCCCAGGTTCAATCCCCGGCATCTCCAACTAAAAGGGGTCCAGGCAAATAAGTGTGAAAAACCTCAGCTTGAGCCCCTGGAGAGCCGCTGCCGGCCTGAGTAGACAAGACTGACTTTGATGGACCCAGGGTCTGATTCAGTAGAAGGCAGCTTCATATGTTCATATATGTTCATATGTTCATTGCCTGTGAAAGTTGACTCTTATGGGGAGGGACGGTGGCTCAGTGGTAGAGCATCTGCTTGGGAAGCAGAAGGTCCCAGGTTCAATCCCTGGCATCTCCAAAAAAGGGTCCAGGCAAATAAGTGTGAAAAACCTCAGCTTGAGACCCTGGAGAGCCGCTGCCAGTCTGAGAAGACAAGACTGACTTTGATGGACCAAAGGTCTGATTCAGTATAAGGCAGCTTCATAGGTTCATATGTTCAAGAGCTTTCCAGGGTTTAATCCAGCACTGTGGATAATGCACTTTGAACACACTTTAATGATCATTTGCAAGTGGAAAACCCAGTTACAAATGATTACTACAATGCAGGGAAAGGGCATTATCCAACGTGTGTGAAAGCAGGCTTCTAGGCTTCCCGATCCCGAGGTCCCAGCGGGGGATCCTCCGGTTTCACAGGCTCCTACCCGCCCCCAGTTAGCCGGCCGTGGGGGAGCCCTGCCCTGATGGCCACCATGTATCTTTCCACTTCGGAAGGCTAGAAGATGCTTGGAAACGGCTTGCTTTTCAGAAGGCGTGTGTCCCTTTAAATCTGTAGGACCCAGGCTGAATGGGGGTGGGGCAAGCTGGCTGCTCCCAGGGAACTGCTGGAAAGGAAGGGGAACCAGCACAACAAACGGAGGGTTTGCTTTACATCCCTTTCAGAAGTCATTTGCACAGTAAAACAGAGAGCAAAAGAGGAAACGAGAACCTTTGGTTTCCTTGTGTTAGTCCGAAGAACTTGGCTGAATATACAGCAGACGGTTACATTCAACAACAACTGTGAGTAAATCGCCCCAGTAAGATCACAAAAGTGTGGGGTTGCAAACTGTGTGTGTGTGAGAGAGAGAGAATATTTATTTTAGGGAATGGAATAGTCTCCAGGCTCCACCTCCAAAGTCCCCAGATATTTTCTGTTAGACTTGGCAACCCTAAGTCGTTCTCTCTGTAATCTTTATCCTAAAGCTCAGATAGATATCTCGATTCATCTGCTCTGCCTTTGCTACATAGTGTGGAGTTCCTTCTCAGAAAGAGGCTTCTTTTCTAAAGCAACAAACCCCATGCGGACTTGATCCCTAAGGCAGCATCTATGTCCCATAGCACAAACCAAGCTCTAAGGTAGCGATTGCTGCAAAAGAGAACTCTTCTGGCCTCCCATTCAGACTCACAAGGTGTGCCAGAGTGTCCCAGGCGTTAAGCTCTGAGCCACGGATTTTGCAATGATTTTTGTTGTTGTTGTTTAAGACTAATGTTGGGACTTGGTTTCATTGATCAATGAGTTGCAAGCTTATCTGAAGACAGATCAGTTTTAAAAATCTAATGCCCTTGTGGCCTCCCCCATTAGGAGAGCCAGATTGGGCGATATAAATGCTACTACTTAAAAATTTAAAGGGGCAGGCAGACTCTGCTGCGCTACTGCATTTGTTTACAAGGCTGTGGAGTGTTGATGTCATAAATCTGGGGAGGTCAGTGTATCCAGTAGCCCATGTATCTAGTAGCCTGTGCAAATAGGGAAGGGAAGAAGAAAAAGAAATGCAGATTTATACCCTGCTGTAATGTACTGAAAACCGAGACGGGTTGAAGGCAACATGGCTTATTCAGTTGTACATCACAAGAGAGGAAACACGCAGGCCGGGTCCCGCTTATATACATTACCCGGAACTGCCCCCTCATCTGGCCAGTCCAATCCTGGTCAGTCAAACTTCCCGCCACAGATCTTGATGGGTGGGGCGTCTGGCGAGCTACATCTGGGGACCCACGTGTCGCCTCTGTGGCGATCGCCATGCGGTACAACAGCTTATGTTCAAGACATAACACCTGCCCTTCTCTCTGAATCAGAGACTCACCAGCTTACAATCTCCTTTATCTTCTTCCCCCACAACAGACACCCTGTGAGGTGGGGGGGAGGGCTGAGAGAGCTCTCCAAGCAGCTGCCCTTTCAAGGACAACTCTGCGAGAGCTATGGCTGACCCAAGACCACTCCAGCAGCTGCAAGTGGAGGAGTGGGGAATCAAACCCAGTTCTCCCAGATAAGAGTTCATGCACTTAACCACTATGCCAAACTGATGTGACAGAGTCAGCCAGGGCTATCCATTCAGCATCTGTGGATCTGGGGAAACCTTCAGCATTGCAGGGGGGAAAATGCTTCTTTAAAAAGAGACCTAATGTGGAGGGGGGGTGTAATCCTTCCAAATTAATAGTCACATCTGCACATGCATAGCTATCACACCCCGGTCACGTTGGTATGCACTCCACCACAGGCCCTCCCTGTATTAGAGTTGCTAGGTCTGACTCAAGAAATATCTGGGGACTATGACATTTATATTGCACACCAAGGGTTTTGTTGTATGTGTGCAATAATAACACATTAGTAGAAGAACAGATTGGATTTTTACCTCGCCCATCTCTAACCGAAGGAGTCTCAGAGCGGCTTACAATCTCCTTTCCCTTCCCCTCCCCACAACAGACACCCTGTTAGGGAGGTAGGGCTGAGAGAGCTCTGACAGAAGCTGCTCTCAGGCGGAACAGCTGACAGAGTTATGACTGACCCAAGATCATTCCAGCAGCTGCAAGTGGAGGAGCGGGGAATCAAACTCGGTTCTCCCAGATAAGAGTCCGTGCACTTAACCACTACACCAAACTAGCTTTCCAAGTAGCAGTTATTGTAACACAGGTTTTGGTTTCTGTTTTGATATGCACAAAGAGTTCTGATAATGCTATGATCTGTACAGGGCTTTTTTTGAGCAGGAACGCGATTCCGGCTGGCTTTGTGGCAGGGGGTGTGGCCTAATACACAAATGAGTTTCTGCCACACTTTTCCAGCAAAAAAATCCCTGTGGTAAACAATGGTGACCACAGGGGTGTGTGGCCTAATATGCAAATGAGTCTCTGCTGGGCGTTTTCCTGCAGAAATAGCCTTGGATCTGTAAGCTCAATAGCATTTCTCAAGCTTCCATTTGTGCAGATGGAAGAACATCTCTGAGGGCTCATTTTCACTTTTTGCACTCAAAGCACTAACATGGGAGCCTTCTTCAGATGCTAGATGTGGGGGCATGCAGCCATGCTTCTGGGAGTGTATGTTACCTATCAGGGCTTTTTTTTGTAGCAGGAACTCCTTTGCATATTAGGCCACACCCCCTTGATGTAGCCAATCGTCCTGGAGCTTACAGTAGGCCCTGTAAGCTCCTGGAGGATTGGCTACATCGGGGTGTGTGGTCTCTTATGCAAAGGCGTTCTTGCTACCAAAAAAAGTCCTGCTACCTGTCATTCTCCTGATACGCAGTATCATTTGAATAGGGCGCTGGCACAGGTTTCCAGCTTCAGTGTGCACCACACAAAACCTTCAAGGTTTCGTATAGCATGTGCAGCTAGATTCAAGTCCAGATGTGCTTTAGAGGCCGACAAGCTTTTTTGGAATATGAACTTTTCAAGATGAGGTCGCCAGGTCTGATTCAAGAAATATCTGGGGACTTTGGGGGCAGAGCCAAGAGACTTTGCGGGTGGAGCCGGGAGCGAGGCTGTGACAAGCACAGTTGAACTCCGAAGGGAGTTCTGGCCGTCACATTTAAAGGAGCCGTGTTCCTTTTAAATGCCATCCTTCAACTGGAAACACTGGGGGGGGGGGGCGTGTTAGGGGCATCTTCTTTCGGGGCTCATAGAATTGGACCCCCAGTCCAATCTTTTTTGAAACTTGGAGGATATTTTGAGGAGAGGCATAAGATGCTATGCTGCGAATTTGGCGCCTCTACCTCAAAAAGGTCGAGCCCCAGATAGTCATGGATCAATTCTCCATTATACCCTAGGGCTTGGGTGTCAAACTCATTTGTTATGAGGGCCAGATCTGACACCAATGAACCCTTTTGGGTCAGACCATGTTGGGTTGGGCTGCATCATGTGTGTGCCTATTTAAGATTAGGTAGCAGAGATATAAACTTTATAAACGACACAGACAAACACAATTAAATATTTTTTAAAAAAAACCCTAAAATATGCCTAAAATATTAATGCTTGTTGGTTTTAAAGGTGCTCTCTTTGTATTTCTCCCATGAGATTCAGGGAAGTGGGCAAAGGAAGCCGTGGCTCTTTCCTTCCTTCCCCAGGGGACTGGTGGGAGAGGAGTCTCAGCCAATAGAAGAAAAAGAGGCTTGGCTCAGTAGCTCTGCTGTGTGTGACTGAAGGAGCTTGGAAAAACAAGCTCTGCCTCCCCCCTTCCTCCCCAAGGGAGAAGCTTCAGCCAATGGAGAAAATAGAGGTTTTGCTCTGTAGCTCATGTGCAATTGAGGAAGCCTTGCAAAAGGATCTTTGATGCAGAAGGAAGCAAGAGAGAGAGAGAAGGAAGCAGATGACAGCCAGTTGCTCGGGGGCCTGATAGAAGCCCTCCAGGGGCCTGATTCGGCCCCTGGGTCACATGTTTGACACCCCTGCCCTAGGGGAATTGGTCTCCATAGGGTACAATGGAGTGTCCAGCAAACATTTCTCTCCTCCCCCCTGCTTTCTGAAAACTCGGGAGGAGAGCCTCCAATCTGGGGGATCCCCTGGCCCCACCTGGGGATTGGCAACCCTGTTTCAAGATCATCAGGGGGCATGGCCTAATATGCAAAGGAGTTCCTCCTGCAAAGAAAGCCCCATCAAATGTAATGTTGGAGTAAGTCAAAGCCATAAAGGAGATGGCATCTACAAGTCCGCAAAGGGCTAGGTCACATCTCAGGAAATACCTGGTTTATTGGGCCATGTTTTCATGGCCCGATATCCTTTTCCAGCCATTAACTTCATAGAGGAAGTTTCTCCAAAAATACACCCCAGCAACTTCTTTTTTCCTTTCCTACCGGCAGCTTCAGCTGGCTAGGAATTCTAGCAGGAGCTCCTTTGCATATTAGGCCACACACCCTCGACGTAGCCAATCCTCCAAGAGCTTACAAAAAAGAGCTTTGTAAGCTCTTGGAGGATTGGCTACATCAATGGGGTGTGGCCTAATATGCAAAGGAGCTCCTGCTAGAATTCCACCCCTGGCGAGGCTCATTGGGATGTCATTTCCCTCCCCCCCCCCCCAGTCCTTCCTCTCCTATCCCGACCTCCTGCTGCCTCTCTTCAGTCGCAGTGACAGCCCGGCCCAGGAAGGTATTTCTTTTAACGTTATTGGCCAGCTTTGTTTTTTACCTCCTAAGTAAACCCACCAGTATTTATAGCCCTGCCTCCACACTTGTAGTATATATTAGCCTTTTATGCCTTCTCTGTCACCTGTTGAAATGAAAACTCAGGGTCTCTGGGCCTCTGCGGCCCTTGCCTTTACATTGGCTTAAATCGCACCAGATGTGGGCCCTCGCTGCAAGAGGAAGACTAATTGATTTCGCCAGCCACAGTACAGCTATTGTTTTTTGACACAAATAAACACTGTGGTGTGGGGGTCTGCAGATACATATATATTTTTCCCTTCTTGCCACAAGAGCCAAAGGTTATTCAATTAAAGGAGCCCAGAAAGTGTGACTAATAGTCCATGGACAGAGTATTTCTACTGTAAAAGGAGGGGAGGGGGGGGGGCGAAATCTCCCTGCTACCCTGAGAACCGTGGCCTCACCGGGACTGGCTGTACCAGTGATGGATGGCTGGTGTGTGCGAGACATTATTATTTGTTATGTGTGTGGGGGTAGATGGCGAGCCCATTGGGCAGTACACCTGCTGAGCGCCGAGAAACCAAGAACAGCTGTGTGCATTGATTTAGAAGCTCGCTACTTGGGGCTGCAGGATCCAATCACGCCACAGCTCGTAAAAAAAGAGGGGTTTTATGATTTCCCCCCTTCTTTCTACAAACAAATGGCCACATCATATGTTTTTCTAACGCTGCCATAACTCAAAATTAAATCCCGAGCCTAAGGTGTCAGCTTGGGACCATGTCAGAATTGTAACGGCTTATTTGAAAGGTCATTATGTGTGTGCCGGGAAGAAACGCCGGGGCTGAAGGGGGCGGGGGGGGGGTTCGGCACAAAGGTGCCATTTCGTTTCACTTCAGCCCGGGCACTTAAGAGCAATTAGCTTTGCTGTTTAAAAATAATAATAATAAACGAGCGGGGAATGTTCTCGCGCTGGCGATTTTAGGTCAATAACAGCCACTAAGTCAAACGGTTGAAATAGAAAGTTTAGGTGGCCAAAAAGTGACACAAATTAGCCACTCGGGGTGCTCCACATGCCCCCCAAAGGTGCTTCTTGTCAAATTCAGCATAGTACAGTGAACGGCTGCGTCATACTGTGAGTGGGAGTCAAGCGGGATAAAGAGATCAAGGATTTCTGCTTTCACAATTGCGGCACGGAGAGTTATCGTGTTTCTTCACTGCTTTCTCTTCTTTAAACGTCCCCTCTCGCTTTATCCGTCCAACGTTCCCAAAGTGTCGTACAGATCACCAGCAACAAGTACAACAGCAGAGCAGAAAACTCAGAAATGGCCCAGGTGGGGAAATAAATAATAATTAATAGATTGTGGCATTTTACCCGTGTGGATGCAGAACTTAGTTTGAGCCCAGTGGCACCTTTAAGACCAACAAAGTTTCCATTCTGAGTATAAGCATTTGTGTGCGCGCATCATCCAACACGAAAGCTTATACCTTGAATAAAACTTTGTTGGTCTTACAGGTGCCGCTAGACTCACACTTTGTTCTGCTGCTTCAGAGCAACATGGCTACCCCCCTGAATCTGAATGGATGCAGCAGGGCTTCTTTTGTAGCAGGAATTCCTTTGCATATTAGGCCACACCCCCCTGATCTAGCCCTATCCTCCTGAATTGGTGATGTTGGTGTGTGGCCCTAATATGCAAATAAGTTCTTGCTGGGCTTTTTCTACAAAAAAAAAAGCCTTGGTCATAAAGTTGCTATGGTACTCCTACTTTTTTTCCCTCTCTCTCTTTCCTTCCCCCCACCCCTTCCTCCCCAGGAAACAGGAAGCAGGAAGCAAAGAGCCACTGAAGGAACTGGGCGGAAAGTAGGCTATGGTGTGGCTGCAGTCGCAGCCTCAGAAAAGGAAGCAGGAAAAGGAAGTTGCTCATGGGCCAGATTTGAGCTCTGTCAGGGCTGGATCTGACTCGTGGGCCATATGTTTGACACCCCTGTCTTAGCAGGTTATAATGCCATAGAGTCCATCCTCCAAAGTTGCCAGAGGAATTGATTGCTGTAGTCAGAAGATAAGTTGCAATTCTAAGACATCCCCAGGCCCCACTTGGAGGGCGGCAACCCTACCTCATTCACATACTCCTTTGTTGCTTAAAAATGAACCTTGTCCTTCCTTCCTTCCTTCCTGCCTGCCTGCCTGCCTGCCTGCCTGCCTGCCTGCCTGCCAGTTTGGTGTAGTGGTTAAGTGCGTGGACTTTTATCTGGAAGAACCGGGTTTGATTCCCCTCTCCTCCACTGGCAGCTGCTGGAATGGCCTTGGGTCAGCCATAGCTCTGGGAGAGGTTGTCCTTGAAAGGGCAGCTGCTGTGAGAGCCCTCTTAGCCCCACTCACCTCACAGGGTGTTTGTTGTGGTGGGAGAAGATATAGGAGATTGTAAATTGCTCTGGGTCTCTGATTCAGAGAGAGGGGCGGGGTATAAATCTGCAGTCTTCTTATTCTGCTGCTTCCTGCCTTCTTGGACTGAATCCTCCTGGATGCAATTGAGATCTAGGTTTCCTGCGTCATTACCAGTGCTGGTATCTCCACACCTTCTACCCCCCCCCCCCCAATCCAATCAAGCCTGCTATCCAATCATTCACTTGCTATTGCATTTGGCATCTGAAATCACCTTTATATAAATTTCTATCTCCAGTTCCTAGCGTTATATTTCATGGTATGCATGGCATGGCCCAACAAAGTAACATATATGTCAGATCCAGCCCTCGTAACAAATGAGTTTGACATCTCTGCACTAAGGCCGCTCTTTTCCCCAAACCCTGCCCTCCTGCTCTGATGCTAAGAATGAGTCAGGGCTGGGAGATCTGGAGACTAGCATGGTAAGGCAGGGGAGAAGGAAGGAAGGAAGGAAGGAAGGAAGGAAGGAAGGAAGGAAGGAAGGAAGGAAGGAAGGAAGGAAGGAAGGAAGGAAGGAAGGAAGGAAGGAAGGAAGGAAGGAAGGAAGGGAGGGAGGGAGGGAGGGAGGGAGGGAGGGAGGGAGGGAGGGAGGGACATCATGCTGTAATCACATTTTGATAATCCTTTCTTCGTTCTGAATACACTCTTCCAAAGCTATCTTGCTGTGAACTTTGGGGGAAATGTGCAATCCAAGAGCATTATCATGCTATCTGGATGGGAAGACGAGTATTTTCCAAGTTCCTACCCACATCATTGCCACGTTCTTTCAGTTAGCCCCCTGATAACTCCTGTTTTCCTTGCCATACTACCAGAAGCCTTTTTTAAAAAAAACCTCAATGATTTCTATAGCACCATAATGCTATAGCACTATAGCTATAGTTATAGCACTATAGCAATTACAGATTTCTTTTAAAGACCTCTGGAGGTTCAGGGAGGGGGAATGCAGGGGGAGTGGTGGCTGATGCAGACAAATGTGCCAGAAACTCCAGTGTAAAAATTTCATTGCCAATGTGTGTGCCACTATTTTGGCAGCAATAATTAATGCAGAATGGACACTCCTTGTCCCGTGGACACAGGCTGGGTGAGGATAGGGATCAATGCCATGTCCCACCCCCAGCCCATGAAATGATACAATATTAAGCTCTCTATACGTGACACGTCCTTCCTTCCTTCCTGCCTGCCTGCCTGCCTGCTAAAAATTAGGCTCATGCAAAGGGATCCCCCTTTATTTTTATTTCCACCCATTTTCTTCTTTCTGGAGCTGTCAAACATCTTGTTTGCATATGGTATTGTTTTGCATATGGTAAACTGAACTGGCCACAAAAGATCCTTTCTAGTGGGGGGTTAAGGTTGCCTACTCCAGGTTAGGAAACTCCTGGAGATTTGGGGACGGAGCCCAGGGAACCCATCCTCCAAAGTATCCATTTTCTCCAGGGGAACTGATCTCTATAGTTTGGAAATGAACTGTAATTCCAGGGGATCCCCACATCCCACCTGGAGGCTGGCACCCCTACCTTTCTCTCATCCTCCTGCAATGAGTGGGATAGGAAAGGGTGGGATACAATCCCCAGCACTTTCATACCAATCTGATACCGGAGAGAAACTGGAAAATGCCTTTCCCATCAAAACAAAACTGAAGTGGATAACAAAAAAATAAAAACGCTATCACCAAGGAAAAGATTGGGAGGGGGGTGAGTAAGAAGAGTCACATTTCTTCGCACACCTGTAGGCCAAAGCTGCTGGGACTCAGGTATAGAAATCACCCAGATGGAGCTTCGCACCACACTCCCCTGGTCAGCAGGGTTTTGTTCTGTGGTTGAATCTCAGCCATGGAAGAGTGGAAACAATGCAGCCAAGTGCCTGTTTAGCAAGCATTTAGCCATTCCAGGAAAAGCCGCCTCTTAGAGGAAAGGGCTACAGGCTTTGTGGATATCCACAAACACTTTCTCATGTTACCAGACAAAAGCCCTGCTCCTCTGGAAGCCTGCATCAGTTTGGTTCCATTCGATGCGTTTCCCTCCAACGTTTTGAAAAACGGGTGTCAAATTGTGCCTCCCTTTTCTCCTCCCCGTGTAACTTTATCAGCAACTTGCAGGTGCCCGTTGCTAACGTTTCAGATACGTGAGTTGTCGGTTGTGTGCCTGGGTGTGTTTTAAAGGGGGCACAGGGTGCCACAGAGATGTTTTCACAAGAGAGGCCAAAGAGATTTCGACTGAAACAGTAGAATATCAGGGAAATGGAGCTGACAGTCCGGGGCGAGAGTTGTGCCAGTCCTTCGCTGCGCTTTCGAGTTCTGTCTTTCCAGACTGGCACCAGATCCACTTCCGTGGCCTGACTATACATTGTATTTTTCCTCACATCCTCCCCAGACGTGCCACAAGGACTTACTATCAGAGGTGTGTATGGGGTCCCACCGGGCCTTACTTTGTAGCAGGAGCGCCTTTGCATATTAGGCCACACCCCCATGATGTAGCCAATCCTCCAATCCTTCTTACAGTTGGCCCTGTAAGCTCTTGGGAGGATTGGCTACATCGGAGGGGGGGTGTGGCCTAATATGCAAAGGACCTCCTGCTACAAAGTGAGCCCTGGGCACCACACTCAGAACTATCCCCAGGTATATCAGGGGATGACTAGAATTTCTGGGGCCCAAGGCAAAGCACGTTACTGAGGATCCCGCATGCATTGTAGCCATTCTTACTGTGTGTGTACAACCTAGGCCGGTGTGGGTTTTATGGGGCTAATTCAGGAATAAACTGTGCAAGACAAAGTCAGTAGGGTTGCCAATCCCCAGGTGGGGACAGGAGATCCCCTGGTTTGGAGACACCCCCCCCCCCGCTTCAGGGTCGTCAGAAAGCAGGGGGAGGGGAGGGAAATGTCTGCTGGGAACTCTGTTATTCCCTATGGAGATTTATTCCCATAGAAAATCATGGAGAATTGATCCGCGGGTATCTGGGGCTCTGGGGGGGGGCTGTTTTTTGGGATAGAGGCACCAAATTTTCAGTATAGCATCTAGTGCCTCTCCCCAAAATACCTTCCAAGTTTCAAAAAGATTGGACCAGGGGGTCCAATTCTATGAGCCCCAAAAGAAGGTGCCCCTATCTTTCACTATTTCCTATGGAAGGAAGGCATTGAAAAGGTGTGCTATCCCTTTCAATGTGATGGCCAGAACTCCCTTTGGAGTTCAACGATGCTTGTCACAGCCTTGATCTTGGCTCCACCCCTAATGTCTCCTGGCTCCACCCCCAAAGTCCCCAGATATTTCTTGAATTGGACTTGGCAACCCTAAAAGTCAGTTAAACAACATTTCTATAGCTCAAAACCCAAAACATCACAGTTCGACATAACGACACACAGCAGATCCGTGGCTCAGGCAACAGAAAGTCTCCATTGCACAATCAATTCAATCGCACAATCAATGGTGTAATTCACAGTCCGATTACACCGTCGATTGTTGCTTTCAAATAGGGTTAGCCCACGACTGGCAAGAGAGTTTGAGCAAGGTTAGAGTTACCCTATGTCACCAGAAGTAGCACAGCACTGCATGCAGCGCTGCCAGTTTTTCAAATATGTTTTCTCCTGCTGCACCTAGTGGCGTTGGGCAACAAGACCTGGAGGGTAGGTAGCCTGGGAGCTTGTTAGTCCTGCATGAAAAGGTTTGTAGTGACCCAAATCCATGGGCTCCAGTCCATGAAGATGCAGGATTCTTCCAATTCCCTCCTCTTCCGAAAGGAATCCAGTTCAAACCAATTGGATAACAGAGGAACCAGACTGCAGACCGCGGACTGAAAGATGTAGCCCTGTGACACCTGTATAACGACAACCAGGACCAGTGCATGGGGGTAGGCAACCTAGGCAATTGCCCAGGGCAGGGGTGGGGAACCTTTTTTCTGCCAAGGGCCATTTGGATATTTATAACATCATTCGTGGGCCATAAAAAACCATCAACTTAAAAAACAGTGCTCCGCCAAGGGAGAACGATTCAGGCCAGCAAAATTAATGCAAATGATTGCTTTTCTATTTGAAGTCATGTGGGGGGAGCCTAATCTGGTGCCTAGGTCCAGGGCTTTTTTGGAGAAAAGGCCCAGCAGGAACTTAGTAGCATATTAGACCACATCCCCTAATATTAGCATATTAGGTCACACACTCATTAGCATACTAGGCCACACCATCTGGGATAATCAAGTGCAAACTGAACTGTGACAGTAACCTTTCCAGGCCTTGAAGCAATTCTGGCCGGCCAGCCAGGCCCCAGGGAGGCTGCCATACAGTACATCTGGACCCTGCAATCCCTGCCTGGCCCTAGGGAGGCTGCTGCACAGCTCGGCTGGGCCCCGCGATCCTCGCTGGCCAGCCAGGCCCCAGGGAGGCTGCCACACGGCTCAGTTCGGCCCAGCAATCCCCAAGGGCCACACCAAGTGACCTCGAGGGCTATATATGGCCCTCGGGATGGAGGTTCCCCACCCCTGGCCTAGGGCACCAACTCCCAACAGGGGTGCAGGGCGGGCGCACCTTCCCCTCTCGCGCTATCCCGGAGCCTCCAACGCTGCTTTCAGGCTTTAGCGTTTTCCAAACTCATAGGACGCTGAAGCGTTAAAGCACTGCTCCTTGTTTCAGGCTTCGACGCTCTCTGAACTCTCTGAAGCGCTTTCAGGCTTCGACGTTCTCTGAACTCGTCCTCTGGGTGATGTCATCACGCTGCGTGCGCGCTTTGTGTGCATGTGAAAATTTTTCCCCATGGGAGGGAGTGGGAGCACTTTGGGGTTCTTTCCTATCCCACACAAAACAGGGCAACACTCCTGTTTTGGGGCAAGAACACTATGGTAAAAGCTAATTCTAACAGAGTTTTTGCCCCCAAACCAGCGTGCCCCCCCACATGCCTACATTTGTTTGATTCCCCACTCCTCCACTTGCACCTGCTGTCATGGCCTTGGGTCAGCCATAGCTCTGGCAGAGGTTGTCTTTGAAAGGGCAGCTGCTGTGAGAGTTCTCTCAGCCCCACCCACCTCACAGGGTGTCTGCTGTGGAGGAGGAAGGTAAAGGAGTTTGTAGGCTGCTCTGCGACTCTGTCCTTGAAAGGGCAGCTGCTGTGAGAGCCCTCTCAGGCCCACCCACCTCATAGGTTGTCTGTTGTGGGGGAGGAAGGTAAAGGAGATTGTAGGACGTTCTGAGACTCTGTCCTTGAAAGGGCACCTGCTGCGAGAGCCCTCTCAACCCCACCCGCCTCACAGGGTGTCTGTTGTAGGGGAGGAAGGGAAAGGAGATTGTGAGCCGTTCTGAGACTCTGTCCTTGACAGGGCAGCTGCTGTGAGAGCCCTCTCCAGCCCCACCCACCTCACAGGGTGTCTGTTGTGGGGGAGGAAGGTAAAGGAGATTGTAGGCTGGTCTGAGACTCTGTCCTTGACAGGGCAGCTGCTGTGAGAGCCCTCTCAGCCCCACCCACCTCACAGGGCGTCTGTTGTGTGGGAGGGGGATAAAGGAGATTGTGAGCCGTTCTGAGACTCTGAGTGGAGGGTGGGATATAAATCCAATGTCGTCTTCTTCTCAGGCAACAGAACCCCCCACCCTGGCCCTGATGACAACCATAATGTTGGGTTCTGGTGGGCAGCTGTTGTAGCCTGAAGCAGAACAAACTGAGTTCAGTGGCACCTTGAAGACCGATGAAAGTTTAATTCAAGGTATGAGCTTTTGTGTGCATGCATGCTGGTGACCTCTCCACTGCTGGCCGGCTGGCTGGTAGTGTCAAATTACCCCCGCACACCAATGGATGAACACCAGAATTAAAGTAATGTGCCCATGTGACCCAGAAGTAACGGGGACACTGGGGGCAAGAACACTATGGTAAAAGCTAATTCTAACAGAGTTTTTGCCCCCAAACCAGAGTGCCCCCCCCGTGCCTACATCACTTCTGGGTCACAGAGGCCCATGGCTGAATGCTGGGCTTGTTTTTGTAGCAGGGACTCCTTTGCATATGAGGCCACACCCCCTGATGTAGCCAATCCTCCAAGAGCTTACGGGGCTCTTCGTACAGGGAGCAAATTTTGATTGACTTATTAGAAATGTATCAGTTAGGTCATCCCCTTTATAAATCCATTCCCTTTAAATCCGCATGGGTTCCCGAAAGCTCCCACTTAACGCAGCTCCCCGCCGTCTCCTGCCTGCTGCTCGGAGAGACCTGGCAACCCTACTTTAAAATCAACGCAAGTGAAAAGAATTTGTAACCTTGCCCCAATGAGCACTGCATCCAAAAGCAAAATGGCCAAGCCTTGAATAATCAACAATACAAAGAAGCAAGGGTGGAATTCTAGCAGGAACTCCCTTCCATATTAGGCCACACACCCCTGATTTAGCCAATCCTCCAAGAGCTTACAAAAAAGCTCCAGGACGATTGGCTACATCAGGGGTGTGTGGCCTAATAGGCAAAGGAGCTCCTGCTAGAATTCCACCCCTGGTTGCGTGATTGCCATGGTTTGCAACAAAGCCAAGATACTGCCACGTCAAATTCCTGGTGTGATCCCATCCAGAGACACTCCACTCTAGGACATACGGGAAAACCCATGTTGCTTGAGAGATGCTGTTCAGTTCGCCTTAACTCTTGACCTTCTCTGCTATCCCAGCGTTGTTTGTCCCACAGCCCCGGCACCCAGAGGGCTAGAGGGTTATTTCTCGGCCCAGGCAGCCCCCGTTAATGTTGCTGTGGAATTCATTTTCTTTGGCATCCACCTGGGCACCGGCTGGTTCCGCAATGCTGTGAACCAAACTGGAAGACACCCCTAGAGACAGGCACATCTGCTAACCATTTGGATTAATTATGCAGCCCCGTGCCAGAAAATACATGCATCGAGGAAGGGTGCACTGGTTTGGGTTTTACCTTCAAAAGAAGCCACAAATGTGGAATAACAGCAATGGCCAAGGTGATCTGACAGCGCTTAGAAAGTCCAGGGGTTCTGGCCACACATGTGCATGGAAGAGCCTTGCTGGCCCTCAACTCTTTAAGGCAGAAAAATCTGCAAAACGCTTTTTTCCATTTGGGGGACGAAGACAAGAGCTAGACTTTCTTTTCTTCCTTTCTTCCTCTCTTTCTTCCTTCTTTTATTGCTTTTTAGATGTACAAGGGGAAAACCCATTAATCACTCGGCAGGATCCAGCACTTAAATTCTTGGGGCTGTCGAAGGCGTCTGGTCAGCATCAGCCGATTTTTCATTTCCTTTCAATGGGACAGTGTGGTGCTCTGAAATCCCTGGAGACTGGACAGCATGAATGCAGGTATTGAATGTTCGGGGAAGAGACAATTAGCGCCCCAAACATGCGAGGGAGACGTGTTCTCGCAAAACTCCCCATCGTTTGAAAGCGGTTTGCACAGAAGTTCATTATCACAGTCGCTTACCCCCTTGCAAAAAAATAATAATAATTTTTTTAAGGAGCGCTGGTTTGTTATTTCCGGACAGAAACGATGGTTAGAAATGAAGGAAGCGAGACTACAGAATCTTCATGGCATTACCCACCTAGATTTGTTCTTTCTCCCGAGTACATCTGTTTTATGAGTTATGCCTTTCTTTTCTTGACCTAACCACCGGCTTCTGAGATTAGTCAGCACTCAGTGTCTGAAAATGTCATTGAAGGGTTGGGTTGTCAACCTGTTGAGACTCTGGCACGCATCAGATTGTCACTCCGAAGGATGGTAAAGAAGGAAGCAGTCACCAGTTTGGTGTAGTGGTTAAGAGTGTGTGGACTCTTATCTGGGAGAACCGGTTTTGATTCCCCACTCCTCCTAAGAACATAAGAGAAGCCATGTTGGATCAGGCCAATGGCCCATCCAGTCCAACACTCTGTGTCACACAGTGGCCAAATATATATATATATATATATATATATATATACACACACCGTATTTTTTGCACATAAGACTCACTTTTTCCCCCAAAAAAAAGTGGAAGGAAAAGTGTGTGCGTCTTAAGGAACGAATACTGCAAAAAATTCACACAAATGCCTCTAAATTCACACAAACAGCTCTAAAAACTAGGTGTGTCTTATGTTCAGGTGCATCTTATGGAGCGAAAAATACGGTGTGTATATATATATATATATATATATATATATATATATATATGGCTAATAGCCACTGATGGACCTCTGCTCCATATTTTTATCTAACCCCCTCTTGCTATGCTTGTAGCCGCCACCACCTCCTGTAGCAGTGAATTCCACATGTTAATGACAATTTGGGTGAAGAAGTACTTCCTTCTATCCGTTTTAACCTGACTGCTCAGCAATTTTCATGGAATGCCCACGAGTTCTTGTATTGTGAGTACTTCTTTCTCTACTTTCTCCATCCCATGCATTATCTTGTAAACCTCTATCGTGTCACCCCGCAGTCGACGTTTCTCCAAGCTAAAGAGCCCCAAGCGTTTTAACCTTTCTTCATAGGGAAAGTGTTCCAAACCTTTAATCATTCTAGTTGCCCTTTTCTGCACTTTTTCCAATGCTATAATATCCTTTTTAATATAAGAGCCTGACATAACATACTTCCCACACTCAACCCCTCCTTCACATGCA